>NC_056685.1:10913928-11214821 GCF_018350215.1 Panthera leo
AAGCTTAACCGACTGAGCCACCCAGCCCACCCCCGCCCCCCCCGCCTCAGTGTTTCTTAAGAAAAAAATAAAAGGAGCGATATTGATTTTCTGGCTCCTTCAGATGGCCTTTCCTTCTTGAGTCCCTTGGTCTCGGTCCCACGACTTTTTTGCACCCTGTCGCTGATTTTTTCCCTTCGGTACGAGAACCTGTCTCGTTCTGTGTGGTCGTGTTCGGGGGCTTCCAGCAGAGGGGTGGTGGGTGAATACTCCTGGCTGGGGTCTGCAGGATATATAGAGATAACGAGTTTTGTACCAGAAAGCAGATGACGACGTCAGGCTCTGCACTCCCGGCTTCCCTCGGCTGCCAGAAGCGCACGCCTGGCGCCAGAGCCCAGGAGGTGGCTCCGCCCCTCCGGCAGCTTACCTGGATTGGCTCCCAGGGGCAGGCCCCTGGCCAATCAGGCGCGGGGGCGTTGTCTCGGGCGGGGCTTCCGCTTCCCGCCTCCCGCCTCCCGCTTCCCGCTCCTCCCCCTGCTCCCGTTCCAGGCAGCCCAGGATTGACCCCTCGTATCCTGGCGACTGCTGCCCCTTGTCTTCCGCCCCGAGTCCAGGCGAGACATGGCCACGGCCACTGTGGCAGCAGCAAGACGAGGCTTCTGCCGAGCCCCTCCGCTCCTATTCCGGCGCGGCTACCAGACAGAGAAGGGTGTCTATGGCTATCGGCCGAGGAAGCCCGAGAGCCGGGAGCCCCGGGGCGGCCTGGCGCGCCCCTCAGGTCGGGGATAGGGCCGTGCCGTGCACGTAGGGGCTGGGGAAGCAGGGGACTTCCCTGACAGGCCTGAGGTGGGATGCTGTTGTGGGAGAGGCTGGACTTCTGGGGGTCTGCACTGTGCGCTCAGGCCCGTAGGGAGTAAGGGGAGATGAGGGGGCCAAGGAAGGCAGGTTGGGCAGGGGGAGGTTGTCAGTGTGAGGGTCACCCTCTGTCCAGCCTTAGTAGGTGGGGAAACGTGAAGTCGGGGTCTCGGCATTGGATCCACGCGTGGGTGATCTTCCCATCGCTCGTGTTCAAACTTGTTTTGTGAGGTCTTGTCTTTTCTGTTCCTTGGATGTAAACTTGTGGGAACTTAGCTGTTGCGCAGGCGGAGCTGCGGGAAAAGAAGAGCTCTAAGATCTCCCAGCTCTTGAGCTTACTCAAGGATACATTTCCAGGGCCATCTCTAAGGCTCTTGTGAGCAGAATGTGTGGGGATCACGACCGTACAGCTAGGGTGAAGAGGGCAGTTAGCTGGTGATTGGACCACAGCATGGTAATCATTATTTGTCTCCTTGGCCTAACTAGCCTCTTACTTTAATTTCAGAGTTTAAGATTCTTTGCTGAGTTCAGAACCATGTCACTGATGGTTTTAATGGGTTAGGAGACCTGAATATTAGTTTTTGAGACCTCTCTTTGTATGCTCATGTACAAAAAATCTATTTGGGGTATTTGGTTTGTGCCGCAAAGTTGTGATGCATTTAATCTTCACAGAACAGATGAATACAGATTGATTATTAGAAGAAGATCATTTGGCATCTTTGATCCAGTTACTAGATTGACAATGAAGATTGTCTTCATCATATAAGTACCTGAACTTTGACTCTTATATTACACACTGGGACCTCAATAGTTTGCTCTTGACCTCAGGTGACTTTGATAGTAAACCTGATTTCTCTTTCTTAGGTGCAGTGGGGTTCCTTTAGGTTCATTTTGGTCAAATAGATTGTTAATCCTTGGGGATTAGACTATTGGTATCTTATTTCACTTTGCAAATCGAGTGTCAAGAATTTTCTATGTCAGTTATTCTCAAAGTTAAGTGTGTGTTCAAATCATTTTGAATTGATTTTTAAAATACCATTTCCCAAGCCTCCCCCCACCCCAGGGTTCTAATTCAGTGGTCTGAGATAGATTTCAAGAATATGGATTTTTATCAGGCAACCCTGGTGATTCTTTAGCAGAAAGGCTATAGCCATCTATGGCCAAATACTGTTATAGTCATAACTCACAAGTGTAGGACATATTTGACCATCTCTTCTTCATTTAGGATCATATTACTGTGTGCTCAGTGCATAATTATTGTGATCTTGTTTAAGGTTTTCCCTCACAATTGGGCCTCTATTTGATTCTTATTTATTTATTTAGAAAGAGAGAGAGAGAGACAGAGAGCAACCTGGGGAGGGTCAGAAAGAGAGAGGGAGAGAGATATCCCAAACAGGCTCCCTGCTGTCAGCGCGGAGCCCAATGCGGGGCTCAAACCCACAAACCATGAGATCATGACCTGAACCTGAACCAAGAGTTGGTCACTTAAATGACTTAGCGACCCAGGTACCCCTCTATTTGATTCTTCAGCCTGGCAGCTGAAAACTAAGCCTTGCTTTGGAAAACCTAGGCCAGTGGTTTTTACCTGGAAGACTGTATCCAAATCATTTTGGGAGCTCTGGGCTGGTGTGGCTTGAAAAAATATCTCTGGGGTTGATTTTATATGTAATCCCTTCCCTCTTCCCTCATTACCAAATTGACTCTTCCCGCTCCCCCCGCCCATCCAGACTAGTAATGATTTTGCTATACTGTGAGGTGCTTGGTGACTTTGAAAGTTCAGTATTGAGTTAGGACTGAATGCCAAGGGTGTGCTCGTGTGGTATTGGGAGGAAAGAGTGAAATCAATGCTGGGAAATAATTGATGCACAGTTGCAGAATCTAGCTTAAGAAATTCTGTTGCTGGAGCACCTGGGTGGCTCAGTTAAGCACCTGATTTTGGCTCAGGTCATGATCTCACAGTCTGCGAGTTTGAGCTCCACATCGGCCTCTGTGCTGACAGCCCAGAGCCTGAAACCTGCTTTGTATTCTCTGTCTCTGTTTCTCTCTCTCTTTCTCTCTCTCTCTCTCTCTCTCTCTCTCTCTCTGTCTCTGTCCCAGCCTCCCACCCCACTCATGCTGTCTCTCTCTCTCTCAAAAATAAATCAAAACATAAAAAAAAGAAAAGAAATTCTGTTGCTAAGGGCAATCTTTTATTATTTTTTTTTAATTCATTTGTTTATTTTGAGAGAGAGAATGAGAGAGAGGGAGGGAGAGAGGCAGAGAGTGAGGGACAGAGAAAATCTCAAGCAGGCTCTGAGCTGTCAGCATAGAGCCTGACCCAGGGCTCAGTCTCATGAACTGTGAGATCATGGCCTGAGCCGAAATCAAGAGTTGGACACTCAACTGACTGAGCCACCCAGGTGCCCCTTCATTCTTCCCATTTAAAAAAAAAAAATTTTTTTTACCATTTGATTTAATTTATTTTTTAAATTTACACCCAAGTTAATTAGCATATAGTGCAACAATGATTTCAGGAGTATATATTTTTTTAATTTTTTTTAAACGTTTATTTATTTTTGAGACAGAGAGAGACAGAGCATGAACAGGGGAGGGTCAGAGAGAGAGAGAGACACAGAATCCGAAACAGGCTCCAGGCTCCGAGCTGTCAGCACAGAGCCTGACGCAGGGCTCGAACTCATGGACCGCGAGATCGTAACCTGAGCCGAAGTCGGCCGCTCAACCGACTGAGCCACCCAGGCACCCCAGGAGTATATTTCTTAATGCCCCTTACCCATTTAGCCCATCCCCCCTTCCCACAATTCTTCCTATTTTTTAACTACTGTGCATAAAACTGAAAGGCATTTGGTCCACTTTGTACCTTTTTCAAAATTACCATTGCATGCAGATCTGTAGCAGTTTTTTCTTCTGTTTCAGAAGGTACCAGTTATTTTGTAGATCACTGTCTCCTACTAGCCTAGGTGGGAGAAAGGGGGCAAAGAGAGTTGCTGTCACTTCTGGTAGCATCTCACTGTCAGGACTTGGTCAGTATGTATCTGCAAAGGAGATTGGAAAGCATAATTTTTATTCAGGTTGGCCATGTATCAGCTAAGAATTATCTGGGGAAAATGCTGAAAAATAACTAGTAATCACCACATTCCACCCCTTTGGCCATTCAGATAACCTAAGCTTTTTCTTTTTTTTTCCCCTTTTATAGAATGGATTCTGTCTCCTCTATTCAGTCTTTGAGTCCAGTTCAAAGTCTGTTATCTCCCAAGAATGTGCAGTCCTCTCTGTCAGGACTGGCTGTGTCTGCTCATGCTTTAGAATTTCATGAATTGCCATGCACCCCCTACTGACACATTCCATATATACAAAGAAAACTCCCATCTGGAAAAGAAAGGAATGAGGAACTCTAGTAGTCACTGTTCAAACCAGTTATCAAATCCTGCTGGAGAGGAATGATAAGAGCTCCTTTCTGTGGCGATGTAGCAAGTTCACAACATTCCCCTGGCTCTGCCGTGTGGGTCTTTCTTTATCCATTTTCTTCTGTGGCCATCTCTGCTTTAGACATTGGGGAGTATGCCCTCCTTGGGGGCTGCCCACCGTCCACAGCCTACCTTATTTTGGTAAGGTTAGGAACCTGAGAGTTACTTTAGGGGGTTATCAACGACACGGTTGTTTTTACTTATTTTTTTATTTTTAATGGCCGAAGTTGGGATTTCTTTGGCAGTACAGTTTTCTCATGAAATTCATAGGCTTGCAGTCTTTTTGCTTGTGGTCATTTTATGACCAAATTGCCCCCAGACAAAGATCTCCTCTAGAGCTAGTTTTTAAGCCTGAAAACTCCAGTCTTTTATTTACTGCTTCTGTGCTCCACCCACTCAGCTTCCTAAACTTAGAGGTGCTTACCTTGAGACCATCAAAAATAATAGGCTTGAGTGGGAAGGTAATACCCTTGATTGGACCTTGGAGGCTCAGTGTCCCTCATTGCCTAACGGGGAATGCTTACTGGAAGGTCCTCGAAGAAGGGTTTGTCTGTTTTCCCTCTTGGTAAGACAGCTTTTTCAGAACCACTTTTTATAATTGCCTCTAGTTGTCCAAACCTGCTAGGATCTGCCTTCTAGCAGAGCTTAATTTCCCTGCATCTCTTCTTGCCAACTAGCTCGCTCTAGCTTGACCTCATCTCCCTCCCAGGGCTTTCCTGAAAGTGACAAGAAACAACGATCACATGCTACTGAGCCACAGCTCCGTGGACATACAGTCTGCCTTGCAGGACATCACCGGTGACAGTTTCACCACGCGTTTTGTCAGATAGCATAACACAGTGCTCATTAGCTTTCTAGTCTGAAACATCTGGGTTCTTGGTACCTACCGCCTGACTGCTAAGCCACGGTCATATGTATTTTAGGCTGTTATGGTAGCAACCCACCTCGAGTACCAAATGGTGTATTAGATAGGGTAAGTTCAGGGGCTGTGTTGGACATGTGGAGGAACAGTGACCTAAGTGAGACGAGTAAAGGTCTGAGCTGGTATGACAGCTTTGCTCTGCAAGGTCCAAAGGGGTTCAAGCTCCTTCTGTGTTGTTTCTTCACCATCCTGTGGGTGTTGCTGTCTACTCCGGTCCAGGATGGCTCATCACTGCATCCACACTGTGCAGCAGGATGGAGGAAAGGGGGAAGGGAAAGAGGACACATCTCCCTTCAAGGGCAAGACCCCAAAGTTACACAGATCATGGCTACTACCTTCTCATTCATCAGAACTTAGTCACATGGGCAACTGGCTGCCTGGAAGGCTGGGACGTATATCTTTATTCTGCATGGCCATATGTTTGATTATCACCATGAAAGAGAAGAGAAAATGGATCTCAGGAGTTGTAGCAGGCTCTGCTACAGACATATTGTAAAAATGTGGGGCAAACAACCCACCTTCAACTTTTCACCTCATACTTCATATCAAATCTTGAGCACTGTGTTTCTCAAAGCCTTGCTTTCTGTTTTCACTGTTGGGATCCTAGCGTAGGCCTTTAATTCTGGTCTGCTGCTGCTGCTGCAAGAAATATTAATCCAGGTGCTCCTAGCCAAGTCTACGGATCCCTGTGGAAAAGTTTTAGAGGGTCTGTGGCTTTTGCACAACTGTGTGTGTCTATTTTTAGGCAAAGGGCCTGTAGCTTTCATTGAATTCCCATGACTTCAAAAAGATAAAACTGCTAGCCTCACTGCTATGAAAATTTGTAGCCTAGTGTCTTGCCACAATTTCTCTAAGACATTGGTTTCATTGAGTTATTTTCTTTTTTTTTTAATTTTTTTGATGTTTATTTATTTATTTTTTATTTATTTATTTTTTTAATGTTTATTTATTTCTGAGAGAGACAGAGACAGAATGCGAGTGGGTTAGGGGCAGAGAGAGAGGGAGACACAGAATCTGAAGCAGGCTCCAGGCTCTGTCAGCACAGAGCCCGATGCGGGGCTCGAAGTCACAAGCTGTGAGATCATGACCTGAGCCAAAGTTGGACACTCAACCAACTGAGCCACCCAGGCGCCCCTCACTGAGTTATTTTCTTAACTCAAGTCTCCAAAGGCTCTATTTTGCCTCTCAGAATAAGATCCCAGATTTGTTAGCTTGATATTGAATGCCCTTCATGTTTCATGACCCATTCTGCCTTCTTTCTTACCTTTCTCTGACATAAATTCCCCCATGTTCCAGCCGTTATCCAAGGCTCTCCCCGCTCATTCTGTATGCCCTTCCACTTCATACCCATTCTCCATGGCTCATCTCCGTTCCCATCTCCTCTGTAACATCTGTTTAGACAACTCCAGGCTATCCTAATCTGATCTCCCTCAACTCTCAGTCCGAGAGACCCCTTGGACTCTACTGAACTTTTTATGACTGTGTGCAGTTTCATATAGAGACCATCCTCTCATGCTGTAAGATCCTGCTTGGTAAGCTCCTTGTCTTACATTCCTCTCAGCTCTGTATTTAACTGAATACTTATTAAGTGAGCTATTCCTACTAAGAAATGGAAATACAATTCTGTATATGCAATTTATTTGTGACATTTAGCGCATTTGAATTTTGCATGTATAACCGTAACACCAATTATCAAGAAAGGAAGCACTGTATACATTGGGTAATATACTATATTACTATGCTTTAGAAGAACTAATAATTTCTTTTTTGCTCATGAACACAATGAAGACTTGCTGGGTTTTTCCTTAAATTCCATTTAAGTGGGTGCTTATGGTCAGTTCCGTTAATTAGGAGTACATGATTTAATTGGCTCAAGTCTTTTTCCTTTTTTTATTTTTTCAAAAAAATTTTTAAATGTTTATTTATTTTTGAGAGAGAGAGAGAGAGCGAGCATGAGTAGGGGAGGGGCAGGGAGAGAGGGAGACACAGAATCTGAAGCAGGCGCCAGGCTATGAGCTGTCAGCACAGAGCCCAACATGGGGCTCGAACCCACGGACCGTGAGATCATGACCGGCTCAAGCCTTTTTCATGACGCCTGCCAGTGTCCTGAAAGGTACCATCTTGGTTGAGAGAAATGATTGGGTTGGTTGGTGGATCATGTCCACAACTCTTTGGGATTGGCAAAGTCAATCGAAGGACAATCCGTCCTGAAAATGGACACATGGCATCCTCCCACATCCAAGGTGACATAGTGAGATGGGATACGATCAAAGTTATGGTGCCTCCCTCCTCCTCTTTGCCTTTCCTTCATCAGCCTTCTTTTTACAAATATTTATCTTGGCTGAAAATCAATGCCTGCATGGGGCGACTACATCATTCACTAAGACATCCATTACATTAAGGCTTTAAAGAGATATTGAATTTCCTTCTAGTAACCTCTTAAATGACAGTGGTTTCACTAGTTAAAATTTGACCTGTGGTGAGTGTTCTTTGTTGCTGGCTATTAGTAACAGCTTGTACTTTAACCTCTGTAAACCTCAATTCAGGTAAACTTCAGTTTATTCATCAACAATCCCAATTGAAAATGGAGGAGTGCCGATTCAGGAGTATCAATGTCATTATGGAGGATTCAGATTACAAAAATATGGCAGAACTGAGGGACCAGCAGGAGATGGGCGCCATAGGATTTCAAGCAGCATTTAGCCATTACTGACCTTGGCACTGAGCTTTAGTAGTTGAAGTGAGGTTGTGGGTATGTTGCAAATTAGAAATAATAGGAGCCTTTACTGGACTCATGAGAAAAGCAGTTGAAGAAAATCCTAATGCATTAGAGATTTAAAAAAATCTAGATGGGGCGCCTGGGTGGCTCAGTCGGTTAAGCGTCCGACTGCAGCTCAGGTCACTATCTGACTGTCCGTGAGTTCAAGCCCCGCGTCGGGCTCTGGGCTGATGGCTCAGAGCCTGGAGCCTGCTTCCGGTTCTGTGTCTCCCTCTCTCTCTGCCCCTCCCCCGTTCATGCTCTGTCTCTCTGTGTCTCAAAAATAAATAAACGTTAAAAAAATTTAAAAAAAAAATCTAGATAATTCTCGGGTACAATGCAGACCAGAAAAGGCTAATGACGTTAGCCCTTGTACTTTTTTTTTTTTCAAATGTCTCACTGATTTCCAGTTCTCTCATCCTTTTTGCTGTAGGCTCTGGACTTCCCTTTTCAATTTTTGTTATAACATAATGGATAAAACATTGGATTGAAGTCAAATATGCTTGAAGGTAGCTTCTTTACTACCTCTGTCACATTTTGCAGGTCACTTAACCTCTTTGCGCCTCAGTTTACTCTTCTGCAGATGAGGAGACCTATTTCAGAGTTGTTGCAAGAGTTGGGTAAGATGACGTGTGTGAAACACTGAGCAAAAGTTAGTACTTGCTATCATTCACTATCAATCTGTGATCCTTACTTATCTATGTTGGCAGTGATTTAAGAAAGGATTAGGAAAAAACCCAGAAAGGACCAGAACAAGGTTTTTGTTTGTTTTTTTTTAAGAATGAAATAAATTTTATTTTATTTTATTTTATTTTATTTTTAAATGTTTATTTATTTTGAAAGAGAGAAAGAGCATGTGTGTGTGCACAAGTGGCGGAGGGGCAGAAAGAGGGAGAGAGAATCCCAAGCAGGCTCTGCGCTGTCAGCTCAGAGCTGGATGCAGGTCTTAATCCCACAAGCCCTGAGACCATGGCCTGAGCCAAAATCAAGAGTCAGACGCTTAACTGACTGAGCCACCCAGGCACCCTGAAATAAATTTATTTTATAAAGATACTGTATTTGAGGTGGAAAGATAAGGTATGATATAAAATAAACTCAGTTGCACAGCCTAGGTTTATCTGAATTTGTTGTACAGAATATAATAGTCTGGTACAAAGTCTTGCCTTAATTTCTTTGTTTTTTAAGTGTTTCTTTATTTTGAGAGAGGGAGAGAGAGCTCGGAAGAAGGGGAAAGGGGGAGAGAGAGAAGGAGAGAGAGAATCCCAAACATTCTACACTCAGGTCCAGAGCTCAATGCAGGGCTCTATCCCATGAACCTGTGAGATCATGACCTGAGCTGAAACCAAGAGTCTGATGCTTAACCAATGGAGCCACCCAGGTGCCCCTGAAGTCTTTGTTTTAATGTGGTTATTTCCAAAGTTCCTAAGCTGAAACTGGGTGGGGGGGGGGGGGGTGGGGGCGGCCATCACATTTTAATGGGGTTTGAAGAGACTCCAGTTATGAAATTCTCTTTCTTGGAATCTTCAGCCATTTTATAGATATCCAACATTCCCACTTGCTATAAGCATATGCTGCCTTGAATGTAAGAAACCCATGGATATGATCTAGATATTTTTGGGGGGAGGCTGTTTATGACCAGATGATGAAAAAGAACTGTATTGACTTTTAGATTAAGTACTAAGTTTAGTTTATGTGTCAGTGTACTTCAGGCTGGTTAATACGAACCCTTTTTTCCTGAAAATAAAACACTCTTCAGTGCCCCGACTGTGCTTGCTTACAGAGAGAATAAAGTAATTGATGTAGATATCCTTATCATAATTTTTTTTTTACCCCCGTATCGGCAAAGGTTCTTTTGATCACAAGCAACAGAAACCAACTGTGGCCACCTAAGGGGAAGCGGGGACTTTATTTGAAAAGATACAAGGATATCTCCCAGAGCTGAAGGATGTGTGCAGCAACCAAGCCTCAGCGCAGGAGAAAACCAGCACTAACTCTGGGAATATTGGCAGAAGCTGTGTGTGGGCCCACAGGGCACAGCTGTTAATGTACTCAGCTCCTGTGCTACCCATAATGCGTGTCAGGAGTCCTCGAGACCATCCCTACATTTAGAGATTCGCCAGAAAGCCTCATGGCGCTCGGCTTATAGCTGTACTCATGGCTCAGATTCATCACAGTGATGTAATAAGGATACACAGCTGCACTGTCGCGGAAAACAGCACAGGCACCGTTGTGCAGGAGTCCTTGTGCTCTCTCTCCCGTGAGGGGTGATACAGAAACACTCCTGTTCATGCAACGTAAATACAGCAATATATGTGCCGTGTCACCCAGGGGAGTCCATTTGAGATTCATCACCCGAGGTTTTTATTGGCAGACGTCCATGTAAACACCCTCTGCCTGTGCCAAAATTCCAGACTCCCAGAAGGAAAGCAGGTGTTCAGCGTTAACCATGTTGTTTGCACAAACAGGAGGCATAGTGGACCACCCGTGTCTCCCTATCCCAAGTCATAAATTCTGGAAAGAGTGAATCGGACCCACTTCGACTCAGGTGTCTTTGGAATCCATTAATTGGGAGGGAGGCAGAATGGAATGAGGTAGACGTGGTCTTAGGAACCCACTCCCTGGAATGGGAGAGCACAGTTCTTGGGAAAGAGGGGCTCAGGGGCATCTGGATGGCTCAGTTGGTTAAGCATCCGACTCTTAATTTTGGCTCAGATCATGATCTCATGGTCATGGGATTGAGCCCCGCATGGGACTCTGTGCTGGGCATGGAGCCTGCTTAAGATTCTGTCTCCCTCTCTCTGCCCCTCCCCAGCTCGTGTGTTCTCTCTGTCTCTCTGTCTGTCTGTCTCTCTCTCTAAAAAGGAAAAAAAGAAAAAAAAGAGGAGCTCAAAGTGAGGTGGAAGATGTATTCACTGCAGCTCTTGTACTGCATGTTTGAGGGCTCTGGCTCTGGAAAACTTGCATCACAAGGATTCTGTGACTCTCTTACGATATGCTGAATCTCAGGACTTCATTCAGTTAATGACAAATGCTTCTTGAGCATTTGCTATGTGCCAGTCTCTTGAGCCAGAAGCATGCCTTCAATATTTTCCATTTTGTTTTGTAAAGGAGTGTGTATATGTGTTGTTGTTTTCCCTATTCTCTCTGGCTTCTTAGGGATTTAAACACAAAATTAAATTCTTCTGAACTTCTATAGATATCCTGAGTATCAAGTTATTTGGTTGGTAGTATACCTAGCATGAAGATATTCATTTTTCTTTTACAGTAATCCTTTGACTTATTTATACAGTGATATGAAATTCTTTTTATGAACAATATATGTATTCAATGTGTTCTCATCCTTTGAAATCTTATAATATCACTGTTTGCTACAAAATATAGATGAAGCAATCATATCTGGTGGATTTTTTTTAGTACTTATTTATTTTTGAGAGAGAGAGAGAGAGAGAGTGTGCAAGCAGGGGAGGGGCTGAGAGAGAGGGAGACACAGAATCCGAAGCAGGCTCCAGGCTCTGAGCTGTCAGCACAGAGCCTGATGCAGGGCTCAAACTCATGCAGGGCTCAAACTCATGAGCCGCGAGATCATGATCTGACACAAAGTCAGACACTTAACCAACTGAGCCACCCAGGCACCCCTGATGGATTTGAAACTAGAATGTAGTCAGTTAATTAAAAAAAAAAAAAAAAAAAAAGTTCTTTAAAGCAAGGAGTATGATAAAGAAATGAGAGATGCTTCATGTATTTTGACAAATGTATTTCTTCTTGGATTTGTTTTTGCAAATCTTTAAAATTAAGAGCACTATGGAAGCAATCTGAATGCAGCATCTCTCTAGATTTTTATGATTTCTCCTCCCACATTTTCTTTCTCCCACAGCACCAGCCTTAGGAACAAATATAACTGATTTTTACAAGCATAAAGCCCACTGGTGAGGACAGGTACACTGGAGTGCCCTACGAGTGCAGTAGGCAGCAAGTCAGGATAACATTTGAAGAGCTGTGCTCTACACGTTTGCCATTGAAAACTTAGCAGATAAGCGAAAGAAAAAACGAGGAATTTTGTACAGGATAATCGCTAAATTTTTGGTCCATTTCCTTTATGTATATGGGATATATGTACACACATTCACATATATAAAGTATATAGATACTCATACTATGCTATATAGACTAGGTAATGAAATATACATTACCTACTATACATATATACATTGTAACAAAGAGCAGGCTCATACTATTTATACTGTTTATAGTTGTTTTTTTCCTCTATATACACTGACACTTTTCCCTGAAGCTTCTCCTACAACATTGTTTTGTAATGGCTACTGATACTAGATGGAGATTAGTTGATAACCCTAGGGCGTGTCCCCCTGGGGGCTGGAGATTTTCAGAGTTAGAGGACTAATGTGGGGGGAGGGGGGATGTCCCTGAGGAATGAAACTCCACCTTCAGTACTTGAGGGGTCAGTGTGGTGATGAGCAGCTTCACCTCCCGTTGTCCTCTGGGAGAAAGCAGGTTCCAGTTAGGATAGGGGTATAAGGAATGTTTATGGAGGAGGGTAAGAATGCGGAGAGGTTGATTAATCATGGAGCAGAATCCCAGAGGTCACAGTGGAAGGATCTGGGAGGCAGAGAGGGAAGGAATATGGGATTGGGTCTGGAAAAAAGAAACCAGAGCAAAGGCAGGAAGAGGGTCTGAGAGAAAATAGATTGCCAGGATGGATGTGGGATGTGCCCAGAGGTGTGGAGGGGTGTGGACCTCTCTCTCTCAGGCTCTGCCAGAGTAGTAGCTTCCACACGTCCCTGCGAGTGAGCAGCCTGCTTTTGTGCCAACTCCCATGCCATTGCTCTTAGAATGGCATGAGAAGCCTGGGGAACACTTAGAAATTGGAGCAATAATCTCTGAATTGATGTGGGTTCACTAAGAGAATGTTTTCAATAGGGCTGCTAATTTGGGGATGGTGATGATAACCGTGCATATCTACTATTAGACTTGCCCCACTAGAGATGTAGTTTTGTACATGTTCCTGGAAACTGTGGAAGGTGCAGGAGATCACCCAGAGAAAAACAGCTTGAGAAAAAGGCTGCGGCCAGATCTGCAGACCACTAATATTTTAGAGATGGACAAAGAAGAGGAGCTCCCTCCCCAAAATGACTGAGGGTGCGTAGCCAGTGAGTTAGGAGAAAAGCCAGGATTTGGTGATGCCACAGAGCCCAGGGAAGAATGTGGGTTTTTTTTTTTTTTGCTGTTTTGTTGTTTTCTGGTGGGGAGGAGGAATATGTTTTTAAGGAGTGACTGGTGGGGACAATGCTTTAGACGTGGTCTTTCTGGATTTTAGTCACAAATGTGAAGGTTTCCTACTTTATAACACAGCAATTGAGAACCTCAGTAAGATTCAGAATAGAACCCTATGGCAATTTATATGACTTATCTCCAGACTGGAATCGATTCATTTACTGGGATTGTTTGATGAGGTTACCAATTTATTAGACGTAGCATGGATCGTCCTAACTGTTGCATCAGTGCCAACACATCCTTCACGTATTCAGTACCTCTCTGTTCTTTCCTGTCAGCCCGTGACAAGACACATACTTTGCCGTACTCTGAATACAAAGCACATATGTAGCTCACTGCATGGCAATAAATGTTCATAAAATGGTCATTAAATGTTTCAAAATATGCTGAACTTTTCTCTGGGTTCTAAGAATAAACACATAAGGTGAAAAAATGTTCAGAAAATGTTCAGAAATGGTGGATCTGCTCATCATCGGGGATTTGTGCTGTTTGTAAGGCTGCCTTGATGAACTGAAGGTTAGCGGAGTGTGGGCATGAAGGATTTTTTTTTTTTCTTCAAATTTTGGAATAACTTTCATATGGAAGAGGGAAGAAAAGCAGTTTGGGCTCAAAATAGACTCATCATGTTGGGTTCACTAAAAGATAATGCAACTCCTCCAAGCAGAGACTGAGGAACCACTCATTTAGAGCTTTATAAAGGGTTTGTTTCCTGTTTTGTTTTGTTTTGTTTTGTTTTGTTTTGTTTTGCATTATGTGAGTGAAAAGATCATTAAAATTTTTTTTTTAAGTTTACTTATTGATTTTGAGAGAGAGAGACAACATGAGCGTGAGAGTGCGAGCAGGGGAAGGGCAGAGAGAGAGGGAGAGAGAGAGAATCCCAGGCAGACGCCACACTGTCAGTGCAGAGCCGAACTCTGGGCTCAAATCCACAAACCATGAGATCATGATAACCAACGGGGCCACCCAGGTGCCCCTGTGAAAAGATCATTTTTAAGATCTTTTTCTAGGGGCACCTGGGTGGCTCAGTCGGTTGAGCATCCGACTTCGGCTCAGGTCATGATCTCACGGTCTGTGAGTTTGAGCCCCGCATCAGGCTCTGTGCTGATGGCTCAGAGCCTGGAGCCTGCTTCGGATTCTGTGTCTCCCTCTCTCTCTGCCCCTTCCCTGCTCATGCTCTGTCTCTCTCTGTCTCAAAAATAAATAAAAAACATTAAGAAAAAAAAAAAGATCTTTTTCTAGTATAAATTTCATGAGTCTATGAAATAACTCTGTACATTGGGTCTTTAAGCAATAGGGAAGGAGATGTAACTGATTTTGTAGTTCTACCTATGTCTATTTTTTAAGTAAAATATTTAAAAATCTCAAATAATAATTAAGAGGACTCTAATTATCCACAGTCTCAGCATTTTAACAGTTATTTTCAGTGCTATTTCTCTACAGGCATAGTTATTTTTACAAATGTGCACCCATAGTTCTATCTCTCTCTCTTTTTTTTTTTTTTTCCTTCACTGACTTTAGCAATCATGAGATAAATTTAAAGAAATAGGTGTGTTTTCCTGAGGGCGCCTGGGTGGCTCAGTCGGCTGAGCGTCCAACTTCGGCTCAAGTCATGATCTCGCAGTTTGTGGGTTCAAGCCCCACATCGGGCTCTGTGCTGACAGCTTAGAGCTGGCAGCCTGCTTTGGATTCTGTGTCTCCCTCTCTCTCTCTCTGCCCCTCCCCAACTCGTGCTCTCTCTCTCTCTCAAAAATAAACATTAAAAAAAAGTAAGTGTGTTTTCTTGGATTCTGATAGTCTATAAACCTGAGATGTGGTAGGTAGAAGGAATGCATTAAAAGTGTCTAAGGCCACAAAGGTTCTTTGAAAAACTGATTTTTTTTTTTAGTTTGTGGGCATTTTCTAAATTGTTTGTATTGTTTTATTTTCCCCTTGAATTAGTTGATCATGGCCTTGCCAGATTGGTGACTGTATACTGTGAACATGGTCATAAAGCTGCCAAAATCAACCCCCTCTTCACTGGACAAGCCTTGCCGGAGAATGTGCCTGAAGTCCAAGCTCTTGTGCAGACCCTACAGGGACCTTTTAATACCACAGGTAAAGCCCACCAACACTAGACTCTACATGTAACGGTTAGCTGCCAAGATGCAGTATGGCTCCTTTCTCTGTTCTTGAAGAACTCACATGCCCACTGGAGCTGAGGCTTCCATGGAGTGTGAGTTGACCGTGAGGGGCACATTCAAGCACTGTCTAAGAGGACTGGTCTTGAGGTTCTAGAATAGTCTTTCAGTAGGGTTCATTTCCTCTAAGTTTAAAAACATTTACCAAAGAAGACATACATATGGCCAACAGGTCGGATGCGTGGGTGGCTCAGTTGGTTAAGGCTTCGGCCCAGGTCATGATCCCACGGTTCGTGTGTTTGAGCCCCTCATGGGGCTCCGTGCTGATGGCTCAGAGCCTGGAGCCTACTTCAGATTTTGTCTCCCTCTCCCTCTGCCCCTCCCCCACTTGTACTCTGTCTCTCTCTCTGTCTGTCTCTCTCTCAAAAAAGAAATAAAAACATTAAAACAAACAAACAACTAAATAGCCAACAAGTACATGAAAAGGTATTCACCATCACTGATCATCAGAGAAATGCAAATCAAAGCTGCAATTAGGTATCACTTCACATCTGCCAGAATGGCTGGGACACAAGATAACAAGTGTTGGTGAGGATGTAGAGAAAACCTTGTGCACTGTTGGTGGGACTGCAAGTAGGTGTAGCTACTGTGGAAAATAGTACGGATACTCCTCAAAAAATTAAAAATAGAAATCCCATATGATCTAGCAATCCCACTTCTGAGTATTTATCCAAAGAAATTGAAATCAGGGTCTTAAAGAGTTATCTGTACTTTTATGTACTGTGGCATTATTACCATAGCAAAAAATATGAAAACACTTAAATGTCTATCAATGGATAAATGAATAAAGAAAATGCAGTATGAGAGCACCTGGCTGGCTCAGTTGCTAGAGCATGTGACTCTTGATCTTGGGGTTGTGAGTTCAAGCCCCACGTTGGGCATAGGCCCTACTTAAAAAAGAAAAAAAGAATGTGGTATATGGAACAGAATATTGCTCAGCCTTAAAAAAGGAGGAAATCCTTCCATTTGTGACAACATGGATGAAACTCGAGGCATTACACTAAGTGAAATTAAACCAGTCACAGAAGGACAGGCACTGCATGATTGATCCCACTATATGAGGAATCTAAGATCGTCAAACTCATGCTCGCTTCATGAGCACAAATACTAAAATTGGAACGATACAGAGAAGATCAGCATGGTGCCCGCACAAGGATGACACGCAAATTCGTGAAGTCTTCCATATTTAAGAAAAATGATAAAATGTTCAAACTTAGACAGTGGTTCACAGGGTCTGGGAAGAAGCGGAAATAGGGAAATGGTGGTCAAAAGGTACAGAGTTTCAATTATGAAAGATAAATAAGTTCTAGGGGCTCTAGTTAATACTGTATTGCATACTTAAAATTTTGCTAAGAGAACATCTTACGATCAGCATTCTTACTACAAAAGAAAACTATTTTTAAAATGTAGTAAGGGTTGCTTGGGTGGCTCAGTTAGTTCAGTGTCCGTCTCTTGGTTTCGTCTCAGATCATCATCTCATGGTTTGTGAGTTCAAGCCCCACATCCGGACTCTGTGCCAATGGCATGGGATTCTGTCTCCCTCTCTCTCTGCCCCTCCCCTGCTTGCTCTCTACCTCTCTCTCTCTCTCAAAAACAAATAAACATTTCTAAAAAAAAAAACAACCAAAAACTTTTAAAAAATGAATAAAACGTTGCAAGCCCTGAAATAATAGTTTTAAAAAAGCTGGACACCCATTATGGACCAGACACTTTACATCTGTTTTGTCAATGCATTCCCACACCTACTCCCTAAGAAGTTACTGCCATCTTTATTTTACAGACAGGGAAACAGAAACTCAGAGAACTTAAGTAACTCGTAGCTAAGAAGTGGCAGAGGTAAGGTGACAATCCAGCTCTCACTTCCTGTTTTATTTCCCAGCTTGGGAACTTAAAAAAAAATGGGGGCTAGATAACCAGGCAGCATCCTGGGCTCCTATCTCATGCCATTTTTAAATTTTACTTATTTATTTTATTTTATTATTACTATTTTTTAAAGATTTTATGTTTAAGTAATCTCTATACCCAACACGGGGCTCGAACTCACAACCCCAAGATTGAGAGTCACATACTCTTCCAACTAAACCACTCAGGTGATCCCTGTCATGTCATTTTTTTTTTTTTAATTTTTTTTAACGTTTATTTATTTTTGAGACAGGGAGAGACAGAGCATGAACGGGGGAGGGCCAGAGAGAGAGAGGGAGACACAGAATCTGAAACAGGCTCCAGGCTCTGAGCTGTCAGCACAGAGCCCGACGCGGGGCTTGAACTCACGGACCGCGAGATCATGACCTGAGCCGAAGTCAGATGC
The DNA here is from genome assembly GCF_018350215.1 of Panthera leo. NCBI lineage: Eukaryota > Metazoa > Chordata > Mammalia > Carnivora > Felidae > Panthera > Panthera leo. Next base: position 10,931,684 of record NC_056685.1, read on the forward strand.
CCAACCGACTGAGCCACCCAGGCGCCCCAATGTCATTTTTTTTAAAGTTATTTTTGGGCAATGTCAAATTCTGGTATATACATTAATTAGTAATGTTCTGGTAATTTATTGCAGTGTAATAAACCACCCCAAAATGCAGTAACTTCTAAGGGTACAACAATTTTATTATCTCGCAGTTCTAGAATCTGCCTGGACTCAGCTAGGCAATTCTCACTTGGGGGGCTTGGAGACAAAATCTATGCCATCATAATTTAAATGGCCCTTCAGGAATGGAAAGTTTAGTGTTTTGGTTTTTTTTTAAATTTTTTTTTTAACGTTTATTTATTTTTGAGACAGAGAGAGACAGAGCATGAACGGGGGAGGGGCAGAGAGAGAGGGAGACACAGAATCGGAAGCAGGCTCCAGCTCTGAGCCATCAGCCCAGAGCCCGACGCGGGGCTCGAACTCATGGACTGCGAGATCGTGACCTGAGTCGAAGTCGGAAGATTAACCAACTGAGCCACCCAGGCGCCCCTTAAGTAATTTCTGTGCCCAACGTGGGGCTCGAACTCATAACCCCGAGATCAAGAGTTTCACACTGTACCGCTTGAGCCAGCCAGGTGCCCTCCACTCTAACCATTTTAAAGTATACAATTCAGTGACATTTCATACAGCCACAATGTTATGCAATCATCAGTTTAGTTCCAGAACATTTTCATCACCCCAAAAGGAAATCTTGTGCCTAGTAAACTTACTTACTCACTCCCCATTCTGCTTTCTTCTCAGCCCCTTGCAACCACTAATCTACTTTCTGTTTCTATAGATTTGCCTATTCTTGACATGCTGTATAAATGAAGTCACAGTATGTGGCCTTTTGGGTCTGGCTTTTTACATTTAGTGTAATGTTTCCAAGTTTCATCCATACTGTAGGATAAACTGGTACTTTATTCCTTTATGTGGCTGAACACTAGTCCGTCATATGGTGTGGGGAAATAGGTTCAAGAATTCCTTACACTTATGTAAATGGGTTAAGAAAGCTTAGGTCAGAAAGCTGCCACCACTGGGTGAAAGCGCCCAAGGTTAGTTAGCAAGATATTATAATGGGATCACAAGTAACTTGTTATATTACCTGCAGGAAACTACTTTCCATCTTGTACCAATATACCAGATTTGTTTTGATCACAAACACCACTTGCCCCCACCTCCCCAGGCAGACCCTTTGCTTCTTACACACACAAGTTATTTTTTTTTTAAATGTTTATTTATTTTTGAGAGTGAGAGACAGAACATGAGTAGGGGAGGGCAGAGAGAGAGAGAGAGAGAGAGAGAGAGAGAGAGAGAGACAGAATCTGAAGCAGGCTCCAGACTCTGAGCTGTCAGCACAGAGCCCGACGCGGGGCTTGAACTCACAAGCTGTGAGATCATGACCTGAGCCGAAGTCGGACGCTCAACCGGCTGAGCCACCCAGGTGCCCCCACATACAAGTTATTGATTACTATCTGATTATTTCCTCATGTACAACACTTGTGTAAGATCTTGAGAGCTCAATAAATACGAGATGAAACACGTGTTCAGGGCTTTTGTCTCCTTCTGGACATTACCCTCTCTCGTATTCAATTCAGTGTCCACTCTCTTGCTGGACAAAAGAGAACTCAAGAGTCATAGTCTGCAACAGTATGGCTATATCACATTTTGTTTATCCCATCAGTGGACATTAGGTTATTTCCTATCTCATTTAATCTTTTTTTAAAAAAAATTTTAACATTTATTCATTTTTGAGAGACAGAGCATGAAGGAGGGAGAGAGGTAGAGAAAGAGGGAGACACAGAATCCAAAACAGGCTTCAGGCTCTGAGCTGTCAGCACTGAGCCTAACACAGGGTCAAACCCACGAACTGCAAGATCATGACCTGAGCCGAAGTCAGACGCTTAACTGACTGAGCCACCCAGGCACCCTCCTATCTTATTTAATTTTAACAACTACCCCCTGAGGTGTTCCTGTTTTATAGATTAAAATGTGGGGCAGAGAAGCCAAGCGATATGCAAAATAATTTTTATAACTTGAATGGTCAATCAGTATCAAAGAGCTAAAGTTTATTGTAAGAAACCATAAGCAATAATAAAGTAAATGTTGGTTTGTTAAAAACTCACGTTGTAGGTTAAGGCAAATGACTGATCATTGATTTGGTGCTGAGCTATTGATACACTTACAGTGCTCTCCTTTTGTTGACCAAGGTTCAGGTAGATTTCCCTTTAGCTTAAAATGTTGCTTTGCTATCAATATTAATAACATTTAGGCCAAATGTTCAATGGTAGACATTACTTTGTAGGTATTAATATAAGAGTTAAACATTTGGGGAGATATTTCAGATAAAGGTAGAATATCTGATCTGTAGCTATAAAGCAGTTGAGTGTTAACTTTCCATTTTTAGTTTGAAATTACAATAGAATCAAAATTTGGCATAAAGCGGCATGGCTCTGTCCTTGTGGAGAAAGACTGATATTCTCTTTCCTAGTCTGACTATTTTGTGGCCTTTGACCATATTTTTAGTTTTGTCTTTAGAAAAATCTAGGTAGCCATTGATGATGACCCAACTTATCCAAAACAAAATGCTCTGAATTGAAATAATTATTTTGGTATGTTCTATAATTAATTACATGTTTGATTGTTTTTTAAAACGATCCCTATGATTTCATTTTTGTAGGATTGTTGAACATGGGGAAGGAGGAGGCCTCTCTTGAGGAAATAGTAGCCTATCTCAACCAAATCTACTGTGGGCAAATTTCTATTGAAACCTCCCAGCTTGAGAGCCAGGAGGAGAAAGACTGGTTTGCCAAACGGTTTGAGGAACTGAAAAAAGAGACCTTTACCACAGAAGAGCGAAAACATCTGTCAAAACTAATGCTAGAATCTCAGGTATAAAAGTACCATCTAACATCAATGGAATAGGACGGCTCTTTTTCTACAAAGATATATCAATATTGAAGAGAGGGAATTAAAGCATTTACTTACCCCTATTTACCTCGTTGCGTCAACACACTAGATAATAGAATACACACCACTTTGTTCTAAGTAGGAAAAAGTAGAACCCCAAACAACTGAGTCAAAATATATACTTTTTATGTAATTGCCTTTTCACTCTGTAAAAGACTGAAAAGCCCTTAAGACCTTGCTTCTCTTTTTATGACCTGGAGTGATCAAAAAAAGAACAATGCATGGAAGAGACTCTTGGTGCAGATTAATAGACCTTGAGTCTGTCAAGGCTATGATCAGGACTCAGGCGTGTCAAGATGACAAGGAAACTATTCCCAGTAATTTGGATAGTTGGGTCATTTGCGGCCTTGACAAAATAGTACCGTAGAGCCTGGTACTAAAACTCAAGGGCTAGGAGGGGCAGACCCCTAAGGCCCAGCCCCAACTCTAGAGGAACACATTCTAAGAGGATCCCTCTTGGGGTAAGTTATTCCACCACTCGGGTGGTTTTCTCTGCAATCTGACTGCTGCCTGCTGTCCTTTAGGCTTTCCAGCCATGTTCTGGATTAGTTACATCTGTCTCTGGGGTGTGTTGTGAAGGGGCACGGCTGTGGTCACTTGAAGCAGTGTGGGGTCTTCCTACAATACACACGAATGTGTCTGATTTTGACCTAAGTAGTTGGCTATCTTCCCACCACAAATGTGTCTGACATGATGTTCCATAGGAGTTTGACCACTTTTTGGCCACCAAGTTTGCTACAGTGAAGCGGTATGGAGGCGAAGGAGCTGAAAGCATGATGGGCTTTTTCCATGAGTTGCTGAAAATGGCAGCCTACAGTGGGATAACTGATGTTATTATTGGCATGCCCCATAGAGGGAGGCTTAATTTATTGACAGGCCTTCTGCAATTCCCTCCGGAGGTAAGGTACTTTCTATGATGTACAATTGACTGTAACAGGATAGAACCGACGATGCTAGTAATTCCTTCTAGAAGCCTGAGTAAACATCTCAGCCGTTGGTCCAGGAGGTAGCTTAATTAATTGATGGAACCTAACACTGCTGATAGATATGGTATTTGGGTTGATTTTCTGTGTAGTCTTATATGGATTCTTTCTTCTCTCAGGGAAAGTAAAAGTTAGTTTGTTTTCTCAAGGATGATATGAATAGATAATTTCTTTGAAATTATCTCTGTTCTTTGAAGCACGCTTTACTAATTTAATAAAAATTGCTCAAACATTAAGATCTGTGCAATTATTTACAATTTCACCCTCCAAGGAGTCAATTTTACCTTCCATTTATTTGCAGAGTTTATACTTAACATATTGTACTAAAACTAATAATACATTAGTATTATTGTCATCCTGGGAGACCACTCACATGAGTGGTTCTGTAGGTAACTGGATCTTGGTGTTCTTCTTTCGCCCAACTCAGCTGCTCTATCAGTCTCTAAACAGACTCGTGAGTCCGGATTGCAGATTTGATGGCCAGGAACATCAAAATGACTTGTAATTTAATAAGATTGTGGCCATTGTGTGTGGATCAACCTCAGCACTGATCTGGGCCAGAAGAGTAAAAGTAATTATAAGTGTTAAAGGGACTGTGAAAGTTAATGGAGTGAATGGAGCCCATGGAAGGATGTGTCATCATTACATCATTGGAAAGTATACATGACGCCATGTTTGGGGCCCAGCTTTACCACTACTACTCATACCTCAGTTTTTCTGATGCTGAGAGATTGATAATCTGCTTTTAAAAGACGGAGACTTTAGAAAAGGCAGACGATGACAAAATAAAGTGATTGACAGGTGTGCTTAAATACATGCAGAAATCCCTAAACCAAAAATTGCATTCCCAAAAATATCACAAAAAAATGACTCCAAGATACTGAATTATAAATGAGCGTATTTGTGAGAAACACATATGTACCCACACTGTGTGAGTATGGGTGTTCCTGTTTGTAAATTGGTCAGTAAGAAGCTTTTGGGTCACTCAAACCATTTGGATAATTGAGAATAACATGTTGTCTTTGGTAACTGTCTTGGCTTGAGACCCAGCTTTGTTACTTAGCGGCCAAGGACCTTTAACAATTTAGTTAATTTCTCTTGTTTGTGCATTTTTTAAAATGTAAAATCATAAAGGGGCACCCAGGTGGCTCAGTCGGTTGAATGTCCGACTTCAGCTCAGGTCATGGTTTCACGGTCCAGGAGTTTGAGCCCTGCATTGGGCTCTGTGCTGACAGCTCGGAGCCTGGAGCCTGCTTCAGATTCTGTGTCTCCTCTCTCTGCACCTGCCCTGCTCGCACTCTGTCTCTCTCTCTCTCAAAAATAAATAAATATTAAATGTAAAATCATAAATATTTAATTTTTTTCTTTTCATATTTTTGCTTGAATTATTCCATGGGTCATTTTTTTCTGTCTGTAGATGTGCAGCTTTGTTCTCTAAAACTTCTAGTTGATTTCTTGGGAATTCAGAATAATTTCATATTTATCTAGCTATTCCAGGGAGGAGGCAAGCTTGGGGTCACCCTCCTCCTCTGCCATCTTAACTCCTAGCTTGTGCATTTTTTTTTTTTTTTTAGCTTGTGCATTTTTAAAATGGGTAGTAACATGTATCTTGTGGTAGACTATGAAAATGAAGTCAGAGAACGTATGCAAAGAAGTCCTTTGAGAATCAGACAGTAGAGGTTTTTTTAGGTGTGATTTGAGCTGATCAGTGCATGTTATCTTGTGTCTAAATGGGATTAAGTTCTATTCTGCCATTTTCCTGTGTACCTTTAACAAGATTCATACAAAATTCTTTTGGAAAATATATTCTAACAGGTGTATTCAAGAAAAAATTATTTTGCTTATGGCAAGGTAGAGGTGACTTACCATCTAACATTTTACTGCCTAACTTATCGTCTACATGTCTAACTTATCATCTACACATCTGTCATGTTAGGCTCTTCTGAAAGTGTTGTTACTTCAGGGGTGCCTGGGTGGCTCAGTCGGTTAGGTGTTTGGCTCTTGATCTCGGCTCGGGTCATGTGTGATCTCACAGTTTGTGAGATTGGGTGAGGAGCCCGCTTGGGATTCTCTCTCCCTCCCTCTCTCTGCCCTTCCCCTGCTCTCTCTCTCTCTCTCTCTTTCTCTCTAAATAAATAAATAGGGGCACCTGGGTGGCTCAGTTGGTTGGGTGCCCGAGTTCACCTCAGGTCATGATCTCGCGGTTCCTGAGTTCAAACCCCACGTTCGGCTTTCTGCTGTCAGTGCAGAGCCTGCTTCTGATCCTCTGTCCCCCTCTCTCTGCCCCTCCTCTGCTTGTGCTCGCTCAAAAATAAGTAAAAAGAATTAAAAAAAATAAAGCAAACCAAAGCAAAAACTGTTGGTACTTCATTTGATTATGAAGATCTTCAAATAGTTCTGTGCGTTTGAGCAGTTAAAAGTTTGTTTAATACATGGTAATAATACTTACACAAGCATGTACAGAAAAGTGTTTTTTAAATTATTTTTTAATTGTATGATTTAAACTAGCCATCTCTTCCCAGCTGTCCATTGTTATAAAAGACATTTTTTCTTGTATGTTTATTCATAATAGCTGATGTTCCGTAAAATGCGAGGCTTAAGTGAATTTCCAGAAGGTGTTTCAGCCACCGGTGATGTCCTATCTCACTTGACCTCCTCGGTTGACCTGGACTTCGGCGCGCACCATCCCCTCCATGTGACGATGCTGCCAAACCCCTCGCACCTGGAAGCTGTCAACCCCGTGGCTGTCGGGAAGACTCGGGGAAGGCAGCAGTCTAGACAGGACGGGGACTACTCTCCAGACAGTTTGGCTCAGCCTGGGGACAAAGTCATTTGCTTACAGGTACTTGTAGCTTCAGGAAGTGAGGCCAGAGGGTGGGGAGACCGGGAAGAAGGGAAGCCCAGGTTGGTAGTTCTGAAAGGAGGTGGTGGACATCCAAGATGAAATTGAGATGAACTTTTGGTAAAAGAAGATTCCGGGCTTGTTTTTAAAATTAACAGCAGATATGAGGTCTCATCTCAAGGCAACTGACTTTAGACTGAGATTTCACTGTGTTTATTTCTCTCTTATGAGTTATTTCGGGGGGTATTGACTAGTATCCCTGATGCTTTTCAGAGGACAGATGTCAGAACTTCTCTGAAAATATGGCCCTCTAGGAAACTACATAGTATCCATATACGTAACAAGGCTGTAAGAGTCTGGATTTAGTTTGTTAGCTTGCTTGTTTGTTTTAAAATGAAGGTCTTTGGCATTAAGGCCACCCATACATATCATTAGTGTGGCTGTTGCTTCAGTTTCTTGTAACCTGACAGCCTAGATGTTCAGACTGTGGATCACATTTTTTTTTCCCTATGAGTATTCATTTAAATATGAACCTTTAACTACCGGGCAGTAATTAATTCTCGGTATCAGTGGCTGAGTCTCTAAACCCTATAGAAATAGGTACATCTGTAAGGCAGGAGAATATTTGGCTGCATATACAAATAACAATTTTATCTTATTCATGTTAATTTTTCATGGGCCAGAAACTTGTAGTAAGTAAATTGGGGGTATGCAGCATTGCATTTGACAATGACATAGTTTTTCAAAATGGAAATCTTGCATTGTTAGCCATTCTCTTTACCTTTTGCTTGACTTAATTCACGATACTGTAAAATATTTTAGTCATTCACATTAGCAAGTCTTAACATGGACTTCAGAAACAAGAGATGAAAATGACACTTTATTTATTTTTGAGAACGAGAAGGGGGGGGGGGGAGGGGCACAGAGAGCCGGAGACAGAATTCAAAGCAGGCTCCAGGCTCCAAGCTGTCATCATAGAACCCAACGCGGGGCTCAAACTCACAAACCGCGAGATTATAACCTGAGCCAAAATCAGACACTTAAGTGACTGAGCCATGCTGGCACCCCAACATTTTCTTCAAAGTGATAGGAAACTTCCCTCTTTTGTCTATTTTGTGTTCCCAAATCACTTGCCCTGCTGTGTCTGTACGTGTCCTGCTGTGCTGATTTCTTGTGGGAACTCTAAATTTGGAGCCTATAAAATCATGGTGGGTGAGATTCTGGATGCTACTTTTTCTGCCTGACCTCTTCTGTTTATTTTGGTCCCAAACCTGGTGAAAGTAGATTGTCATCTGTGATCTGTGTGTGTCCAAACCCCCTTGCCATCTTTGGCTACGTAGCTTCCACCTCATCCAGCATTTGTTTGTGTTTATAGACCCTCACTCCCAAAAATCTATATGCAGCATAGTGGAGTGGTTTCTCTTCTGATTTAAGAAGAAAATAAAATTAACAGATGATACCTGTGTGCCTTAGTGCCGTGAATCCGAAGACCAGGATAAAATGATGCAAGTTATGAGCAGATGTTATGTTACTTTTAAAAAAAGGTTTTTTTTGAGAGAGAGAGAGAGAGAGAGTACGTGTGTGCGTGCATGGGTGAGCAGGGGAGGGGAAGAGAGAGGGGGAGAGAGAATCTTAAGCAGGCTCCATGGCCAGCTTGGGACTAGATCTCACAACTGTGAGATCATGACTTGAGCCAGAATCAAGGTGACTGAGCCACCTAGGTACCCCTAAAAATTTTTTTCTTTGAGTATAGTTGACTCCAGATGTTATGTTCTTATTGATGTCTCTAGTGTAACATTTTTGTAAAGGAGCAGAAGAAGTACACATCTTCCTTGCTTTACTGAAATTCTTTCCTTTTTTCTTTTTTTCTGAGAGAGAGAGAGAGAGAGAGAGAGAGAGTGAGTGAGAGCGCATGTGCAGGTGAGCAGGGGAGGGGCAGAGGGAGAGAGAGAGGAAAAAAGAGAGAGAGGGAGTCCCAAGCAGGCACCACGCTCAGCTGGGAGCCCAACTCAGGGATCCATCTCAAGACCATGAGATCACATCCTGAGCCAAAATCAAGAGTCAGACACTTAATTGATTGAGCCACCCCGGCACCCCAATGAACTCCTCCTATATCATTACCCCCAAGAAATCCCATGGGCAAGGAGGAGTGCTCAGATGCCAGGAGCCCCTGGCCCTTGTGGCTAAGGGTTGGACTTGACAGTGTGGCGTGGTATAGAAGAGGCAAAGACTGTGGAACCAAGAAGATGAGTTCAAATCCTGGCTTTGCTGCTTTCTGGCTTGGTGTGCTTGGTTCTGTTATGGTAGTTCTCTGAATCTCATAGAAAAATGGGAGTGTGTTCAGAGAATTAAATGCGAACATGGACATAATAACTTCCTTGATCCAGGAGAAAGGCTTGGAGGGGTGGAGACATAAGTAGAAAAAACACAGAAGGCCCAGGGTATAGTCCAATGTGAAGTATACACTCTTTGTGAGCCTTGGTTTCCTCCTCTGTAAAAAGGACAGTAGTGACTTCCTTACCTGGCCCCCACCTGGTTGTTGAGGGGATTAATGCTGTGGAGATAATGGAAGGGTGTGTTATTAGTAGGTATAGATAACTCCAAAATGGGAGTCATCCCTATACACCCTAGCCAAACGAAGGCGGGGCCTGGAAATTTCACTGAGGCCAAGGAGTGCTTCCTTTCTTAGCCAAAATATTCTACTGACATTAAAAAAAATGACTATTTTAAGGACATTGTCAATGTCCTTTTAAAAAATGTACTTCGAGGTATTCTTTCTTCGTTTATATTTAGGTCTTTTACTTCTATTCTTATTAGAGCCCAGTGGTTACCTTCAGTTAGGACATATCATATTATTTTATTTATTAATTATTTTATTTTAGAGACAGTGAGAGAGACAGTGCGAGCAGGAGAGAGGGGCAGAAGGAGAGAGAGAGAGAGAGAGAGAGAGAGAGAGAGAGAGAGAGAGAGAATCTTAAGCATCCTCCACACTCAGTGAGGAACCTGACCCTGGGATCATGACCAGAGCCAAAATCAAGAATCAAGAGTTGGATGCTAGGGGTGCCTGGGTGGCTCAGTCAGTTAAGCGTATGATTCTTGGTTTGGGGCTCAGGTCATGATCTCATAGTTTTGTGAGTTTGAGCCCTGCATCAGGCTCCGTGCTAACAGTACGGAGCCTGCTTGGGATTCTCTTTCTCTGCCCCTCCCCCACTCATGCTGTCTCTCTCTCTCTCTCAAAATAAATAAATAAACTTTAAAAAAGTAACAAAAAAAAACCCAGTTGGACGCTCAAGCAACTGAGCCACCCGGGCCCCCCAGATTACTTATTCTTAAATGTTTGTTTCTTTTTGAGAGAGAGACAGAGAGACAGAGTACAAGCGGAGAAGGGGCAGAAGAAGAGGGAGACACAGAATCTGAAGCAGGCTGCAAGCTGTCAGTGCAGAGCCTGATGCAGGGCTTGAACTCACAAACTGTGAGATCATGACCTGAGCCAAAGTCAGACACTTAACCGATTGAGCCACCCAGGCGCCACTTTTATTCTTTAGTTCAGCATTTTGACTGTTTATGATACTAGACTTTTATTTATTTTTTTATTGCAATATATTTGACAATAGCATTATGTCAATTTAAGGTGTATAACATGTTGATGTCACAGATAATCACCTTGCAGCCTGAAGTCAGTAGAACTCATATCTTCTTCTAAGATCTTCTAAGATCTATAATTCCCTTGTTATTTGCTTTCAACTTCTGTGAAAATGATCTCCCCTTTTATCTACTACTTTCCATCTATCAGGTTTTGTGATGATGTTGTGATCTAACAGACTTCAGATGTGCTGGGAGAATAGCACATTTCAGATGTTGTGTGATAGTATTTTGTTGTTTCCTCAAAGCATCCTTTCAATTACCTGTGATATACTTTCCCCCCATGCCTCCTGTCTTTGCTGTCATATCTCCCTCCCCCCACCTCTTTGTGTTCACGGTGTGGCCAACACAGCCAGTGGGGATTAGGTGATGTGAGCTGCACACCTTCTCTTTTCAGGGGCAGGATGATTGGGGAAGAGAGAGAGAGTTCAAAGCTATGCACTATTCCTCATGTCTTGCAAGCTGTTTTCATGAAAACTGTACTGGAGCTGATTTTCCTTCAGTACTGCTGATAGTCCTTCCTTCTGTGGTGCTGCTGTATGTTCTAGAATGTTGATAGGTATATTAGAAGTGATGCATGCGAGTGACAATGTGGGGGTGAAAGAATAGATCAATTGGCGGTGGCCACAAGAGGTAAAGGGGCTTTGAAACCAACTTGAGATCAGCCTAACCATCCTAGAAAGTCCTGTACGGAACCAACAGATTTTTAGGAGGGCAGGAGAGCAGTGAGAGCGTGGTTGTTTTTATTCCTGTTATTATTTGAAAACAATTTATTCCAAACTGGATACATAAATTTCTCCACCTCTTATGTTCATTTTCTTGTTTTCTCCTCTATGATTTAGGTTCACGGTGATGCTTCTTTCTGTGGTCAGGGGATTGTTCCTGAAACATTTACGCTGTCTAATCTCCCACATTTCAGAATTGGTGGGAGTGTCCATCTGATTGTCAATAACCAGCTGGGTTACACCACTCCTGCTGAAAGAGGAAGGTCTTCCTTATACTGCAGTGATATCGGTATGTGACGTAGGGAGGCATCTCTAGAAAAACATCTAGTTCACTAGGAACAGTAAGCCTCCCTGGTTACTCCGTTTTAAATTTGGGGTCAGATATGGTTAGTAGTCACCAACAGTGGTATCCATGTTCCTTTAAAATCCGAGTGTGACCTTTGAATCCGAAGAGGTGAAACAAGAGGGAAACACAAAGGGTGCCATCTCAAATTGCCCAGATACCCAGTTGAATGCTCTCATGGGAACCAAAGATCAACACAATTAGTACAACACCGGGGTACTCATCTTTAGGAGATTCAGATCCAGGGTGCCCAAGACCTTAGTCAAGAATGATACTGAATTTGGCTAAGGGGTCTTGGTTAGAAATCAGATACAAAGAAGCAAAGTTGACTTGTTCTACCCTGGAAATTAGCAATATTAAGAGAAAGGCAGGGCTTTTTTTTAAACCCATCCCCCAATTCACAGAGTTACCTGAATTGTTAGATGGTAGGAACTATTGCGTTTTTGCACCCAGCCCCTGGCCTGGATGCCTTTTGGAGCTATCTATGTGAATGTTTTGGGATTAGTTTGACAAAGATACTGGAAGCACATTCTAGGGCTTTTCTTTGAAGAAAATCAATTTTTTTTAGGATTCGTCCTTTAATGACCGTTTTATCTCAGGAGGAAAGATACAGTAACAATGACAGTAACAAAATAAATAGTAGTTATTACATACCAGGCACTCTTCAGCACTTTATATGCAGTAACTCAGGGAATCTTTACAACATCACCAGGAGGTATAGGAGCTATTATCCCAGTTTTATAGATGAGAAAACTGAGATTCATAACTTTACTAAGGTCACAGAGTGAGTCACAGAGCTAGGACATGACCTCTTTCCTATCAGCTGGACTCCAAAGTGTGGGTTCTTAACAGCCCAGCCAAATCATCTCTGAGTATGTGGGCTGCCTCCCCACGCAGGCAAGAGGACTTGGAGGTGGGCTAATGTCCATTGGGGTCGGCTAGCCAGCTTCATCTGTCTTCTCTGCCTCAGGGAAGCTTGTGGGCTGTGCCGTCATCCATGTCAATGGAGACAGCCCAGAAGAAGTGGTTCGGGCCACACAACTGGCTTTTGAATACCAGCGCCAGTTCCGGAAGGATGTGATTGTTGACTTGTTATGCTACAGGCAGTGGGGCCACAATGAGCTGGATGAGCCCTTCTTCACAAATCCAGTCATGTACAAAATCATCAGGTATAATTATAAATCTTCGTTGAAGATCCCCTTACTCCCACAGGGCTTGCATTTTTTTAAATTATTTTTATTAGACACTCTGAAGTAGGGCGACCAACTCCCTGGGTTGCCTGGGACACGAAACTTTCAGGACTGAAACTGGGGTAGTCCTGAGCAAACTGGGATGATCATCCTACGGATCCCGGGAAAGCTCCCCAGAGTCTTCAAACTCCACACGTTTACTCTATGAATAAATGAAGGCAATTTACCAATCTCACTGAGGTAGGAAGACTGGGGCAGAGCCCTTAGCCCGAAGCTACTTAGTTTGTCACTGACAGGATCAGAAATAGATCCTCTGTGATTCACGTGGTGCCTCAGCAAGAGGCAACATGATGGATTTTAAGGAACCTAGAGAACTCTGCTGTCCAATATGGAAGCCACTACCATACATGGCTACTGAACACTTGAAATGTGGCCATTCCTGCTGGAGATGGGTTGTGAGTGTAATGAACACACCAGATTCCAAAGACTTTGAAAAAAAGAATGTAAACTATCTCAATAAGAATTTTTATGTTGATAAAGTATTAAAGTGACTATATTTTGAGTAAACTGAATTAAATATGTCATTAAAATTCATTCCACCTGTTTAACTTTAACCTTTTCTTTCTTTTTTTTTTTTAATTTTTTTAACGTTTATTTATTTTTTGAGACAGAAAGAGACAGAGCATGAACAGGGGAGGGGCAGAGAGAGAGGGAGACACAGAATCCGAAACAGGCTCCAGGCTCTGAGCTGTCAGCACAGAGCCCGACGTGGGGCTCGAACTCACGGACCGTGAGATCATGACCTGAGCCGAAGTTGGACGCTTAACCGACCAAGCCACCCAGGCGCCCCAATTTTAACCTTTTCTAACGTGACCACTAAGAGATTTTTAATTACATGTTGGCTGGCTCTGCATTTCTCTTGGACAGCATTGAGACAGAAAGTTAATGAGATGGAGGGGAACGTGTTCCTTTGGAATTTCCTTTTTTGATACTAGAAAGTACAATAGAACCCCCTCCCCCACTTTATTTCCTCATAGATATAAATTAAAGTAGAGAAAGAAATTTGATGATACTTCATAGGTCTTTCTGGTCAGAGGTAGCACCCTGCTCTTGGAAGAACAAATCTGGGTTCTCTGTTTAGCTTTGAATTTAGCTGCTGAGTGACCAGATGTGGCTCAAGGCCCCATTTAAAAAAAAAAAAAAAAAATCTATCCAGTCCACCTGTCACTTTTGTCATGATTAAATATGATAAAATATGTGAGCAAGATTTGTTGTTTAAAGTATTACTTGAGCATAGATTGGCATTATTATTGTTGTAAAACCGAGATACTGATTATTATAGTTTCCGGATTATTAAAGCCACCTGAAACAGATGTTGGTGACTTTGAGTTCAATACTGTTTGAAATAAAGTGGTAAGACAATGTAGGTCAGTCTTGTAAATAACTTTCCAGAATGTACCAATTCATAGAAAAACTCTACTAATTATTTCTACCTTGATGTAGATAAAAGCTTATAAAGATGAATCTTATTTTTTTGCTTGCCTGCAAGAAGTTGTTACTCACCATTGCCTTAAAAAAAATAATGCATTGGAGTGAAAGGTACATAACATAAAATGGATCATATTATTTTTTATTTTATTTATTTTAATTTTTCTAATGTTCATTTATTTTTTGGAAGACAGAGACAGAGCATGAGCAGAGGAGGGGCAGAGAGAGGGAGACACAGAATCCGAAGCAGATTCCAGGCTCCATGCTGTCAGCACAGAGCCTGACGCGGGGCTCAAATTCATCGAGCTGGATCATGACCTGAGCTGAAGTCGAACACTTAACCGACTGAGCCACCCAGGAACCCCTAAAATGGATCATTTTATTTTTATTTTATTTATTTGTTTATTTTACATTTTTTTATTTTTGAGAGACAGAGCACAAGTGGGGGAGGGGCAGAGAGTAGGGGAGACACAGAATCTGAAGCAGGTTCCAGGCTCTGAGCTGTCAGCCCAGAGCCTGATGTGGGGCTTGAACTCACGAACCGTGAGATCATGACCTGAGCTGAAGTCGGATGCTTAACCGACCGAGCCACCCAGGTGGCCCATAAAATGGATCATTTTAAAGTGAACAATTCAGAGGCATTTAGTACATTGACAACGTAGTACAACCACCCCTTCTATCCAGTTCCTGAACATTTCCTGTGTGGCTTTTTATAGTGACGTGGCTCTGTGATGCCTTGGACAACTAGTGTATCTGTCACGCTTTGGTTTTTACAAACCCGATTGACTTTTCTCTCCTCTCTCTTGGACAGAGCCCGGAAGAGCATCCCAGACACCTATGCAGAGCACCTTATTGCCAACGGACTCATGACCGAGGAAGAGGTGTCGGATATCAAAACCTCCTACTATGCAAAGTTAAATGACCATTTAACTAACATGGCCCACTATAGCCCCTCGGCCACCAACCTGCAGGCTCACTGGCAGGGCCTGGTCCAGCCGGAGGCTTCCATTACAACCTGGAACACTGGTGTGCCCCTAGACCTCCTGCGATTTATTGGCGGGAAGTCCGTGGAGGTGCCGGAGGGACTCCACATGCATAGTCACCTTCTGAAGATGTACGTTCAGGTAGGGAGCATTAGAATTTCCAGTTGTCGTTTGTTTCTCTTGTGCAGCAAAGAAATTCGTGTTGATCTGGTCTTTTCGGTTCAGCTAATGAATTTGACATTTATTGCATGCCACTAGGTTCTAGTGATGTTTTGGTAGTGATGCTCTCTTAAGTCAGATTTGTCTACTTGTGCTCTTTTCTCTCTTCTTTCCTGTGTATACACAAACAGGTTCTGGTACTGATAGTCCATTCAGGTTTTGTCTACTTCTCGTTTTCCTCGATTTACTTACTCATTCATACATGTTTAATACATGTACATGCACTACATGCACATTATCAAAAATACAGGACAGAAATACCTGTTTTGATTTCTCTGATTAGTGAGCAGAAAACACTTTCATTTTGGGGGCCAGCTTGAATAAAAATAAGTACACATCAACGAACATACCCCCAAAGGCAACCATTTGCCCTTACACACCTTGATGTTTCTTACGTATTGTCTCACGTTAAAGATAGATTGAAACTGGGGCGCCTGGGTGGCGCAGTCGGTTGAGCGACCGACTTCAGCTCAGGTCACGATCTCGCGGTCCCTGAGTTCGAGCCCCGCGTCAGGCTCTGGACTGATGGCTCAGAGCCTGGAGCCTGCTTCTGATTCTGTGTCTCCTTCTCTCTCTGCCCCTCCCCCCTTCATGCTCTGTCTCTCTCTGTCTCAAAAATAAATAAACATCAAAAAAAAAAAAAATTAAAAAAAAAAAAAGATAGATTGAAACTTTGGTTTGCCTGGGACTCGGGAATTTCCTGGAACGTGGGATTCTGCATGCTCAAAGTGAGGGAGCAAAAGTCAAAGGCCTTCGTCTTTCTTAAACTTGGATAGAGGCACTTTGTCCTCTGAATGATTTTGAGATGCTTACTTCATTTCCAGTTTTTTTTATTTATTTTAAATGCTTATTTATTTATTTTGAGAGAGAGAGAGAGAGAGAGAGTGAGCAAGCCAGCAGGGGAGCGTCAGAGAGAGAGTGAGAGAGAGAGAATCCAAAGCAGGCTTCTTGCTGTCAGTGCAGGGCCCCACTTGGGACTTGATCTCACAACCGTGAGATCATGACCTGAGCTGAAATCAAGAGTTGGACGCTTAACCGACTGAGCCACCCAGGCACCCCTAGGCTTTTATTATAGGTACAGAGATTCTTAAAATAATCTGTGTACTTACCATCCAGGTGAAGAAATTGAATATTACAAGCACAGTTCTCTGCGTGCCCTCCCTGGTGCCGTCTCCTCTCCATTGTGCACAGGCTTAACCACTAACCTGAGTGCCTGCTAGTTTTGCCTGTTTGAAAACCTATAATTGCTATCTTACTCTCATCTTTCCCTTCTGCACTTTCTGTTTTAATATAACATTATAATTTTGATCCATACTGTTGTTGCATTACATTTTGTGAACTCAGTGTGGAAAAGGGTATAGACTGTTAAAAGTGTCTTTTTTTCTCCTCTGCTTCTGTTTTTTGCAGTCCAGACTGGAGAAAGTGATGGATGGAACAAAATTAGACTGGGCTACGGCAGAAGCTCTTGCCTTGGGCTCATTACTTGCTGAGGGTAAGACATTTCTGTTTAGTTGCACAACTGGTAGGGATTGCTTTATATGACACTTGATGTATGTGACCCCTGCAGTTCTGAGTAAAACTATCTCCAATTGTTTTCAGTAACTAGAGAGGTTCTAAAATGTGTTAGCTTTTCTTCTTCGACGATATTATTTAATCTTCAGGATAAGTCGTGTTGGTGACCTTCATCAAAGAATAGACTATAGAACATTTCTTGCTAGGAAACAAAGGGCCCTGTGCCGGATGAATTGGAAAGATATTTTCCTCCAAACATTGTAGGGCAAGCAATGACTCTCCATTCTTGTATGATCTTGCCTTACACAGACTTTTGAATATAGGGCAGATATATTTTATTTTTTTATAATTTTTTTTAATGTTTATTATTTTTGAGAGAGAGAGAGAGAGACAGTGTGAGCAGGGGAGGGGCAGAGAGAGAAAGGGAGACACAGAATCCGAAGCAGGCTTCAGGATCCCAGCTTTCAGCACAGAGCCCCACTTGGGGCTTGAATCCATGAACTGTGAGGTCATGACCCAAGCCGAAGTTGGACACTTAACTGACTGAGCCACCCAGGTGCCCCAGAACAGGTATATTTTAATGTGGTTAATCTATTGCTAAGGGAAATTCTCAGGATGAACTGATGTGTAAGAATTCAGCATCACCATGTGTTGTTAATACTTAGGTTATTCACGGGAATCTGTTTTTTTTTGTTTTTTCCTCCTTGCTTGCTTAAGGTTTTAATGTCCGTCTGAGTGGGCAAGATGTCGGCCGTGGAACTTTTAGTCAGAGGCACGCCATGGTTGTTTGCCAGAACACTGATGACACCTATATCCCTCTGAACCATATGGACCCAAATCAGAAAGGGTTTCTAGAGGTAGGATGTCTTAGTGTCTATTGTAAAACCCAGGTGCTGATAATTATAGTTACAGGATTCTTAAAGCAGCTAGAAACAGATGTCAGCAACTTTGGGTTCAATCGTTTTAAAAAAAAATTTAGGGGCACCTGGGTGGCTCGGTTGGTTGGGTGTCCGACTTCCGCTCAGATCATTATCTCGCAGTTCAGGAGTTCGAGCCCGCATCAGGCTCTGTGCTGACAGCTCAGAGCCTGGAGCCTGCTTCAGATTCTGTGACTCCCATTCTCTCTCTGCCCCTCCCCTGCTCTCTCTCTCTCAGAAATAAATAAAAACATTAAAAAATTAAAAAAAATTCCAGTATAGTTAACATGGTGTTTTATTAGTTTCAGGTGTACAATATAGGGATTCAGCACTTTCATACATCACCCAGTGCTCATCTAGTGTATCTTTTTTTATTATTAAATATAATTTATTGTCAAATTGGTGTCCATACAATACCCAGTGATCATCCCAACAGGTGCCCTCCTCGATGCCCATCACCCACTTTCCTCTCTCCCCTACCCCCCATCAACCCTCAGTTCTCAGTTTTTAAGAGTCTCTTATGGTTTGCCTCCTTCCCTCTCTGTAACTTTTGTTTCCCCCATCCCCTCCCCCATGGTCTTGTGTTAAGTTTCTCAGGATCCACATATGAATGAAAACATATGGTATCGGTCTTTCTCTGCCTGACTTATTTCACTTAGCATAATACCCTCCCTGTTCCATCACATTGTTACAAATGGCCAGATTTCATTCTTTCTCATTGCCAAGTAGTATTTCGTTGTATATATAAACCACATCTTCTTTATCCATTCGTCAGTTGATGGACATTTAGGCTCTTTCCATAATTTGGTTATTGTTGAAAGTGCTGCTAGAAACTTTGGGGTACAAGTGCCCCTATGCATCAGCACTCCTGGATCCCTTGGGTAAATTCCTAGCAGTGCTATTCCAGAGCAGCTGCACCAGTTTGCATTCCCACCAACAGTGCAAGAGGGTTCCTGTTTCTCCACGCCCTCGCCAGCGTCTATAGTCTCCTGATTTGTTCATTTTGGCCACTCTGACTGGCGTGACGTGGTATCTGAGTGTGGTTTTGATTTGTATTTCCCTGATGAGGAGTGATGTTGAGCATCTTTTCATGTGCCTGTTGGCCATATGGATGTCTTCTTTAGAGAAGTGTCTATTCATGTGTTCTGCCCATTTCTTCACTGGATTATTTGTTTTTCGGGTGTGGAGTTTGGTGAGCTCTTTATAGATTTTGGATAGTAGCCCTTTGTCTGATATGTCATTTGCAAATATCTTTTCCCATTCCCTTGGTTGCCTTTTAGTTTTGTTGATTGTTTCCTTTGCTGTGCAGAAGCGTTTTATCTTAATGAGGTCCCAGTAGTTCATTTTTGCTTTTAATTCCCTTGCCTTTGGAGATGTGTCGAGTAAGAAAATGCTGCAGCTGAGGTCAGAGAGGTTTTTTCCTGCTTTCTCCTCTAGGGTTTTGATGGTTTCCTGTCTCACATTCAGGTCCTTCATCCATTTTGAGTTTGTTTTTGTGAATGGTGTAAGAAAATGGTCTAGTTTCATCCTTCTGCATGTTGCTGTCCAGTTCTCCCAACACCATTGTTAAAGAGACTGTCTTTTTTCCATTGGATATTCTTTTGCAAATCAATTAATATGATACATGACATTAATAAAAGAAAAAATAAGAACCGTATGATTCTGTCTATAGATGTAGAAAAAGCATTTGACAAAATACAGCATCCTTTCTTAATAAAAACCCTTGAGAAAGTCGGGATAGAAAGAAAATACTTAAACATCATAAAAGCCGTTTATGAAGAGCCGACAGCTAATATCATCCTCAATGGGGAAAAACTGAGAGCTTTCCCCCTGAAATCAGGAACACGACAGGGATGTCCACTCTCACCGCTGTTGTTTAACATGGTGTTGGAAGTGCTAGCATCAGCGATCAGACAACAAAAGGAATCAAAGGCATCAAAATTGGCAAAGATGAAGTCAAACTTTCACTGTTTGCAGACGACGTGATACTCTACATGCAAAACCTGACAGACTCCACCAAAAGTCTGTTAGAACTGATACATGAATTCAGCAAAGTCGCAGGATACAAAATTAATGTACAGAAATCGGTTGCATTTTTATACACCAATAATGAAGCAACAGAAAGAGAAATAAAGAAACTGATCCCATTCACAATTTCACCAAGAATCATAAAATACCTAGGAATAAACCTAACCAAAGATGTAAAAGATCTGTATGCTGAAAACTATAGAAAACTTATGAAGGAAATTGAAGAAAAGAAATGGAAAAACATTCCATGCTCACGGATTGGAAGAATAAATATTGTTAAAATGTCAATACTTCCCAAAGCAATCTACACATTCAATGCAATCCCAATCAAAATCGCACCAGCATTCTTCTTGAAGCTAGAACAAGCAATCCTAAAATTTGTATGGAACCACAAACGACCCCGAATAGCCAAAGAAATATTGAAGAAGGAAACCAGAGTAGGAGGCATCACAATCCCAGACTTTAGCCTCTACTACAAAGCTGTAATCATCAAGACAGCATGGTATTGGCACAAAAACATACACATAGACCAATGGAATAGTATAGAGACTCCAGAATTGGACCCACAAATGTATGGCCAACTAATCTTAGATCAGTGTACTCTTAATTCCCTTCACCTACTTCATGCATCCCCCACTGGTAAAACCATGCCCCACTGGTAAAACCAGTTTTTACAAGTGGTAAAAACTGGTTACCACTAGTTTCTTCTTTAATAGTCTGTTTTTGTGTGTGTCTTTTTCTATTTGTTCATTTCTTTTGTTTCTTTTTTTTAAATTTATTTTTTTATAATTTAACTTTATTTTTTATTTTTTAAAATTTACATCCAAATTAGTTAGTATATAGTGAAGCAATGATTTCAGGGGTAGATGCCTTAATGCCCCTTACCCATTTAGCCCATCCCCTCTCCTACAACCCCTCCAGCAACCCTCAGTTTTTTTCTCTATTAAAACCATGTCTTTTATATGAAGGACCCTGGGAGGAACTCCTGCTTGCTCTTGGTACTGCTCCTGGTACTGACTAAGCTGACTGGGCAGTGGTTTGTCTCTATGGTGTGTGTACCGTGAATTCTGCAATTGAGCCACATTCTTCTGTCAGTAATGGCTCCCAGGAGGAGGTGGAGGCCACTGACCTCTGGTGACTGTAAGCCACCAGGCTGTCTTTCCCCTTTATTCTGTGTCTCAATCTTTATCTTCTTTCTCTCTATGTACATTTACATCATCACATTGTACATCATATATATTTATGAGCCATCTCAAGTATGTTTTGGAATAAATAAAAGGATTAATAAATCCAAGAAATGAAAGTAGATTTGTGTATACATGAGTACAAATGACAATGAATGCTTAGGAGAAGGTGCAGAGAATCTACTTGGGAAGTCAGGAAAACCTTGGGAGGGGAAGCCAGATTTGAACTGGGCCTGGAAGGACATGAGGAGTTGCCTAGTCTGATGCCTGTAGAGAGAACATTCCAGGTGGACACCATAATACCTACAAAGCCTGTGAAGTGAGAAGATAGGAACTACAAATAGCTTCATGTGACTGGAGGTTAAGTTGCAAAGTGGAAACAGGAGTCAGGAAGAGGAGACTGGCCAGACTCCCCACCTTGTGAAAGACTCGGAATGTTATGTAAGCCGGAAACCATGGGGGAATTTTGAACAGGTGATCAGATTTTTGTATCAGAAAGAACCCTCCCCATGGTACTTTGGAAGCTGAAGATAGATGAGAACTTCAGATGGTGTATCCACCCAGCTTTATTGAGGTATAATAGGACAATTTCTTTTTTTCTTTAAAACAATTTTTTAATGTTTATTTATTTTTAAGAGACAGCGTGAGTGGGGAGGGGCAGAGGGAGAGGGAGACAGAGAATCCAAAGCAGGCTCTGTGCTGTCAGCACAAATCCTGACATGGGACTTGAACCCACAAACCATGAGATCATGATCCGAGCCAAAGTTAGACACTCAACCGACTGAGCCACCCAGGTGCCCCATAATAGGACAATTTCTAAGGAGGCTTCTCAATAGTCTAGGCAGGAAATCACATGGACCTGAATGAGGGCAATAGCAGTGCAGACAGAAGATGGGACCAGATTTGAGAACATTTACCAAACAACAGCTATGGGACTTAGCGGTAGATGGAGGGAGTGAGGAAGACTAGTCTCGCTTATCTCCTGGCTTCCTGACTTGGACAATTGCTATATGATGGTGATACTCACCCAAATATAAAGAGGGGGAACAGGTTTGGTAAGGAAAGCTGATGGATTCAGTTTTGAACATTTGACTTTGAGGTGGCTGAGTAACATACAAGTTTCTGTCCATTACAGAAAGGCAATTAGATATGTATGTCTGGACTTAATGAAGGAATCTTATCTTGAGATACAGGTTTGGACATCATCAGGGTGAAGTGATTGAAACCACAAAGGTGGGAGAATCTCCCTGGGAGAGAGCAGAATGGGAAGAGGGCCAAGGGATAGGGTCCTGGGAAAAACAGCTTCTAAGGGGCTGGCAGGGGAAAAGTATTTCCCTAGAGAGCATCCAGAGGAGGAGGAGAACAGGGAGTCACTGTGTCACGACCTGAAGAAGAAAGAAGTCAAATATGAGGAAGAATAACATGGCCATTGGATTTAGCCACTGGAAAGTCAAGAGTTGACTTCACGTACAGCTATTTTAGTGGAGCAGTGAGAACAGAAGCTAGACGCTACTAGCTTAAAGGGTAAAATTCCCACAAATGGTGAGATCATGACCTGATCTGCAATCAAGAGTCAGATACAACCGACTGAGCCACCCAGGTGCCCCTATTTTATTATTTTTTAGATTGAAGTATAGTTGACACACAAAGTTGTGTTAGTTTCAGGTGTACAACATAGTGGTTTGACAGGTCTATTTGTGTTATGCTTTGCTCACAAGTGTAGCTACCGTCTGTCACCTAACAACGCTATTACGATATCATTGATGATGCTCCCTATGCTGTACCTTTCATCCCTGTGACTTACTCATTCCATGGCTGGAAGTCCGTACTTCCCACACTCTTCCACCCATTTTGCCCATTCCCCGCTCCTCCTCCCTCCACAATCACCAGTTTGTTCTCTGTGTTTATGGGTCTGTTTCCACTTTTGTTTGTCTTTTTGTTTCTCTTAAGCACAATCATATAGTTTTTGTCCATCTCTGTCTGACTTGTTTCACTTAGCATCGTACCCTCTAGATCCACCCATGTGGTCATACGACTGAGTAGAATCACGTTGCGTTTAATTGTCCTCTTTTGCCTCCTCAGAGATCTAATTTTGTGTTCTGCTTTTCTTTTTTATCTTAACATGCTGTGACGGTTCTTTTGATTTATTGTGCAGATAGGATATTAGAATAATGGATTCTAACCAAAGGTAGGCCTTCTTTTGGTAACTTTCCCCCTTTGCTTTGTGATATGTTTTTTAAAAGCTTGTATGACACAGTTTTACTCTAACCAATCAAGGTAGATCATCTAAGAAGTTAATTTTGCTTATCCTTAAAGATCAATTTTACTGCCCACGTTGCATTCTTCTCCTCCTTTCCTTGAGCCACCTTCCCCCACATGCGTCACTCACAGGGGGCAGTAGATGTCCTTTCTCAAGAAATGAGGAGATAACTGGAAAGAAAGCTCCCCTCTGTGCCCTTCCTCCTTTTTGAGAGGTTTGTGACGCTTTACCTTGACTGATCTATGTCCCCAGCTTTCCTTGCCATGACAGTGTTTCTGTTCTTTTCCTTTGTATTAATTAGATCAGCAACAGCCCGCTGTCAGAAGAGGCTGTCCTGGGATTTGAATATGGGATGAGCATCGAAAGCCCCAGGTTACTGCCCATCTGGGAGGCTCAGTTTGGCGATTTCTTCAATGGTGCTCAGATCATCTTTGACACGTTCATCTCTGGAGGTGGGTGTCAGCATATGCATGTGGAATGGTGTATAGCACCAGCCTCGTGGGGAAACATGAATGAGACGGGGCCATAACTGCTCTACCACAGCCCCTCAGGAGAGTTAGGGGCTGCCCTGCCATCTCCTGGGGCATGGCAGCTATTGGATGGTTACAGAAGCTGCTGGAGGGCTAGGGGCCACTCGGTCACTGTACAGGCAGCACTTTCTCCAGGGCAGTGTGCTTGGCTGTAGGGAGAAGGGCATGTACCTGCCAGCTCCTAGGTAGTTTGACTTTGCGGTCTGCACTTGGGGCATGTTGCATAACTGTGACATGAATACCGAGCAGGCAGTGGGGACATAGTAGAGATTTGTGGTCAGAGTGAATGGCAGCCTTGAAAATCCACTTCCCTCGGGGCGCCTGGGTGGCTCAGTCAGTTGAGCTTTTGACCTCGGCTCAGGTCATGATCTTGCAGCTTATAAGTTCGAGACCCATGTCACAGCTCAGAGCCTGGAGCCTGCTTCGGATTCTCTCCCTCCGCCCTTCCCCTGCTCATGCTCTGTCTCTGTCTCTCTATCTCCAAATTAAATAAAAATATTAAAAAGAAAAAGAAAGAAAGAAAGAAAGAAAGAAAGAAAGAAAGAAAGAAAGAAAGAAAAGAAAAGAAAATCCACTTCCCTCAACCCAAGGATGTTCAACTATCTGAAAGCTGGTAGTGGGACATCTTTATTTTTTTGTTTTGTGTTTAAAAAATTTTTTTTAAGTTTATTTATTTTGAAAGAGACAGAGACAGTGTGAGTGGAGGAGGGGTAGAGAGAGGGGGGGGGAGAGAGAGAATCCTAGGTAGGCTCAGCACTGTCAACACAGAGCCCGACCTAGGGCTCGAACTCACGAAACCATGACATCATGACCTGAGCCAAAGAGTCAGAGGCTTAACTGACTGAGCCGCCTGGGCACCCCTTGTTTTGTTTTGTTTTGTTTTGTTTTGTTTTGTTTTGTTTTGTTTTGTTTTATGAGAGGGCACATGTGAGCAAGGGGCTGACAGAGAGGGAGAGAATCCCATGAAGGGCAGAGAGGGAGAAAGAGAGAGGGAGAATCCCATGAGGGGCAGAGAGGGAGAGAGAGAGAGAAGCAGGTCTCACCGGAATCAGGGCTCCAGCTCACCCACTGGAAGAGGGGCTGGAACTCACAAACCCTGAGATCGTGACCGGAGCCAAAGTTCAATGCTTAACTGACTGAGCCAACGAGGTGCTCCCTTATTGTTTTTAATAATCATTTACAAAAGCAGAACGTACTTATTATAAAAATCAGAGTATGCAAAGTACAAGTGTGAGTCCCCATCACCCCATTTTCGGGGGGTAACCAACCCCTTTGGATTCTTTGCACTCCAGTCGTCCCTCTGGCCGTGTTTCTCTGTGACCTTGTGGTTGTAGGGAAGAAAAGTGCCTTGAGGAGACTGGACTTTGACATGGCCAGGGACTATCCAGAAGTGTCCACACTTGCAGCCTGAGGACAGTGGGCTGTGTTGTAATTGGTGCTGTGGGGGGAAGACAAGAGCCACCAGTGCTCAGTAGGAGTCGTGCTGCAAAGGAAGCAGAGTGGCCCATGCTGTCCTTGAAACCGGTACATTCACCTCGTGATTTGTCTCTCATCTGCCACAGCCCGTTCAGTGAGTGTGTCATATAGGGTTTCAGCCGGTAAGATGGACATTGTCCTCCTAAGCGCGTAACACTGCTGGAAAGCACACAGAATGGAAAAACGACTCTAGGGGATCAGACGGCAAAATAACGTTTGTGTCACTATCACGTCACATCAGATGGTTCTGTTCCTGCTTCGGAGAGTTCTCACTCCCTGTCACGTGCTTTCCCAGGGGAGGCCAAGTGGCTCCTTCAGAGCGGCATTGTTATCCTGCTTCCCCACGGGTATGACGGGGCTGGACCCGACCACTCCTCTTGTCGCATAGAGCGTTTCTTGCAGGTATGTCCGCTCCCTGCTTCCTAGGTGCTTTGAAAGAGACCTACCTCCTGTGAATACTTAATATGTACCTTAAACTGTAAGGCCTTGTAGTATCTGAATGAAATGCACTGCCGGTATTCTTTATCAACATGACGCCTTGGGTATATTAGTGTCGTGGTTTTATGGCAAAAAAGTGGTTCTTGTATGGAAAAGATCAGTGGTTTCTAAACCATGCTGATAATGAAAATCATCTACAGAGCTTTTTGTAAATAGAGATCCAGGGACCAACACCAGATCAGATTCTTCAGAGTGTGGCCTAGCCTGTATTTTTACCTAAAAAATTATTTTTGAGTAACTATAGTATTTTTTATAAAGTGATTCATGATCATTAAAAAATGTTTCAATAATCATGCAGAAATAACCACAGTTAATATTTGGTAAGGATCATTACCTATGTCTTTTTATGCATATGACTTCCTAGTATTAAGAAAATTTTCAAACATACAGAAAAGTTATAAAATTTTACAGTGAACATTCATATGCCAATCCCTTAGATTCTACCACTAATATTTTATTATACTGTACTTGTTTTTATCACATTTACTCATCTATCATTCTTCTATCTATAAATCTGTATTATCTGCTGATGCATTTCAGGGTAAATGGAGACGTGTGTCCACGTACAGTTCACAGATGTGTAATCTGTACACATTATCCTAAGTGCATGAATATCATTAGTTATTTTAGCATATGTGCAGATAAATGTATAGCTAGATGACGGTTTAGTCTACTGTAGAACAGTAGATAGATGGATAGTTATGTTGATAGGTAATAATACAGAAAAATGATTTTATAAAAAGTGGATTACAGAAATAAATAAACTGAAGGTTAGTTAAAGACTGCATGTGAAATACAAAACTACAGTTTTGGGAAGAAATATAGGACGAGTATGCGGAAGACATCGTTTGGGAGTCATGAGTATACAGATGGGTTTCCCTTAGGACAGCCGTGTCCTTATGATTCAATTAGATGATCGGAACATTTGCTTATTTCTTTCATTTCACTCCCAGATGTGTGACAGTGTAGAAGAGGGGGTGGATGGAGACACAGTGAACATGTTCGTGGTACACCCAACTACTCCTGCACAGTATTTCCACTTGCTCAGGAGACAGATGGTCCGGAATTTCCGAAAACCCCTCATTGTTGCTTCTCCGAAGATGTTACTCAGGTTCCCTGTAAGTAGAAACAACTGGTTAGGAAGCCTTTCTCCTTCTGTCGTTTTTATATGCATTTGCCTCTATTTTCTGTAATGATACTTATTTAAAACGTTTTGGCCTTTTAAAAATTTTGATTCCAGTTAACATACAGTGTTACATTAGTTTCAGGTGTACAATATAGTGATTCAGCACTTCCATATACATCACCTGGTGCTCATCATGACAAGTGCGTTCCTTAATCCCCATCACCTATTTAACCCCACCCCCCCCCCACCTCCCTTTGTGTCTCATTGTATTTAAACAGAAACACCTAGGGGCGCCTGGGTGGCTCAGTTGGTTAAGTGTCCAACTTTGGCTCAGGTCATGATCTCACGGATCATGAATTTGAACCCCGTGTTGGGCTCTGTGCTGACAGCTCAGAGCCTGGAGCCTTCCTCAGATTCTGTCTCCCTTTCTCTCTGCCCCTCTCCTGCTCGCACTGTCTCACTCTGGCTCTCAAAAATAAACATTAAAACAAATTTTTAGAAACATCTTTTAATTTTTTTAATTACAAAAAAAATTTTTTAACGTTTATTTTTATTTTTTTTGAGATAGAGAGAGACAGAGCATGAATGCAGGAGGGTCAGAGAGATAAGGAGACACAGAATCTGAAACAGGCTCCAGGCTCTGAGCTGTCAGCACAGAGTCCAACGCGGGGCTCAAACCCACAAAATGAGAGATCATGACCTGAGCCAAAGTCGGACGCTCAACCGACTGAGCCACCCAGGCACCCCAAAAATTTTTTAATGTTTATTCATTTTGGAGATAGAAAGAGAGAGAGACAGAGCATAAGTGGGGGAGGGGCAGAGAGAGAGGGAGACCCAAAATCTGCAGCAGGCTCCAGGCTCTGAGCTGTCAGCACAGAGCCTGACGCAGGGGCTCAAATTCACTAACTGTGAGATCGTGACCTGAGCCGAAGTCAGAC
This sequence comes from Panthera leo, assembly GCF_018350215.1. Lineage (NCBI taxonomy): Eukaryota > Metazoa > Chordata > Mammalia > Carnivora > Felidae > Panthera > Panthera leo. The sequence goes on from NC_056685.1 coordinate 10,959,541, forward strand.
GCTTAACTGACTAAGCCACCCAGGAGCCCCTGAGACAGATATTTTGAAATGGCAACGTGAAAGGGGCCAAGTCATAATACACATTAATTTATTTCTAGAAATATGTACACCTGGGATTCTTCACCCAACTTTCACTGTACTTGCAAGATTGTCACCTGCTCCCTCAATCATGGCTCTAAAAGAGTATAATCATATTAAATATAATATATGTATGTTACTAAGTATTGAATGAACTATCGGAAATTTTATTGAGAATTTCTTTTGCTGTTTGTAACTGAGAGTTAGATTTAATTCTGGCCCTAGTTGTTGTCCACTCCTCTCCCCATGTCTAATCTATAACTTACGAAATAAGTGAGGCCTTGCTCTGGAGCCTTTAAAATATCAATAGCTTTCCTACAGATTTTCAAGCAAAATGTACTCTTATTAAGTAGTTAACTATCTTCCTTAAACATATAAGTCCTTTTAGTAATTGAAAGTGAGTACCACCGTTATTGAAGTCTGATTTCTTCCTGAAAATTAGCTACTGTACCAGTAGGTACAAGTGATCTAGCAGAATAGAAGTCCACTCTTTGTTTCCATGGCCCATTTGGAGATGACTTACCATGTGACAAACACGACTCGGGGCTCTAGGGAGTTTGCCTGTCAAGTGGTACCTAAATTCTACCCCAATTTCCCACCCAGCTCTCAACTCCAGCTCCTTTTTTTTTTTCTTAGTGAGCTCTTTACCCAATGCGGGGCTTGAACAGAGATCGAGAGTCACATGCTCTACTGACTGAGCCAGCCAGGTGCCCCTCCAGCCCCTTTTGATTCCCACCATAGGAAGTGTGAGCTGACCAAGGGCTCTGGTTCAGGATGGAGAAAGATTGATTCTATTGTGCATTATTGAGCAACAAGAATAAATAAAGAATATATATTTATATATAATGTATCTATTTATAACTCATGTAATATATAAATATAATACATTTTATTTTATAATATATATTCATTTTTATTTTATTCTCTTCGCTAATATTATTTTTTTAGGTTACATCACAGTGTCTTGCGTCAGCGAGGCTGCCTATCAGTGGCCCAGTCAAAGTGTCACCTTCCCAGTTGGGACTAGACTGTAGGGAAATGAACTAGATGAGGAAATGGAATCCACTCCCCAACCTTACCCTCATTAATGGTCTATTCTGAGTTCTTTGCAACAAGTACTTATTTAAATTGAACTCCTTAATGCCATTTCTTTTCATCACAGAAATGTTTGTGTATTGTTCCTGGTTTGTTCTGTGACTCATTAGGTTTCACTTATAAATTATGGTTAAAATCCTAAAGACAGAAATCATTGCCCTGGCTTAGCTGTTTTCATTCACAGATTCCATGAACTGTCCTCTCCAATTCCAAGAAATTAAAGCATACTTTTGATGGATATTAAAGTGTGATTGAACTGAAATGCTGATTCTTAAAATGTTATTGTGGCATCAGACAATAGGCAATTTTAAGTCACTTTGAACAAATAATTTTATTCTGAAATATACAGAATCGATATTTTTGGGAAAGATATTGTGCTTATTAGTACACATGTTTACATATAATGCTAGGAGGGAAATTTGTTGTTATTTCTTGGTAAAGATCCCTTATAAGTAAGGCACCTTTGGCTCCTTGCTTTCAGCTGCTAGATTTGTGGCCTTTTTCCCTCTCCTTAGGCAGCCGTATCAAGTCTTCACGAAATGGCACCAGGAACAACATTCAAGCCGGTCATTGGTGATTCATCTGTGGATCCCAAAAAGTAATTTGATGTGTATCTCTGTTCTCATACTCTGCGGTAGAATTTTAATTAGTGGGAAAACTAGTTCATGTTAAGGAGCCCAAAGTGACCCAAATCTTCAGTATCCTGATAGAAGAAAGTCCTTTGCATCCATGGGGTAGGAGTTAGAATATGTGCGGAAGAGGCATACATTGCTGGATAAGACTTGCCAGGGCACAGCATGAGACTGAACCCAACTACAGAGACCCCACTCCTTCAGTAATGAAGCATTTTCATCTTCGTGGTTTCCTCCTTTTCTGATACAATTCTTTCAGACATTTCTCCTCTACCACATTGTCCCTTTTCTACCCAACAGTGTTAAGAGTCTAGTGTTCTGCTGTGGCAAACATTTCTATGCTCTGCTGAAGCAAAGAGAATCCTTGGAGGCCAAGAAGGGTGACTTTGCCATCATCCGATTAGAAGAACTCTGTCCTTTCCCAGTGGATTCGTTACAGCAAGAGATGAGCAAATACAAACATGTTAAAGGTATGGCACTGGTCTTGTTGGGATTCTTCTGGATTCAGATACCTGAAACCTAGTCCAGCTATCTCATGTGAAAAGAGGTTTGGGGGCAGAGAGAGTCATTAGGAAACAACCTTGGAGTCTAGAAATATGAAAAAAAAAAGTACTGCTAGAGCCAATGTCTCCTTGTCTTTTCTGGTATCCCTTCAGTCTCCCCTTCTCTCACTTAAGACATGTCATTTCTTGAGAGGCTGGAGGTAATCTCTGCTATATTACTTTGGATAAATTGATGTAACTGTAAAAGGCAAGGCTTTTTTTTTTGGCTGCAATAATTGGACTGGAATAACTGGACATCTCTATGCATTGGGTACAGAAATTAACTCAAGATCACAGACCTAAATGTAAAACGTAAAACTCTAAAACTTCTAGGAGAAAACCTTCGTGGCCTTCCGTTAGGCAAAAAGTTCTTAGATGTAACACTAAAAGAACATCAGATAACAGAAAAATTGGACTTTATCAAAGCGAAAGCTTTTGCATTGCTGAAAGGTGTTGCAGAGCAAATGGAAAGACAAGACGCAGACTGGGAGAAAGTATTTGCAAATACATATGTGACAAAGGACTATCCAGATTGTTCAGAGAGTGTCCAAAACTCAACAGTAAGAAAAACAAATAATCCAAGTTTTTAAAATGTGCAAAAGATTTGAACCAAAGAATGGGAGGGCAAACAACCATTAAAAAAAAGATGCACAACTATAATCAGTGATAAGGGAGATGCAAGTGAAACCCAAATGAGATACGACTACACACCTATTAGAATGGCTCAAATTAAAACAATAAGTATTAATTGTATCCAAGGCTGATGAGGAAGCAAAGCACCCGGAACCTGCATTCACTGCAGGAAGGAATGGAAACTGGTGTAGTCGCTCTGGAAACATGTGTCAGTTCCTTACAAGGTTACACACAGAGTTACCGTACAGCCCAGCGGTTCACTTGGAGGTATTTGTCCAAGAGGAATGAAAACATGTTCACAGAAAAATGTCTAAAGCAGCTTCATCCATAATTTCCCCAAGCTACCAGCACATCCTTCAACCTGCGGACGGATACATAATCCATGTTACATTCTTACAATACCTACTGCTCAGGAATAAGAGCGTGACCTATGGCTACAGGCAAAATCACAAATGGATTTTGCCAGTTCAAGGGAGCCAGAACCAAAGGCTACATAATATGATTCCATTTATCTGATGTTCTGGAAAAGGCATAAACTATAGGGAGAGAGGAAAGATCAGTGGTTGCCAGAGGTTGGGTGGGTGGAGGGGTTGCCTTGAAAGGGCCAGGTTGAGGGAATTTGGGGGATTGATGGAATTTTTCTGTATCACAAGTGAGGTGCTGGATACCCGACTATGCATTTGTCAAAAAAAAAAAAAACAAAAAAAAAAACAAAAAAAACAAAAGCCAAGTAACACTATGCCATATTGGAAAGGCATATATTTACTTGAGGAGAGCTATCTGTACATACACACTTTATATGGTACATATGTGTATAAAAATGGATATGATATGTCTGTGTGTGTAGATACATAGTATATGTATGTACTCACTGTGTGTATATATACATATATATATATATGTATGTATAGAGTGTGTGTATGTGTGTGTGTGTGTGTGTGTGTGTGTTATTGTACATTTACCTGGAATACTGAAATGAACTTTCTTCTGTTATAGATTTTATTTGGAGTCAGGAGGAGCCTCAGAACATGGGTCCGTGGTGCTTTGTTTCTCCCAGGTTTGAAAAGCAACTGGCCTGCAAGGTAATGGCTTTCTGTCTTGTAATGTTTTGTGTATGTGTGTTATTTCTCCTGGAGTGCCAAGAAATGTGTTTGTCCCCTGTGAGCCTGATGCAGGGCTGGAACCCATGAACCGTGAACCCATGATCTGAGCCAAAGTTGGGTGTTTAACCAACTGAGCCACCCAAGCGCCCCTCCAGTTGTTTTAAAGATAAACAAAAACATAAAATCTAATTTTAGGCTCTTTTCTCAGAATAAAATGTTGCATGTTTATCAAGAAAGACACATATGTGTACATGCTAGTATCATGTAAGAAAAAAATGATTATCCTTCAAACAGTAAAAGCCCTTCCCTGTCATCTACTTTTCCCATTAGTCCATTCAGAAGCCTTGTCCCAAAGCTCAGTATCCAGCCCTGGGGAGCAGGGTGATGAGTGGGTTTATTTTACAATGTGGGAGAAAAGGTGCCGGGTAACGCTTGTCCCAGGCTCATCTGCATAGCTGGCATCCATCAAAGGCCAAATTCTTCCTGATCATGCTGTAGAAAGGGAAGAACAATGAGAAGAGCAAATGTGCTTCTGTTTATCTTCCTATTCTGCTTCGATCAGGACTCAGTTTACACATTTGTTACTAGTTTGCTGGGCCCAAGCAAACTATCACCTATAGATAGTTCTAATTTAGGAAAATCTGCAGGTTAAACCAACTAATAATTACTGAAGAACAGGACATAATTCAAGAATTCATCTCACCTCATGGTGCCTGGAATTTAGTTTTTAGTCGTGACAAATATCTCCTTCCAGTCTATTCTAGGTAACTCGTTATTTTGCCCAAAAGGTGATTTGTGGTTAAACAAGCTAAGAGAAATGCATGGACTGCCTTGGGAGAAGGAAGCAGGGCTCTCATCAGGTTCAAATGCCATTTTATTTCTTTTCTGCTCCAATGACAGCTCCGTCTCGTGAGCCGACCCCCTTTGCCAGCACCCGCTGTAGGAATTGGCGCCCTTCACCTGCAGCAGCATGAAGATGTCCTCACCAAGACCTTTGCTTGATGGTGTCCTTCCAATCACTACTACTTCCTTTAAGAAAACTTCCGTGAGAAGAAAGGCTTGCTTCTGTACTCTCCCCTTCCATTAGGTAACATGAAAAACCTATGTTCCTCTAAGATGTTGGGATTCATGGGGGCAGTTTAATCAGAGTATGTGGAATAGCCAAGGGCATGAATTATCCATGAATACATGAATCTGACCAGTCCGTTGTAGCCTTAAACGTACAGCAGTGTTTTGTTTTGGTTCTGAGTTGTAGAGCTAATTCAATGAACCAGATTTTTTCAGGCCACTCTTTCTCATTAGCTAACTATATATGCCCAGGGAAAGTTCGTTAGCTGGAATTTGCAGCTCCATCCAGATGACCTCAACATTACTTCTCCGTTTGCTTGATGCGTGTCACTTCATTAATTCTGCCATTGTGACTATCAATATTTTCTTTTGACGTAATATCTAGTGCTGCTTTCCAGCCACTGTGAAGAATGTTTCACCAAATGCTGCAGCAAAACCATATTAGTCCTGATTCGTGTTTTTCAGGATAGTTGTTTTCACCCGTTGTCCTTATATATCCATCCCATTCAATACAACTCTCTGGATGTATAATCTTTTTTGCACAGTATTATTAAGGAGTTTTAGCTACAATGAAATTGATTTGTGGGCTACATAGTATCTCCCCCCCCCCCCCCCCCCCCCCCCCCCCCCCGCCAAATTGTTATCTTGATATTTTTAATTGACTTTGGGTATCTGATGTGGGGATTTCAGCTCCTGGTCAGTCAGTCTTACTTCTAAAAGGTATGACAACGTGATGTGATGTTCATTCGCAGTGTTTACGGAGCTTTTTAACTTTGATGCTGGAGACTTCCCAGTACCAGGTACTTGGGGATTTACAGAGATCACCCACCCAGTCTGTTACTTCTGAAACTTTGTGGAAACATAACTAAACGGCAGCAAATGGTGTAGCTTTACGTGGCTTGCTGCTGCAGAGACTCGGCCATCTACCATTCTTGTGCCATGACATTTTTCTCAGAGGTGATGGAGGACATGCTGGGGCACTTTTCCTGGCAGCTGGTAATGTCTTTCAGAATCGATGTGTAGGTTATTCTGGCCACAGGAGTGGATTCATGATTCACATCTTAAACGTATGCGTTAGTGTATTGATTTAATATTTCTGTAAAACTCACATCCTTTTTTTATCCCTATGCACCTTAATGCTTCCTTCCTGTGTCAAGCCTTATAAATCACGTAACTTTGTGCCACACATGTAAATCGGTAAAATTACAAAGGTCCTTTTAATGAGAATGGTTTTCAGTGTGGTATACTGAACTGGAAAAACATAAAAGCGCTGTCATGTTTTTCAGATCTCTTGGCTAAACATTTCAAAGTTTAAGCACATAATGAGATGGAAAACTGGTTTGTTTTTTTCATTTTTTTAAAGTTCAGTTTAGATTTCTCCAAATTTCTAACTTTTCATCTCTGGTATCTTATTACACTTCTCCACCTTGAGCCATCAAATGTGTCTTCTGAAAAAGAAGATGTCTCCTGTATCTTAACCTTCTTACTTTCAATCATGATTGCAACACGGGTCAGCATCTTGAATCACCTTGTAGGAAGGGACCATTTAAAGAATTCCAAATCAAATACTCTCATTAGAAAGTATGGGATAAAAATATAATCACAAAGTAAAATAAAAATATTTTATTATATTTCTCAGAGAAATTCGATAATGTGATATTTGTATCCTGTTATATCTATGCTAATTAAGTTCATGTTCAATGAAGAGCAGACTTAAATGGGGTATTCAGTGAATAGAAATTTTAACAACCATGAAAAAAATGTTCATTTTGTCTCAGGTGACATATTCATTGTAAAATAAATTTTTCTTCCTTAAGAACCATTTTTCCTCTGTCTCCTTCTCTCTCTGCCCCTCCCCTACTCGCTCTATCTCTCAAAAATAAATAAAACATTAAAAAAGAGGTGGGGGGGTGCCTGAGTGGCTCAGTTGGTTGAGTGTCCCAACTTCAGCTCAGGTCATGATCTCATGGTTCGTGAGTTCGAACCCTGCATTGAGCTCTCTGCTGTCGGCATGGAGCCGGCTTCAGATCCTCTGTCTCCCTCTGTCTCTGCCCCTCCCATACTTGCTCTGTCTCTCCCTCAAACATAAATAAACCATTTAAAAAAAGAACCATTTTGCTCAGTTTTCTGTCTGCATACTATGAGGAAAATATTCTAAAGCATAACCTCTTTTAGCCTGACTGTAATTACCTCTGAAATTTTATTATTTAAAAATTCCTTGACTGACAATAGAAATCGTATCCCTTCTACAAAACTGAGGAAATACAGTTGAAAGAAATTAGGGGTTATACAGGAAGGAAGTCACAGATAAGAGTCAAGACTTTTAGATCCTGGGGTTCCAAAAGCTTCACCTCCATTTCTCTTGGATTTACTTGGGTATTTGGTTTTCATCTTCAGCTTCTCATAAGTTTCAGGTTAAAACCATCACATTTTCAGGACATTTGGACAACATGCTTAAATCCTCAATATTTATAACCCATGATGACACAAATAAACAACTCCTAAATTACTCTATGGAAGTTGTAGTTCATTGTCATGGTTGTATTTAAATCTGATAAAACAGTCTAAAGCACACTGTCATTTCCCCAATTGACATTTGCAAAATCAGTTAATTTTAGAAAACTTTTAGTAAAAGTGTGTTACTCTAGAGCTGTTTCCCTGTGTCTTCTCTGATTCATATGGAGAACAGGCTACAATTGAACAAAAATAAGAAATGACCCTGTAAGAGTAGAATGGTATTTCCTCAATAGTTTATTGGACATCTGCATATATGGCATTGTTCTGGACATTAGAAATACACAGGAAGAAAAGAGAACATGGTTTGCCATTTGTCCTCAGTTGGACTAACCATCTATTTGAGAAGACAAAGTATTTTACACATAGGGAGAAATGTTCTTGTTGGATGTACTAAGACAGTGTGGGATGTCAAGGTAGAGTGAGATTCCTGACAGCTGTAGATTAGGTGGCATATTGTGGTTATACAAGAAAAAGTCCTGAGTAGCACGTAGTAGCAGAAAGACTGAGGGATGTTGAAAGGGTAATTCACAGCAGTGATCTAGAGTGTCAAAGTTTATTCCAGGCTCTTACTTGAAAGATAGAGTCGTAGCAGAAATAGAAAGTAAAGACAAGTGCAAACAACTTTCCTTCTGTCAATTAGACTTTCAATTTCACACATCTTTGCTGAAAGGAAATCATATTCATGAAACTACCTCATAATCTAGGGTCAAAACTGTATGTAAGTCAACCATTTGCAAGTCACTGTAGATGATGCCATCTAGCAGTTTATGGATAATAGGGAAGATTAGACAAGGATGAAAATGATTAATACAAAGTAGAATGAGGTAAGAATTACGTCATAGGATGTGAGGTTATAACTAGGGCAAACTGGATTTTCCCAAAGTGGCTAGAGCAGTATTTTGCTCCATCTGCCCTTCCAGAACCTTGCCACAACCACACCTAGAGGTAGAGTCAAACTTCCACCTCTCTTGAGATTGAGCAGGACTTTGTGGGTGCCTCTATGAATATGATACACTGAAAGTGATGTTGCGTCACTAACAAGGTCCCCCTTGGCACCCAGCAGCCATGTTGTGAGGAAGCCCAGGCAATGTGAAGAAGGACTGTGGAAATACTGGAACTGACAGCTTCAGCTGAGGTCTTAGCGCACAGCCAGCTGCAAATGCTGGACTTGTGAGAGAGCCTTCTGATTATTCAAATCCCCAGCCTTGGAGCTATCCCAGACGACCCCAATTAGAGCAGAGACCTGTGCATCCCCAGCCTAAATTGCCGTGTGTGTGTGTGTGTGTGTGTGTGTGTGTGTGTGTGTGTTCAAAGATAAATAATGCCCCACATGGGTTACAATGGTCAGGACAGCTTTTAATCAGTAGTATACTATTGCAGTAGAAAAGAGAGTCCTAAAGGGCTAGTATCCAAGAGCTCACCAAAGTCCACACTCAAAAAACAAATAATCCAGTGAAGAAATGGGCAGAAAACATGAATAGACACTTCTCTAAAGAAGACATCCAGATGGCCAACAGGCACATGAAAAGATGCTCAACGTCGCTCCTCATCAGGGAAATACAAATCAAAACCACACTCAGATGTCACCTCACGCCAGTCAGAGTGGCCAAAATGAACAAATCGGGAGACTATAGATGCTAGCGAGGATGTGGAGAAACGGGAACCCTCTTGCACTGTTGGTGGGAATGCAAACTGGTGCAGCCACTCTGGAAAAGTGGAGTTTCCTCAAAAAATTAAAAATAGACCTACCCTATGGCCCAGCAGTAGCACTGCTAGGAATTTACCCAAGGGATATAGGAGTACTGATGCATAGGGGCACTCGTACCCCAATGTTTATAGCAGCACTCTCAACAATAGCCAAAATGTGGAAAAGGCCTAAATGTCCATCAACTGATGAATGGATAAAGAAATTGTGGTTTATATATACAATGGAGTACCATGTGGCAATGAGAAAGAATGAAATATGGCCCTTGGTAGCAACGTGGATGGAACTGGAGAGGGTTATACTAAGTGAAATAAGCCATACAGAGAAAGACAGATACCATATATTTTCACTCTTATGTGGATCCTGAGAAACTGAACAGAAACCCATGGGGGAGGGGAAGGAAAAAAAAAGAAAAAAAAAGAGGTTAGAGTGGGAGAGAGCCAAAGCATAAGAGACTGTTAAAAACTGAGAACAAACTGAGGGTTGACGGGGGGTGGGAGGGAGGGGAGGGTAGGTGATGGGCATTGAAGAGGGCATTTTTTGGATGAGCACTGGGTGTTGCATGGAAACTAATTTGACAATAAATTTCATATAATAAAAAAAAAAAAAGAGAGTCCAGAGTGAGCTGAACTCAACTTTAATTTGTACAGAGGCAAGTGGAGTTTTAAAGGGAAATTAAAGGAACAGGGAGGGGGTGGGTGGGGCTCAGTAGAGTCAGGGAAGTGAAAAATTACAGAGAGCCGGAAGGAGGAAGGATTGGTCCATGTGACACCCTTGTGGGTTTGTTAGCTGGTGCTTCTGGAAGTTAGGCTCCTACCCTCCTCAGAGTCTGGGAGACAGAAACCCTTATCTTCAGGTGTTGGTAAATTCCTCTGGCAGTTTTGAGTTTTCCAAGGCAGATTCTCTAAGGGAGAGCTAATGTCATCTTAGGGATGGAGCTGTCAGAAATTTTGTTTCTGTTTTAGTCTCTCTAGTCCAAGGTAAAGCCTAATGGAGAAAGGGCTCATAGGAGGCTGGATGGAGTTTGGTCAAGGAGAAAAATTCTCTCTCTCTCTCTCTCTCTCTCTCTCTCTCTCTCACACACACACACACACACACACACGAATAATTTGTTTCCTTCTTGGACACAGATCTAAGCATTAGAACAGATCACTGGATTTGGTGATTATGGGTCATTAGTGGCCTTTGAAATAGCTTGTTTTATTAGAAGTTAGAGCAGAAGTTACACTGCAGGGGGTTAAAATTGAGTTAGGAAGTACATTTGAACGGCTTCTGTGTGTCAATCTTGTCCTTTAATTTTCACACCTGTAGTTCGCAGCTATTATCCTTATTTTACTGATGTAGCTCAGAAAGGTTAATTGCCTAAAGGCATTAAGAAGGAGAGGAGGGATTTAACTGTGGGGCTGGCTGATTTCTAGGATTGCTTTCCTTTACACCACGCTGTCCAGGAAGGGTAAAGAGGACAAAATCCTGATCTCTGTATGTCAGAGAAGCTGAAGAAGGATCACGTGTAATAGTGGAAAGTTCATAAGCTATTAACCATAGCCAAAGTGTCACAGATTTTTGAAAGCTTCCAAGAAGTTCCGATAAGGCGGGAGCAAAATAAAAAAGGCTGTTAGGGTCAACACTGGTTCCCCGGACGGCTTAGCTCCACGTCTCAGGGCCGCGACCCTCGGGCGGCCGCTTTGGCCGGGTCTTGACCCGTCGCGCGGGGCGCCCGGGAGGCCTGGGCCGGACCAGCCGGTCGAGGAAACCGCCACTGCTTGACACCAAGCTCGCAGACGAGCTCACGCAGGAAAGGCTACAGCCGCCATGGTCTCACCCAAGCTCCCGAAGCCCGCAGCAACGCGGGAGCACGCCCACAGGAGCGCCGGCGGTAGCCATGGCAACGCGCTGGGGCTTCCGCCGCGCCTGCTGCCAACTGCCTGGGCCTCATCGGGGGGCGGGGCCGGGCGGGGCCGGCGCGCGGGTCACGTGGTCCAGGGCGGAGTCTGCGCGGGGCCGGCCGGAGCGCGTCGGGAGCGGGCGGCGAGACCCAAGCCGCGGGACCCGAGCGAAGGCAGTGCCGAGGCCGCTGTGCCCCGCCGGGCCGCCTCAGCCGCCGCCATGGGCAGTGAGTAGCGTCGGCGCGGCTCTCGCCGGGGTGTGGGCCCCGACGGGCTGCGGACGGTGGGGCGGGCGCCCGCCCGGGGTGGCCCAGCCTGGGGGCCGGAGAGGCACGGGCCGCGCCGGGCCGCTGCGGCGGGCGCGGGCCGGGGGCCTCCGCCGAGGCTCCTCCGGCGGTGCGGCCTTGCCCCGGCTGCCTGCGGGGGCCCGCACCCGGAGGCCCGGGGTTTGCGCTCGCTGGGTGGCGAGGAGCGGGGGACGGCGAGGGGAGGCCAGTGGTTTTGGGGGCGGGGAGTTAGGGAACCGAGTGAAACCTGGACCACTTCTGATTTTTCAGGAGCTTAGGAAGCTCGTATTTTTATTTCCAAATCACCCTTCCTTAGCGTGTTAGTTGGGATGAATAAAGCGCCCTGGCTTGTTTGGTTTTTTAGAAAGTGATGCATGGCATATATATATGTTAGGGGAGGAAAGAAGCGCGATTGGTATAGCATAGCGTTTTCCCTAAAATTTTCATTTCAGTCATTTTGTAGCGTTTACTGAAAACTCACTGTGTGTCAGGCTGTATAAACCTCGGGGTAGGGACAAGGCCTTGAATTATGGGCATCTTTGAGGGCCATCTCCTAAACACTCAACACCACATGTATTCACATAGATACTTACATAGCTGTTCAGATGTTTGTTGGATGAGTGGGTAAGTGCAAACGGGAGCCGTGCCCCCATTGGCCAACTAGTGGACATTTAGAAAGGAAGTAGAGGAGACCCCTGACCTTGAATTTACAGTATAATCGGTGAAATTCTGCAACACAAGAATGGACAAGTGGCTGACCAAAGCATTGTTTGAACTCTCCAACACAAATGATCATAAAAAGCCAAGAAATCTGGGAGGGGATTTGGATTGAGGTGGGGCAGAAAAGGGATAAAGGGGTCTAGGAAGTTTCCCGATGTGATTAATATTTGTTTTGCATAGAGAATAATTCTTCCATAATTCAGATTTGCTTTCCAAATAGTCCAGAATCGTACTTGGGCAGTGAATATCTTCCCATGAGAATTTCTGAATTCTTTTGTCAGACATCAGTGACTGCCATCATTTTGAGAGTTTCGTGAGATGATCGAGTCAACTTTTGGTTAACTGTGAGAGCGTAATTTCTCAGGTCCGTGTTAAAACAATTTCGTGATGTTAGTATACAGAATCCAGTGTCTGTAGGGGAAGATGATCATAACTAATAGCTAGTTGTGCCTTCTTGTGTTTCTGCACATTTCAGACGCTGGCAAAGACTGAGAGAATATCATCTTCATTCTCCCGTTCTTTGGCAGGAATTGACTTAAGCTGTGCCAGAAGATAGTGTCTATCCTTAAAGAACCTTGGTTTATCTTACTTTTGTATATAATGAGTTCTCTGGGAAAGCAGTACTTTCTAATGAAAAGTAATTGTCATTTTCTGGGCTGATTATTACACATACACAAGTACTTTGAGATTATGTGGGAGAGCAACCAGGCAATGAGTGTTGACTTAGTGAAATGAAGTAGAGATTGTATGCTTCAAAAAGAGCTATCTATATAGCAGGTGTTTCCGCGATGTTTCTCACGTATCCATTTCAGCGTCTTTCCATCTAAAGTCAGTCCTGCAGTCTAGCCCATTTCCTGTTGTACTTTCCTCCTGTATTCCTCCTCTGGTAGGTCTTATTTTCTTCTCTGGCGTATTGTCTTGTGGGTAACGTAGTAGACTGCATTTGCTTCCTTTGATGTATTTTGATGCTCGTTGAATTATTCCTTTTCTATATATTATAAAGCTGGATTCAAGCATGAGGAAGCAAAATCTTGGTAAAAGAATGCTTGTATTGCTTCCACTGACTAAACCCTTAAACCTTTTGGATTCTTTTGTCCCTTGAATTATTTCTCTTCCCTGATGTATTTGAAATGGAGAACACCATGATTACTTTTGGAGGTAGGAATGGGATGGATTGCCATTGAGAGTTAGAGAACATTTGTATTTGTTTCTGTGAAAAGGTACATCTCTTTTTAAAAACTTTGTGATAGGGACATTTATTCTTTCTTTCTTTTTTTTTTTTTAACAGTCAAGTTTTTAGAAGTTATCAAACCTTTCTGTGCAGTTCTACCAGAAATTCAGAAACCTGAAAGGAAAGTAAGTATACCATTTTGGTAATATAGAGGGCAGCTAAATGACTTGTGCTCCTGATGGATTTACCATCCCCAACCCTTTTATGGTGTAATTGGAGAAATATTACCTGCTCCTCCTCGCAAGAGGCACAAAGTGAGTAAAACTAGTGTGGGCCAGTGTAGATCCAGATAGGTTATCTTGTGGTCTTAAAAATGACGGTTCTTTGAGGTTGACATTTCCAAACCAAGTGTTTCTTTGGCCTACCTGTTAGATAAGATACTCTTCTATCTCTGGTGATCCCACTGCGCTATGAATGACCCAGTCTGCTGGGTCACTTTGGAGGACTACAGCTGTTTTACATAAATGAATTAAATTGTGCAAGTATAGACCTCGCATTTCTTGATCATTCAGTACAAAGAAAAATTACAGAAATTTATTCAGAAAATAATGTGACTGCATCACATTGTTCTTCCATCACTGTACACTTTTGGAGCTAAGGTATTTAAATTCAGAAATAGTGTTAATCCCGAAGTGGCCAATTCCCAGACAGTCCTCTTCTGCTGTGCTTGTGATATCTCACAAAACTAATGGGAGAGGGATGTAGAAAGAAATAAGGAAAACTTGTGTTCATCTTATTGTTTTATTCACAAGCATATATATATATATATAAATTTTTTTTTTTTTTTTTTTTATTGCTTTGAGGTTTTAAAAATAGTTGTTCCAGGTCCATGTTAGGTGTCCCAAGAAGCTCTAGCTTTTCATATTCCGCGAAATATTCGTAGCATATTATCATGGGCACCCCAGCTTTGCACAGTGCTGTTAACTGAAGTGCATGCGTATTTGGTCTGTGTCTTGCATGTTGTCCTTTTTGGTTTCCGTTAACGTCGTGCGGTGTGATGGGGCCTGTATGTAACTTACTTAACTCTTGGAAAAGGAAAGAAAGTTATGTTCGAAAAGTTGAGCTGTTTGCTTTGGCTGCTACTAACTAGGTGAGAGTATTGTAATAGCAACTAATAGGAGCATGTCACGATGCGGAATGTTATGCTTTAATGTGGAATTTTGCCCTGTGATTGCGGTTTCCTGGTTTTGATGGCTCATCCTCATTTTGTTGTACAGATCCAGTTTAGAGAGAAGGTACTATGGACTGCTATAACTCTCTTCATTTTCTTAGTATGTTGTCAGGTATGTAAACCAAATACTAATTAGATATCTATGCAATTGTTGGAGGGTTTTGGTTGGTTAGAGTTTGAGAAACTTATTTTAGTTAAAACAATAAATACCATTTGAGCATTGTTATTTTTAATCTGACTTGGTGACGAAAATGGTTACCTTGTTCTAGTGTTTTTAGTAGTGGGTTTGAACATTTTTTCCTTTTTTTCTCTTAGCGTGCAGTTAATAATCTTTACCCACTTTTTTCTTGAGATTTTTTTGTCTTCCTGATTTAAGATGGATTTTTGTATATTAATGTGTTACACCTTTGACATATACATTGCAAATGTATTTTCTGTTTTGTTTGCCTTTAATCATGTTGTAAGTAGCATGTATTGATTTAAAAATCCCCCAAAGTCAAATACTAGAACCCCAGTGATATGCTGTATAAGTTGATGAAATTCAGTGATGCGTTTAAATGATATTTTGCAGAGATTAAGTTCACAAAATGAGAATAAATGTGACCTGTCCATGTCATGGGATTGTCGTGTGGATTAAATTAGATAATTTAGGTGAAAGTTTTTTGAGGATTTTGAAAAGCTATTGAGATACATATAAGGAAATATAAAAAAAAAAATTGTATTAGGAAGCAGTGGAGTACATTAAGTCCATAATCTGGGGAAAAGCTAAATATATTTTTTTGAAGAGTGAAATGATTTGATCATTAATATTTTACTACTGTATGTAGTTTAAAATTGTTTTGGGTGGTCAGGGAGAGAGAACTTTTTTAAAATATGGAAAAGTAGAAAAAATAATCTTATTTTTACCGCGTTTAACATCTTAGAAGTTCCCTTCCTCTCCATAAAAACAAAAAACAAAACACAAAACAAAAAAACCCACACAACTTTATGAAGGTATAATTTATGTATGGTAAAATACACTCATTTCTTAAGTGTACATTTTGAAGTATTTTGACAAATGTATACACCCACATATCTAGTACCTCAGTGGATATAGAACATTCTGTCACTCCAGAAAGTTCTGTGTAATCTGTCTTAGTCAGTTTTAACCTCACCCCCAGTGTCAGGCAAGCACCAATTTGCTTTCTGTACCTAGAATTTGATTCTTTTCTTTTCTTTTCTTTTCTTTTCTTTTCTTTTCTTTTCTTTTCTTTTCTTTTCTTTTGAATTTCACATAAGTGGAGTCATAGAGTGTTATTCCTCAGCGTCTGACTTCATCACTAGCTTTTTGAGGTTTGTCCATGTGTTTGGTGTACCAGTAATTCATCCCTGTTTCTGAGTAGTGTTCTGTTTTAGGACTATATCATGATTTGTTCATCTCTTGTTGGACATTTGGGTTTCCAAATTTTGGCTATAATAAAGTTGCTGTGAACAATCCTGTGCAAGACTGTGAATATTTCTTTTCCTTTTTCTTGGGTGAATACCTAGAAGTAGAATTGCTGGATTGTATGGCAATTATAGGTTCAGCTTTATAAGAAATTGTCAAACTTTTTTCTAAGTGGTTGTCCTGTTTTATATTTTCACCAGTTACGGATAGGAGTTCCATTTCTCTGCGTCCTTGCCTACCCTTGATACTGTTCGGCAGTTCAGTACTAGTCCTCTAACGGGTAGGGTTTTAATTTGCATTGCCCTGATAAATGATGTTGAAGTTTTAATGTGCATTTCCCTGCTAAATGATATTGAGCAACTTTTTCATGTACTTATCAGGTGTTTAGCTTCTGTGAAGTATCTTTTTCAAATCTTGTGCCCATTGAAAATAATTACATTATTGTCCATTGAATTGTATGCATTGTAAAATATTTTCTGGATTAAGTCCTTTCTCAGATGTATGTACTGTGAATATTTTCTCCTAGTCTATAGCTTGGCTCTTCATTTTCTTAATATCTTTTGAAGAGCAAACATCCTAAGTTTTGATCAAGTCCTTTGATGGTCCATGGTGTTTGTTTCTGAGAAATTTTTGCCTCTTCTAAGGTGGTGAAAATTTTCTCCTGTGTTCTTCTAAATATTTTACAGTTTTAGCTTGTATGCTTTGGTCTGTGATGTATTCCAAGTTAATTTTTGTGTTAGGGCATAAGGTAAGGTTGGTATTCATTTTTTTTCTGTATAGATAGCAAGTTGTTGAAAGGCTGCCCATTCTTCATTGAATTACCTTGGCATCTTTGTTGAAAATCAGTTAGCCATATAAGCATGGATATATTTCTGTACTCTGTTCCGTTCCACTGATGTATATTCCATGATTGTTTTGGTCAACCACACTGATTACTGTAGCTTTATATTAAGTCCTGTAATCAGGTCATAAAAATCCTCCAACTTTGTTTTTCCTTTTCAAAATGGTTTTTGGCTTAAGTAGGTTCTTCATATTTCCATATAGATTTTAGAGTCAGCTTTGTCAGTTGTTATACGAAAGCTTGCTGAGATTATGGTTTTATTGCTTTGACTCTATAGATAAGTTTAGAGAAAATTACCGTGTCGACAGTATTGAATCTTCTAATCCAAGAGTCAGCAAACGTTCTGTAAAGGGCTAGGTGGTAAATATTTTAAGCTTGGCAGCTAGAACCCAAGAACCATAAGAACTGTGTTGCTCAAAAACTGTGGCATTTCTCACGACTGTTTTCATGCAGTAAATTAATTTATGCATTTTATATTACTGTATTATTTATTTTTTTCCCTACAGTATGATTGCACAGTTGCCAAGCTGTGTTTTTTGTCTTCCTCATGCTTGGGCAGTTCTGCTGGTGATTTCTTGATTCTTTTACCACTGAATCTCAGGTTTATTTTCCCCTCCCAGCCACAGTTAAAGGGCTTGGGGTCTCCTGTTCTACCCATTTTTCTTTGACCTGAGGGAATGGCGGGAGGGGTGATGAACCGTGAGAAGCGCAGCGAATGCTCCCTGCGCTCTGCTCTCTGTCTTCTCCTGGGTGGTTCTCACCATGCGACTGAGGAGGGCTCTGTTCGTTCCTAACCTCAGATCAGGTCCCTGTTTCCCAACTCAGGGCAGCCCTGTAATTGTCAGTTGGACCAGCAGAGAGCCCCACCGCTCACTTCTCTCATCCGTTTCTTCCCAGCTGCTGTTTCTACTCCCTTCTAACCAAAGGAGGCAAAAAAGATAAGGCTGTCGTGCAGATTGCTGTTCTCCAGGTTTGGAATGTTGTGGGAATTGTGAGGAATCTCTTGCCTTCCATTGTGATGGTTGGAGCCGCCTTGGTGCTGAGTCTCTATCTACTTCTCAGTTGTCTATGGTTTTCTCGTGCCCGTGACCACTAGTGCTTCAAGTTTACGATTCTTTTCTTCTTTGGCTGTTTTACAGATTTTTTTTTTCCTTTTTCTTTTTCCTTAGCTTTTTTCAGTTGTATTAGCTTTTACTATTTTACACGTTTTAAAAAATCGTGTTTTCTTATGCACTGGGGAGGATATTGTGTAACTGAATTGCAGCTCACCACCTTAGCCCAGAAGTATTTTGCTTGGCTTTCCATTCCCACTGCCTTTGGAAATCCCTACTGCTAATTTTCTTTTGTCTACCTTATCGGTTGAGGGTTTTCATTAAAATATAGAATGCTTCTCTGAAGTACTGTACTGTATCTTGTCAAGTTGAAACTGATTATTGTATGTAATTTAGGGCAAAATCCGGAACTTTGTAACTGTGATGGTCACAGAAAATAGCTCCTGTTGCTGCCCAAATACTGTTGTACGTAAACCTATAGCTATGGATTTTACTAAGAGGAATAAAATTAGACACTGAGTTTAATAATCCTGTTGACTACAGGAAAGGAGGGAATGCCCTTACTTAGGGGAGTTTGGCTCACTTTTTCTTGTTCAGTGTCCCACAAATTGTCTAATTGTGGAGGAAATGGCCATCTCCATCAGGTGCAGTTAAGGAAAGTAATTTGACTGATTGACCTCTTTCCACTTAGGGAATGTTGTGATGTAGACTGTCCTATAGTGTTAGTTTTAATACAATAACTTCCTTCCTCCCTGTTTCTCACGTTAGCTGAAGACCATCTGCAGCATTAGGGTACGTGTAAAATATCCATGCTTCTTGCTTCACCAGTTTTGCTTACCCAGCTAATAAATCCAGACATCTAGAGAGGTTTAGGTTGACCAGATGGGTCATTCACCATTGTTGGCAGCATCTTTTGGAACTTAAAAAAGAAAAGCAGCTTTATTATAAAGAAGGTTTTTGAGATTGGAAATGTATTTTTCTTTTGTGTCTGATCTCCACATGGGGAGGGGAGGGGTATGGCCTGGTGCTGTGTCCTAAACATTGGTCATATAATACAAAACGTTCTGAAGTTAAGAATTTATTTTGTTTTCTGATTAAAAATTAAGACGCACTCACTATAGAAAACTTGACCAATGCTGAAAAGAATAAAGTCAACCATAATCCTACCCCTACAGATTAGTATTCTTCAAGATTGTAAATATTTACACTTAGTTTTATCTTCTGAACATATTTTATAGTGTTGAACTTTTATTCATACAATTCCACACCTTTCTTTTTATCCCGGGGTTTCTCCGCAATGGCGCTGAATTTTAGGCCAGTCAGTTCTTCGTTGTGGGGGCACTGCAGGATGTTAGCACCCCTGACCCCTACCCACTAGATGCCAGTAGCATCTCCCTTCAAGTTGTAACAATTGTCTTCAGATAGCGCCAAATGTCCCCTGGGAGGTAAAATTGCCCCAGGTTGATAACAACAGTGTCATACTTACTGTTGCAAAATAAGCACTTCTGTATGCTATTATAAGCTGCTTTATATAAGTTTCAATGGCTGAATAATATTCCACTGTATGTATAATCCTCAGTCTTACATTGGGAGTGTGACTGTGGCTGTTCTTAGTACCCATAGCTTAGCAAAATTATTTTATGACTAGGTAGATATATCCTATAATTTATAGGTTGTGGTATCTTTTTAAAATATTTATTATTGGGGCGCCTGGGTGGCGCAGTCGGTTAAGCGTCCGACTTCAGCCAGGTCACGATCTCGCGGTCCGTGAGTTCGAGCCCCACGTCGGGCTCTGGGCTGATGGCTCGGAGCCTGGAGCCTGTTTCCGATTCTGTGTCTCCCTCTCTTTCTGCCCCTCCCCCGTTCATGCTCTGTCTCTCTCTGTCCCAAAAATCAATAAAAAAGTTGAAAAAAAAATTAAAAAAAAAATTTATTATTAAAAAATTTTCTTTAATGTTTATTTATTTTTGAGAGAGAGACAGAGAGGGAGAGGGGAAGGGCCAGAGAGAAAGGGAGACAAAGAATCTGAAGCAGGCTCCAGGCTCCATGCTGTCAGCACAGAGCCAGTGCAGGGCTCAAACTCATGAACCACGAGATCGTGACCTGAGCCGAGGCTCAGGATCATGACTGAGCCACCCAGGTGCCTGGAAATGTTTCTTTATTTATTTTGAGAGAGAGAGAGAGACAGAGAGAGAGAAAATGAGCAGAAGAGGGGCAGAGAGAATCCCAAGCAGGCTCTGTGCTGTCATCACAGAGCCCGATGTGGTGCTTGATCTCACTACTGTGAGATCATGACCTGAGCTGAAATCAAGAGTTGGACGCTTAACTGAGTGAGCCACCCAGGTGCCCTGGTAGGGGTATATATTTTTTTTAATTGTAAAACACACATAACATAAAATTTACCATCTTAACTATTTTTTTTAAATGCCTTATTTATTTACTCTTGAGACAGCACGCGAGCAGGGGAGGGGCAGAGAGAAGGGGACAAAGGATCCGGAGTGGGCTCTGCCCTGACAGCCCAGAGCCTGATGGTGGGTCTCGAACTTGTGAACCACAAGATCATGACCTGAGCTGAAGTTGGACGTTTAGCCAACTGAGCCACCCAAGCGCCCCCACCGTCTTAACTATTTTTAAGTGTACAGTTCAGTAGTGTTAAGTGCATTTACGTTGTTTTGCAACAAATCTTCATCCTGCTAGGTATTTTTACTAGTAGACTGCTATAAGTAGTGATTTCTGTTTTTTTTATTTTTGTTAAAAAAACTTTGCCTTTAGGTACACTTGTTTTGTTATAGAACATGGGAAGTAACGTTTTTTTTTTTTTTTAAGTGTTGCAAATATTAAGTAATTGAACTATGAATTAAGTTCCAACTTAATTGACATAATTCATTTTTAGAAACTGTTTTATGTAATGTTATAGATACCACTATTTGGAATCATGTCATCAGATTCTGCAGATCCTTTCTACTGGATGAGAGTTATTCTTGCATCCAACAGAGGTATGGACTTCTGCTTTTGCCTCCATGCTCGTTAGTACCGACATCAGATAGATGGGACAATGTGGAAACAACTATTTTGTTGTCTACAGGGGTGGGGAGCATATGGTAAAAGAAACTCATTGCCTAAGAGAAGAGACCAACACATAAATACTTAACAAAACTCCATGTATTGTAATAATAGAAGTATGTATGGAGTGTAGATGTACAACGGAGAACAGAGGGATAGTGCCGGCTGGAGCTTTGGTTCTCCATCCTTTTATGGGTCATGTTTCCTTTGAGAATCTAATTAAATTTAAGTATACTCTCCTGAGAAAAATTTGTATACACTCACACACACATGTTTTGCATAAAATCTCAGGAGATTCACAGACCATCCAAAGTCTGCCCTTGGGTTTTGTGTGGGACTCAATGACCCTGATCTACAGTGTCAGAGAGCAGACAGTGCTGGAATGGCATTTGAATTGGAACTTAGTGTGTGGATTCATGGGAGAGGGAAGCCTGAGCTAACAGCACATGTGTGTAAGGCAGTGGCTAAAGAGATAGGTAGGGGCTGGATTATGAAGGGTTTTGTTGGTAATTTTTTTAGATTAAAATAGTAATATTGGTTAATTATTTTAAAATGCACCAGAATTTGTATAGTTAAAAAAATTTTTTTTAAACGTTTATTCTTTTTTGAGAGAGAGCATGCATAAGCAGGGGAGGGGCAGAGAGAGAGGGAGACAGAGAAGCAGAAGCAGGCTCCACTCTGTCAGCGCAAAGCCTGATGTGGGGCTCGAACCCGTGAACCGTGAGATTATGACCTGAGCCAAAGTCAGATGTTCCACCAAGCCATCCAGGCGCCCCAAAATTTGAATATGGTTTTATATAAAGCTGAAAATGAAAGTCTTGCATGTCAAGGTTAACTCCTGGGAAGGTAATGGATTGGTGAATATCTATCCAGACCTTTTCTCTGCATACACACTCACATATGTAAATTTATATTTAGTTAACCCTTGAACAACATGGGTTTGAACCATGTGGGTCTACTTCTACATGGATTTTTTTTGGTAAATACAGTGCAGTGCTGTAAATTTGTTTTCTGTTCCTTATGACAGTCTTCATAACATTTTTTCTCTAGCTTATTTAATTATAAAAACACAGTATATGATACATATAAAATATGTTTTTTTAAAAATTTTTTTATAAAATTTTTTTTTTTTAACGTTTTATTTATTTTTGAGACAGAGAGAGACATAGCATGAACGGGGGAGGGGCAGAGAGAGAGGGAGACACAGAACCGGAAGCAGGCTCCAGGCTCTGAGCCATCAGCCCAGAGCCCGATGCGGGGCTCGAACTCACGGACCGCGAGATGGTGACCTGAGCCGAAGTCGGACGCTTAACCGACTGAGCCACCCAGGCGCCCCGATATAAAATATGTTTTAATTGACTGTTGATGTTATTGATAAGGCTTTCAGTCAACAGTAGGCTATTAAGTTTTTGGGCAGTCAGAAGTTATATGTGGATTTTTGACTGTGTGGGGCGTCAGTGTCTCTAACCCCTACATTGTTCAAGGGCCAACTGTACTTTTTCTTTTGAGCTAAAAATAAGATAAACTATGTCACTATTCTATTACTTTAGCGTGTTGACTTAGTATTTTGGACGAGGTATTTCATTTAATGGCCATATACCATTCCATTAGGTGGATATGCCATGATTTTTTTCAAATTATTCAGGTATTTATTGAGTTCTTAACTGTGTGCCAAACTTTGTGCCAGGTGCCGAGATTAGAGATGTGGTCACGACAATGTCCCTGTTGTCATGGAGTTTATAGTACGCTGTTTGGGGACGTAACTTCTACATGAAGTGTATTTCGGGCGAGGGGAGAGACATTTGAGCAGAGACCTACAGGACATGATATGGAAGGCCATGTGAAGATCTGGGGAAGGAACATTCTAGGGAATAGCGTGTGCCAAGGCCCTGAGATGGGGGTGTGTTTAATGTGTTCAAGGAACGATGAGGAGTCACTGTGGCTGGAAGAAAATAAGGAAAGGAGTAATGTGGTTGCAGATGAGTCCAAGAGCCAGATTATAAATGGCTTTGTAGACAAATGAAGGAGTGTTTCAAGTGTGATTCCAGGCCACTAGGGTCCTCTTGAGTCTCACATTTAGTGTTTTCCTTGATTTTGTATCATAACCGGTGTTACCTTGACACAATCACTGTTATGCTCTGTCCTGTAATTTTTTAATACAATTGATTTCTAGGAGTTTAACTGTTTGCAAGATATATACACCTACATTTTTGATAGATAGTGCTAAATTATCTTCCAAACGATTTGTATTTTGTGCACTCAGCAGTTGTATATGAGAATGACATCTTAGTCTTTGGAAGTTGGACATGTAAAAATTGGTATCTGTTACGTAATTTGTATTTCTTTATGTATTGGTGACCTTGAACATCATTTTATATTTTTATTGAAGATTTGAATTTTTTCTGAGTGGACTTGTTTAAAGTAAGAGAAAATTTACTAGTTCAAACACAAAAATGGAATTTATTAGAAGGATAACTGTTTTATTTTTTGGAATCCAGAGGAGGTAAAAGAACTAAGCCTGGCCGGGGAGAGAGACTCAGCAGCAGAGACTGGGAACCTTCTTTTGGGGAATTAGCGCCCCAGATTCCTGGTTCTTTGGTTCGTAGCTCAAAATTCCAAACTCCAACATTATACCATGCTCTGTCAGCTTTGGTTAGAGTTTCAGGGTTATGTAGTTGAGATGTGGGTGCTGGGGTCCCTCCTGTACTGTCAGTATTTCCTGAGAAAGAGCATCGTTGGGAGCAGCCATACTGTGTTTCTCTTTGTCCTTTTTAAAATTTTTTTCTGTTGGCTTGTTCCTTTTTAATTGATTTGTAAGAACCCTTTGCATATTGGAGATAAGAACTCTTTGTCATTTGTGTTTGAATATTTTTATTTTAACTTTTCTGCCTTTTTTTTTTTCTTTCTTTCAACTTTTACGCGGTGTTTTGCCACATGGATTTTTCATGGCTATATCTAACCAGGGGGTCTGATTTTTTTTATTGTGGGTTCTAGGTTTTTTTGTCAGGCTTAGGAAAGCTTTTTCCTTTCCAAGATGACAAGTATACTCACTTAGTCTTTTTGTTATTTGTCTCTTATGGTCACATTTTCTATACATCAGGCCTTTATTTTGAAATAAGTCATGAGTTAAGAAATGCAGGCATGATTTTTTATAGATGGCCAGTCACTTGGTAAGGTCCATTTGTCCTTTTCCCTACTGATTTGAGGTGCCATATTTCCTGTGTGAAATTGTCATCAAAGTTTGACTGGATTTATTTTGGACTGCATCCTTTTGACAGTTACAGATTTTTGTGATTTGACTTAAAAAAAAATGTTTACCTTCCTACCTATTTCTCTACCTAGTGGTTTTAACAGCAGGGAATGTTGTTACCTTTTACTGTTGAAGAAGTATTTGAGAAGACATAAAGAATCTTTCTAGAATGGGATCTTTTCTCATATTAAGGGTACCTTTTGAGGATTTATAAAAGCCAGGATTTAAGGTAAAAAAAAACCAGTGGAAACCTATTCTTGGTGCTGTAGAATTATTTAGTTCTACATGTTACCTTACACACTGGGCGTATTTGGTTTTCTTATTTTTCACTGTAAGTACAAAACGTGTTTTCTGTAAAGAAAAACTGAAAAAAAATCAAGAGAGGCAAGAAGAAGGAGATAAAAATTATCTATAATCTCACTGGGTAAAAATAAATCATATCTTAGCAACCATATCAGGAAACTATTTTTCCACTTAAGTATTAACTTAAACCAAACTGTAATACTATTTTCCAGATGTTTTTTTGCTACCCAGTAGGTCACAAACATTTTTCATGCCACTAAATATTCTACAACATTGATTTAGATGACACTTTATGTAATTTTAGATTTTGAATTAGAAGAGTCACAAATACTCTTTTTTTTAAAGTTTTTTTATTGTTTTTTTTTTTTAATGTGTATTTATTTTTGAGACAGAGAGAGGGGGAGGGAGGAAGGGAGGGACAGACAGACAGAGAGACAGAGAATGACTTGGGGGGCTAGGTCAGAGAGAGAGAGGGAGACACAGAACCCAAAGCAGGCTCCAGGCTCTGAGCTGTCAGCACAGAGCCTGACATGGGGCTTGAACTCATGAACTGTGAGATCTGACCTGAGCCAAAGTCGGACCCTCAGCCGACTGAGCCACCCAGGTACCCTAGCCTTTTTTTTTTTTTTTAAGTTTATTTTAAGAGAGAAAGAGTGCACATGTGCACATGTTCGTGTAGGGGAGGGGCAGAGACAGGGAGAAAGAATCTCCAGCTGGCTCTGTGCTACTGAGACCCACATGGGGGGTTGAACTCACCAACCATGAGATCATGACCTGAGCCAAAATCCAGAGTCAGTCACTTAAATGACTGAGCCACCCAGGTGCCCCAGAGTCACAAATATTCTTAAATATCATTTTTTATTAATTTGGTATTTAATTTTCAGGCTTGGTATGTAACTTCTTATTTTGCATTAAAGTAAAACGTTCATTGTAAGTTTTAAAAATAATGGTTTGAGGGGCGCCTGGGTGGCTTAGTCAGTTGAGTATCTGACTTCGGCACAGGTCATGATCTCATAGTTTGTGAGTTCGTGCCCCGTGTCGGGCTCTGTGCTGACAGCTCGGAGCCTGGAGCCTGCTTCGGATTCTGTGTCTCCCTCTCTCCGCCCCTTCCCTGCTCATGTTCTGTCTGTCTCTGTCTCTCAAAGATGAATAAACGTTTAAAAAATAAATAAATAAATAAAATAAAAAATAAATAAATCTTCCAAGATTTCTTTCACATTTTAAGTTTAGACTTTACAGAAATTTACATTTTTATGCTATAGTAATTTTATTTCAGTCAATTGTTGCAAGGTTGTGTTAATAAATGAGAGGTTTTTTTTGTTTTTTTGTTTTTTGGCAGTTAATGTTTAAAGGATGAAAATCTGCCTGTTAACATTCGAGCGTGTATTTCAATAGACATAATTAAGGACTGCATCACTTTTAAATTAATCTGCATTGAGTATAGTAAAGATTATTTGCTTCCTTCTTTCTCCTTTGCAGGAACTTTAATGGAATTGGGTATCTCCCCGATTGTAACATCTGGTTTGATTATGCAGCTGCTGGCTGGAGCCAAAATCATTGAAGTTGGAGACACACCCAAAGACAGAGCTCTGTTCAATGGAGCCCAGAAACGTGAGCTATTAATGCAATTAGAGTCTTTACCAAATTTGAGAATTTTGTGGTAAAGATATTTTTCTAGTCTTTTTTTGTCTTTGGTTGTAAGCATGTACTCCTTTCCCCCCAATTTTCATCAGTATTTGGTATGATCATTACCATTGGGCAAGCCATTGTGTATGTCATGACGGGCATGTATGGGGACCCTGCTGAAATGGGTGCTGGCATCTGTCTCCTTATCATTATTCAGGTAAGAAAGCCAATTTTTCATTTGCAGATAACAAAGCAGTTTGATTTCTTTTTTCTTTTCTAGCACTTCTTTAGATGACTGAACATTAATTTTCTTACTTTTGTATTATCTATAAGATTTTGATTATTGAAGTGACCCATGTAAATTGTATTGATGTAAAAACTAAAATTTATTATGATAGCCTCATAGCTGCATTGGATAAAGAATTACGGATCAACTGTATTTCACTGTTTCTTAGATGCACATTTTTTACTTTCTGATGTCTCTGAAGCCAGGATGTTTTCTCAGAGCTGATGGTACTTCATGGTTGCTGTCAGGCAGGCAGCAGTGGTGATGGTAATCATCGCCTGCGTGTGTGCGTCCTCTGGTTGGGGCTGTTCACATGGTCGTTACATCAGTTGCGTGCATCGTTGATGTAACATGTTTTTGAGTTTAGTTGCTGTTTAAAATGTCTTCAAAAGCCTATGATTTATTATGGAACAGTCACTATGGCCACAAAGGCACAGAGCAAGCTAGATGATAAAATCTGTGGTTAGGTGTAAAGTAACTTTTCTTATAAGTAGAAAATAAAAATTTTGATAAGCTATTGTGTCATAGTTTAATTGACAGTATTTTTTTCTCTTAGTGGTACACAGAATAATGGCATTACAAATAACATCTCAGCAGTAAAATACATGAGCCCATATATATATATTCCCTGGATTTTTAAAATAAACCCTTTGGTACTGAATTTTTATTTTTATTTTTTACTTTTTGGAATTGAATTTTTAAAGGCCAACATAATTTTCCTTCTAAATATCTTAAAGTGTGTCAAATTTAGAAGATATTTCTCTAATGTGCAGTCCTTAAAAATCATTTAGATAAGCTACTCACGAATGGATTGTACTTTTCTAGAATAATTACGGGATTTTGAAAAGAAGTTTGAGAAGCTAAAAATAGCATTTGGAGTCTTGATTATTTTGGAAATGCCTCTTCTTGCTCTCTCTATGGAATTAGTATTCATTAGGAACATTTTTTTTTTAAAGGACACCATTTGCCTTCCTCTGTTTTCTTTCTTTTTTCTTTTTTTTTTTTTTTAGTTTATTTATTTTGAGAGCGAGAGATTGAGAGAACCAGTGGGGGAAGGGCAGAGAGAGAGAGGAGGACAGAAGATCCGAAGTAGGCTCTGTGCTGACAACAGAGAGCCTGATGCAGGGATCAAACTCATAAACTGTGAAATCATGACTTGAGCTGAAGTTGGATGCTTAACCAACTGAACCACTCAGGCATGCCTAGGAACATTTTTTAATGGCCAAAGGATCAAGGTTAGAAGTAAATAAAACTAAAATACCAACTTATTAATATATACATTGAGAAAGAGGATCATTTCAGACTGGCATGGTTGACCATTATTTTTTAATGAGAAACGTTACATAGAAGCAAATCAAAATAAGATCATTTAGTAAGTCTGATTGAGAACAAGGAGAATTAGATTGTTCAAGTATATTTATTGGCATCATTAACAACAGGGAGGGATCTTCTCACTAGATGGAAATATCTTGTCTTTTGACCAGGGGAGGAAATTTTAATGGACTATCAGTGTCTTTGGTAGGTTTCTGAGCCCTAGTGAGCTCTCATTTGGTATAAGGTAGAATTTTTTAGAATGACATTATCATTATTTCTCCGTTTTAAAAACACTTGGTTGGCAAATTTATAACCTTTGAGAATTAGAGGCAGAAGAGTTAGAATGTCTTGGGAGAGAAGATCCTCTCAAAAGTGATTTTGTTGTCAGTGGTCAGGATCTCTTCACATGCTTTTGGCATTGTTGAGAATACTGATACATCACTCGTTGCCATCTTCCGTTTCTTTATGGCCTTTGCTTTATGCAATCCATAGTTGAGAATAACCCTGATTTTTACATGACAGAATTGGTACCTAACTCTTAGAACATTATGCTCCAGTAAAAATTTTTCTAGTATTTTAGTAAAGCTATTTTTAGATTCTTTTTTTTTTTTTAATTTTTTTAAACGTTTATTATTGAGAGACAGACACAGAGCATGAGCAGTGAAGGGGTAGAGAGAGGGGGAGACACAGACTCTGAAGCAGGCTCCAGGCTCTGAGCTGTCAGTACAGAGCCCAGTGCGGGGCTCGAACTCACAAATTGTGAGATCATGACCTGAGCCAAAGTCGGTTGCCTAACCAACTGAACCACCCAGGCGTCCCTATTTTTAGATTCTTAAAAAAATTTTTTTTAACGTTTATTTATTTTTGAGACAGAGACAGAGCATGAATGGGGGAGGGGCAGAGAGAATCGGAAGCAGGCTCCAGGCTCTGAGCCATCAGCCCAGAGCCCGACGCGGGGCTCGAACTCACGGACCGCGAGATGGTGACCTGAGCTGAAGTCGACGCTTAACCGACTGAGCCACCCAGGCGCCCCTTAAAAATTTTTTTAAAAATGTTTCTGTTTATTTTTGAGAGCAGAGCACAAGTTGGGGAGGGGCAGAAAGAGAGTGAGACACAGAATCTGAAGCAGGCTCCAGGCTCTGAGCTGTCAGCACAGAGCC
Organism: Panthera leo; assembly: GCF_018350215.1. Classification (NCBI taxonomy): domain Eukaryota; kingdom Metazoa; phylum Chordata; class Mammalia; order Carnivora; family Felidae; genus Panthera; species Panthera leo. The sequence goes on from NC_056685.1 coordinate 10,988,530, forward strand.
TGATGTAGGGCTCGAACCCAGGAACTGCGAGATCATGACCTGAGCTGAAGTGGGATGCTTAACTGACTGAGCCACCCAAGCACCCTAGGATACTTTTGGATTCTTAACCTCATCTGACCAGTTCTAGATTGAAGTAACTTCTGTGGAGTCATTATGAATTTGAATTTGAGATAAAATGGAGTTAAGCTATTTTAGTTTTTTTTCCAGTATCAGAAGTCAAGGAATAGTAATATTCCAGGAGTGAATACATGGATATATACTTTTTTTAACATAAATTCTGAGATTGAGTCTTCCGGTGTTAATGTAGAGAGAAATTTGTCTTGTTTGATCATAGATGGTAGTGCATCTTTTAAGGCATTGCTAGCATTGCAAATGTGTGGATATGCTGAGGAGATATGATTGGAGCAGTGTGGTTCACCTAGAAGCAGATTTTGAAAACCGTTTGCATGCAGTTGTGTAAGGTGTTTCTCACCTTAATTATTCTTATTTCATTCACGGTCATGTCTTTAGTGAGTTTTGAAATCTAAGTAGCGGCTCTCGGTTAAAATAAAAGAATAGAAACCGTCAGTGTGCATGGCACATAGGAAAGGGAAGTGTTTCATCACACTAAATGTGTGTGCCTGTGTGTGTGCATGTGCACATGCATGAGCAGAGTTGAAATGTAGAGTTATTTTTAAAGTCTACTTTATTTGTAAAGTCTACGGTAGAGACTTACACATATGGTGCATTCTGCGAGAGCATGCACGTAGCGCTCACTTTCTGTCACCGTTCTAGTCAGTGAGGTGCTGTAACTTCCTGGTTTCTCATCACCCTCAGAGGCATACTTATACTTTTTACGATCTTTATCTTACTCCTTTGATTATAGAAAGTGTCTCTCATTTAGGATTCTCTAGAATTCCTTTCTCCAGTTAGAAAAATAAGAGTTTGATTTTCACCGGATACATGTGGAATCACTCTGTAGTCTGATGGTCATTGGTCTGAACGGTGGGTTTGGAGAATTAAAGGTGTTTCAGAGTGACAGTGACTCTGGACAGGTCATTTAATCAGAAGCCCATGCTGAGACTTTTTGGTGGGCTGATCCATTGTGGACAGCTCTTATTCCCTGCATTGGGTTGGGTTTCTGATTGCGAGTATTTATTTACTTATTACATAATTGTGGTCAAACTAAAAGCTCAGTAGTAAGTCCTAACTTCTCTTTTATCTTGTCAAAGTGGTAAACTTGGTTTTCAAACAGTAAAGGATTCATGAGCTCTCTTAGAAGTTTGAAGAATTGTACCTTTTTCCGGTCCTTTGAAAGGCAAACTAAAAGACTGTAAATAGACAATGTAGTCTGTGTCCAAGGACTGAAATGACAGTTAAGGAAAAAAAACCCTGCAGAAGGTAAGCATGCTTAAAATGGCGTATGTGTATGGTAGTTGTTTGCTCTCTCTCCTAACCGGGGATGTTGGGTAAACTGAGTAAATACTCGGGTGGGAGCCTTCAGAGCTGGGAAGAGTGGAAGTGGTATTTCCTCACTTATGTAGGATGGTGTTTTTAAAATGGGGACAGGTGTGAGGTTGGGGGCATAGAAGCATTTTTTTCTTCCCCTCTTGATCAGGTTACTGAAGTTCAGGGAAGGCGTCATGACTGCGGAGGTCACTTGCAAGGCTTTGGATTATTTTTAATTGATGCATGCTTTTACAGAAATGTCTTCTCCAAGAGGAACATTAAGAATTTTCAGTTTCACATGAACTAAAGTTAGTATGCTTTTATTTTTTAAGAAATGAGGAGCTTAAGAACCTGGCAAATCCTTGTCTTCACATTTACATTCAGTCTTTGCCACTGTATGTATAGAATGCATTTTTTACACAGTTATAATCTGTGCATATTAATTTGTGCTCTTTTTGACTTACTCTATATGTATTAGAGTTGATCCTTGAACAGTACAGGGGCTGGGGTGCTGACAATAAAGTAAGCTAGAGAAAAAATGTTACTGAGGTAATCGTAAGGAAGAGAATGCATTTATAGTGCTGCAGTGTATTTATAAAAAAAAAAAATCTGCGTATACATGGTCCTGTGTAGTTCAAACCCATGTTGTTCAAGGGTCAACTGTATGTATAACATCTATAAAGTATTACATACAGTAGCTTTAAAAAGGTGTCAACGTAGTGCACGTACTTCTCCTTTAATGGCAGTATACAATTGCACCTCATTACTATACCTTATTTCATTTGGTCTTTCACTTACTTGGAATGTTTTCAGTTTCTTGCTGTCCTAAATTCAGCAACTTGAACATTTTTGTTCCAGTGTGCTTTTCAATAGGCCTTATGTAAACATTGTAAGAGAAACTATTCAGATGGTTTATAAATATGCTTTAAAGGTTGAAATGTCTGCTTTATAATGTAACGATATTTCCACCCCTCTGATTGGCAGAACTGACTTCTGTCTGAACTAAAGAGGGGTTAAAAAGATGCAGAGTAGTAACAGTGATACTGCAAAAGTTAGGTTTTAAATTTACAAATGCCCGTACTTTGAAAGTAGTCAATGGTGTTCATCTTCCCCTTTCTTGAGTTGATTCTTGCTTCAGCTTACTTGCATTTCTTTCCCCACAGTTGTTTGTTGCTGGTTTGATTGTGCTGCTGTTAGATGAGCTGCTACAGAAGGGTTACGGCTTGGGGTCTGGTATTTCCCTCTTTATTGCCACCAACATCTGTGAAACCATTGTCTGGAAGGCCTTTAGTCCCACTACTATTAACACTGGCAGAGGTACATTGCACAGTGTCTGCGACTGCACGAGTTTTGCTGGATGTGTGCTGGAAAGTAACCTGTCTCGGAGCAGGACATGCCTGTAGACATCCTGGTTTGCCCTCCCAGGGGACCACTGATGCTGATTGCTCAAGAGTTAAGCAGCAGAGATTTGTGGAGTATGAAATACTACTTCAAAAAGAACAATAACTAAATTTTAGCCTCTGCTCATTGAAAATTTCAGTGATTGCAAACAGCTTTTCAAAAATGTTTTTTGCTTAAGTCATTGCTGCCGAAGTCATTGATTTGACCGATTTCCTCATTCCCAGGGGGATAAAAAGGTAGTGGATTAAGATTTTTCAAATGAAAAAACTATTACATATTGTATGAGGGAGCACTAATACTTTTGCTGCTCTTCTACTTGGCTTTGTAATAGCAACTGAATTTTGTAGTGATTCGTTCTGTCTTTCCTTTTCCCCATTTCCATTTCTCTCAGATGCCATCCACGGTTCATAGTGGTTAACATCTAAACTGATCCCAGCCTTAGGAAAATAGCAGTGATGGTTTGTTAATATTCTTGGTAAAACAAATTTAAAAGCAAGCACGATAGAGTAACACATACCTTTTGATTCTGACATCTTCACTCTGCTTTGCTGCTGCTTCCCCCTAGCCCCACCTAAAAATAGTCCCCTTCCCTTCCCTAAAGTAAAGGAGAGGCAAATCATTATGACCTAAATATTTGCTTAGGTTTATTCTACTTTGGCTGTTTTCATGAGGAACAGTCTCTTGAGAAAACTTGAGATTTGTGCTAAAAAAGATACATTTGCCTCAACGATGTTGCTATTTTTAGAAGCCCCACACATGGCTGTGTTAAAGAGTAAACATTGGTGAATTATTTTGACTCCTATTTTCTGCCATGTACTGGAGTTTCAAGGTTATTTGTTTGCTTCTGGGACAACTTTGGGTAACGAGTCTACAGTCAATTTCTATCTTCATTTATCAGGTACGGAGTTTGAGGGTGCAGTCATAGCTCTCTTTCATTTACTGGCCACCAGGACAGACAAAGTCCGAGCTCTAAGGGAGGCTTTCTACCGGCAGAACTTACCCAACCTCATGAACCTCATTGCTACAGTTTTTGTATTTGCCGTTGTCATATATTTTCAGGTAAGTCTGCTTTCTTCACCGAAATACGTGGGATGTGGACTTTTGTTTAGCTTTTAAAGAAAAGCATGCCATTTGAAATGTTAGTATTTAACAAGTCAGTGTTGCAGAATCTAGTCAAGCACATGATTCTGTTCTTGGACTCCAAGGTGCAAAATGTTTGTGGTTACCGCCTAGAACAGGATTTCCGTTTCTGTGTGCCCTGTGGAAGGGAAAACGTTAGCACGGCCTTTTCATACTCCCCACTGTGGTGGTCCCGTCTGCCGTCTGTTTGTTCTTTATTTGATGTGTACAGTTCCTCTTACTTCCTCTTCCTTTCATTTTTTAGGGATTTCGTGTTGACTTGCCCATCAAGTCGGCCCGGTATCGAGGACAGTACAGTAGCTATCCCATCAAGCTCTTCTACACCTCGAACATTCCCATTATTCTCCAGTCGGCCTTAGTGTCAAACCTGTATGTTATTTCCCAGATGCTGTCTGTTCGATTTAGTGGCAACTTTTTGGTAAATTTACTAGGACAGTGGGCTGTGAGTATTTTCTTATTTATTCTAAACATTTAAATTTATTGTAATTTGCATTTCATGGTTGTATTTTTAGTCGAAAGAGATAAGCCAAAATTGAAACAGTTGCTGTAGCATTTTCATATTCACTGACCTGTAGCAGAATTTGTCATTTATTTGGAAGGAGTGATGAGTGTTGCAAAAACTAAGATTGGCCAGGTTCTTTGTGTTAATTTACTGTCTAGGAAGTATTTTCACATCTCCCTGGAGGGACCTCAAGGTTAAAATCACAGCTGCTCTCATGAAAGCGGTTTTCTGTTTTGTTAACTTACTCTGCTGTTATCTAGAATGTTTTTTAAGGAAGCTATTTGCTGACTGTATGTGGGGTACTGAGATCTCCTGTTTCACCCCCATTTTTCACGGCCTGAGTGGCAATAAACTAGTTGTGATGAACTGGGCTGGAGATAGGCACGTGATTATTGGCCTGAGGAGAGAACAGAGTTACTAGAAATAGAATCCAGCACTCTCTGACTTCCCATTTTAGATCCTGTCAGCATAGCTTTTTCTAAAGAGGCCCAGCCATGTTGTTGTTACTGGAGTGCGAGTTCTTGTCGGATTGAATTTTGAGTGATTTAAATTACGTCATATGACCACGGAGTACTTTTCCCCCTTACAACTATAGAATTGAAGGAGACTCTGAGCCTTTATTCTTTTACAGAACATGTAACTGTGGAATTAGTATTTCACCAACTACCTTATTTCTGAAATGTGCTCATTCTACGCATTTATCTTAATATGCTAGCTTTTCCATGGTAAGTTATAGTGACATATCTTTCTGCTTCTAATGGTCATTTTTTTTTAAATTTAAAGTTTAACAGGGCAAGACAGCAACTCTTGAGTGTTAGTTGAAGGAAATAGGATTCTCTTTATCTATAGTACTCTTTTTCCATTCATGTAACAGAAATGTGATTACCTGTGATGAGGGAAGATGTGGTCCCTCCCCTTGCAAGCTAATAGTCCAGCAATAATTATGACTATGGTAATTTCATAGCAATAAATGCATTGAGTGGTTGTATATAGACTGTGTTGTGGTCTAACGAAGATTCTTTTTAATGAGATAATTACTGGGAAATTGAATTTGTCTATAAACGGTGCTTTTGATTGGGGATTAGTGATTCTAGGGGCACAGTAAAGAAATCATTTTGAAATATATATTCAGGAAGCAGACGTTTTCATCATTGCGGCCAGAAATTGCTTTCTACCCCATATACCCCAGAACATACGCTGTACCCAGTTCTGTTACTATAAAAATTCTTAAATGTTTGGATAAATACCCTCTTACAAATATTTACTAAAAGACTATTTCTTAAAATATGCAAAAACATATAAAGTTTAGGCAGCGAGTTGTTTGTTGTCTGTCAGTATTTCAGTTAATTGTATTCTTCATGGAATGCTATGAAGTGAAAGAATATGTTGCATGGTCTTGTATACTGCAGAAAGTTTCAGATTCTAAATGTAATCAGAGGTTGCCTGTAAATGGAACCATTTTAGGAAGAGAAGGAGGATTTTTTTTGTAGAGGTATTATAATGTTGGTTTTTAGAAGATCACTCTTCTGTTAATAATATATTCACAGTGTCTTTTATGTAAAAGATGCTCACTATATAATTTTGAAGGAGTGAAAATATCAGACACCGAAGTAAGTCTTCAAGTTACATAGGATCATTAGCTGTAGGTGCTTTGAGCTTATAACATTGTCATAATTGTTGAGTTTGAAAAGTCATAAAAATGTATCTTGACCAGTTGGGTTGACCATTTGCCCTTATTGTTCTTGTCCTGTAGGATGTCAGTGGGGGAGGACCTGCTCGTTCTTACCCAGTGGGAGGCCTTTGTTACTATCTTTCTCCTCCCGAGTCCATGGGCGCCATATTTGAGGATCCTGTCCATGTGGTTGTTTACATCATCTTCATGTTGGGATCATGTGCATTCTTTTCTAAGACGTGGATAGAGGTGTCTGGTTCCTCAGCCAAAGATGTAGGTATTTGTTTTATATGAAAATAAACATTTTTACTTTTTAGCTGTCAAAAAATGGTAATTGGAATTCTCTTAATTACTTTTGTAATTTAAACTTTAAGTCATATGTTCGTAATGAGGTAATGTCACCTGTCGGGGATTAAAAACCGGTATCTGAAAGTGGAAAAATTTTTAGAGTTTTACAATGGTTTGTGACCCTCCAAAGCTTAACCTTACCCAACAAATTCTTGTTCCTTAGTATTTAATTTCTGTTCAGGGAGGTGATATGTAAAAAAGATTGAGAAACCATGGTTTAGTATGTGGGTACTAGGTGGTTGCACAGCAGTGAGCCTCAGGTGTAATGGTAATGGTACGGCCGCACCTGCTTCAGGGTTCTTGTATTTATTGATGTGTGGAAAGCACTTCCCACAGAACCTTGGAGGTAGCAAACAGTGAAATATTTAGAGTTTGATTAAAAAAATTTTTTTTAATGTTTATTTTTTGTTTTTTGTTTTTTTTTAAATTTTTTAATGTGAAATTTATTGTCAAATTGGATTCCATACAACACCCAGTACTCATCCCAAAAGGTGCCCTCCTCAATACCCATTATCCACCCTCCCCCCCACCCCCCCATCAACCCTCAGTTTGTTCTCAGTTTTTAACAGTCTCTTATGCTTTGGCTCTCTCCCTCTCTAACCTCTTTTTTTTTTTTTTTTCCTTCCCCTCCCCCATACACTTCTGTTAAGTTTCTCAGGATCCACGTAAGAGTGAAAACATATGGTATCTGTCTTTCTCTGTATGACTTATTTCACTTAGTGTAACACTCTCCAGTTCCATCCACGTTGCTACAATGGGCCAGATTTCATTCTTTCTCATTGCCACGTAGTATTCCATTGTGTATATAAACCACAATTTCTTTATCCATTCGTCAGTTGATGGACATTTAGGCTCTTTCCATAATTTGGCTATTGTTGAGAGTGCTGCTGTAAACATTGGGGTACGAGTGCCCCTATGCATCAGCACTCCTGTATCCCTTGGGTAAATTCCTAGCAGTGCTATTGCTGGGTCATAGGGTAGGTCTATTTTTAATTTTTTGAGGAACCTTCACGCTGTTTTCCAGAGCAGCCACACCAGTTTGCATTCCCACCAACAGTGCAAGAGGGTTCCTGTTTCTCCACGTCCTCGCCAGTGTCTATAGTCTCCTGATTTGTTCATTTTAGCCACTCTGACTGGCGTGAGGTGATATCTGAGTGTGGTTTTGATTTGTATTTCCCTGATGAGGAGTGACGTTGAGCATCTTTTCATGTGCCTGTTGGCCATCTGGATGTCTTCTTTAGAGAAGTGTCTATTCATGTGTTCTGCCCATTTCTTCACTGGATTATTTGTTTTTCAGGTGTGGAGTTTGGTGAGCTCTTTATAGATTTTGGATAGTAGCCCTTTGTCTGATATGTCATTTGCAAATATCTTTTCCCATTCCGTTCGTTGCCTTTTAGTTTTGTCGATTGTTTCCTTTGCTGTGCAGAAGCTTTTTATCGTCATGAGGTCCCAATAGTTCATTGTTGCTTTTAATTCCCTTGCCCTTGGGGATGTGTTAAGTAAGAAATTGCTGCGGCTGAGGTCAGAGAGGTTTTTTCCTGCTTTCTCCTTTAGGGTTTTGATGGTTTCCTGTCTCACATTCAGGTCCTTTATCCATTTTGAGTTTGTTTTTGTGAATGGTGTAAGAAAATGGTCTAGTTTCATCCTTCTGCATGTTGTTGTCCAGTTCTCCCAGCACCATTTGTTAAAGAGACTGTCTTTTTTCCATTGGATATTCTTTCCTGCTTTGTCAAAGGTTAGTTGGCCATACGTTTGTGGGTCTAGTTCTGGGGTTTCTATTCTATTCCATTGGTCTGTGTGTCTGTTTTTGCGCCAATACCATGCTGTCTTGATGATTACAGCTTTGTAGTAGAGGCTAAAGTCTGGGATTGTGATGCCTCCCGCTTTGGTCTTCTTCAAAATACTTTGGCTATTTGGGGCCTTTTGTGGTTCCGTATGAATTTTAGGATTGCTTGTTCTAGCTTTGAGAGGAATGCTGGTGCAATTTTGATTGGGATTACATCGAATGTGTAGATAGCTTTGGGTAGTGTTGACATTTTAACAATATTTATTCTTCCAATCCATGAGCACGGAATGTTTTTCCATTTCTTTATATCTTCTTCAATTTCCTTCATAAGCTTTCTATAGTTTTCAGCATACACCTCTTTTACATCTTTGCTTAGGTTTATTCCTAGGTATTTTATGCTTCTTGGTGCAATTGTGAATGGGATCAGTTTCTTTATTTGTCTTTCTGTTGCTTCATTATTAGTGTATAAGAATGCAACTGATTTCTGTGCATTGATTTTGTATCCTGCGACTTTGCTGAATTCATGTATCAGTTCTAGCAGACTTTTGGTGGAGTCTTTTGGATTTTCCACGTAGAGTATCATGTATCTGCAAAAAGTGAAAACTTAACTTCATCTTTGCCAATTTTGATGCCTTTGATTTCCTTTTGTTGTCTGCTGATGCTAGAACTTCCAACACTATGTTAAACAACAGCGGTGAGAGTGGACATCCCTGTCATGTTCCTGATCTCAGGGGGAAAGCTCTCAGTTTTTCCCCATTGAGGATGATATTAGCTGTCGGCTTTTCATAAATGGCTTTTATGATGTTTAAGTATGTTCCTTCTATCCCGACTTTCTTGAGGGTTTTTATTAAGAAAGGATGCTGAATTTTATTAAAGGATGCTTTTTCTGCATCAGTTGACAGGATCATATGGTTCTTTTCTTTTATTAATATGATGTATCACATTGATTGATTTGCGAATGTTGAACCAGCCTTGCAGCCCAGGAATGAATCCCACTTGATCATGGTGAGTAATTCTTTTCGTATGCTGTTGAATTCAATTTGCTAGTATCTTACTGAGAATTTTTGCATCCATATTCATCAGGGATATTGGCCTGTAATTCTCTTTTTTTTACTGGGTCTCTGTCTGGTTTAGGAATCAAAGTCATGCTGGCTTCATAGAAGGAATCTGGAAGTTTTCCTTCCATTCTATTTTTTAGAATAGCTTGAGAAGGATAGGTATTATTTCTGCTTTAAATGTCTGGTAGAATTCCTCTGGGAAGCCATCTGGTCCTGGACTCTTAAATGTTGGGAGATTTTTGATCACTGAATCAATTTCTTCGTTGGTTATGGGTCTGTTCAAGCTTTCTATTTCTTCCTATTTGAGTTTTGGGAGTGTGTGGGTATTTAGGAATTTGTCCATTTCTTCCAGGTTGTCCAGTTTGTTGGCATATAATTTTTCATAGTATTCCCTGATAATTGCTTGTATTTCTGAGTGATTGGTTGTAATAATTCCATTTTCATTCATGGTTTTATCTATTTGGGTCATCTCCCTTTTCTTTTTGAGAAGCCTGGCTAGAGGTTTATCAATTTTATTTTTTGAAAAAACCAACTCTTGGTTTCATTGATCTGCTCTACAGTTTTTTTAGATTCTATATTGTTTATTTCTGCTCTGATCTTTATTATTTCTCTTCTTCTGCTGGGTTTGGGGTGTCTTTGCTGTTCTTCTCTATTTCCTTTAGGTGTGCTGTTAGATTTTGTATTTGGGATTTTTCTTGTTTCTTGAGATAGGCCGGGATTGCAATGCATTTTCCTCTCAGGACTGCCTTCGCTGCATCCCAAAGCGTTTGGATTGTTGTATTTTCATTTGTTTCCACATATGTCTTAATTTCTTCTCTAATTGCCTGGTTGACCCATTCATTCTTTACTAGGGTGTTCTTTAACCTCCATGCTTTTGGAGGTTTTCCAGACTTTTTCCTGTGGTTGATTTCAAGCTTCATAGCATTGTGGTCTGAAAGTGTGCATGGTATGATCTCAATTCTTGTATACTTATGAAGGGCTGTTTTGTGACCCAGTATGTGATCTATCTTGGAGAATGTTCCATGTGCACTGGAGAAGAAGTATATTCTGTTGCTTTGGGATGCAGAGTCCTAAATATATCTGTCAAGTCCATCTGATCCAATGTATCATTCAGGGCCCTTGTTTCTTCATTGACCGTGTGTCTAGATGATCTATCTATTGTTGTAAGTGGAGTATTAAAGTCCCCTGCAATTACCACATTCTTATCAATAAGGTTGCTTATGTTTGTAATTGTTTTATATATTTGGGGCCTCCCGTATTCAGAGCATAGACATTTATAATTGTTAGCTCTTCCTGATGGATAGACCCTGTAATTATAATGTCCTTCTTCATCTCCTGTTACAGCCTTTAATTTAAAGTCTAGTTTGTCTGATAAGGCTACTCCAGCTTTCTTTTGACTTCCAGTAGCATGATAGATAGTTCTCCACCCCCTCACTTTCAATCTGAAGGTGTCCTTAGGTCTAAAATGAGTCTCTTGTAGACAGCAAATAGATGGGTCTTGTTTTTTTATCCATTCTGATACCATATGTCTTTTGGTTGGAGCATTTAGTCCATTTACATTCAGTGTTATTATAGAAAGATATGGGTTTAGAGTTATTGTGATGTCTGTAGGTTTCATGCTTGTAGTGATGTCTCTGGTACCTTGTCTCACAGGATCCCCCTTAGGATCTCTTGTAGGGCTGGTTTGGTGGTGATGAATTCCTTCAGTTTTTGTTTGTTTGGGAAAACTTTTCTCTCTCCTTTTATTCTGAATGACAGACTTGCTGGATAAAGGATTCTCAGCTGCATATTTTTTCTGTTGATCACATTGAAGATTTCCTGCCATTCCTTTCTGGCCTGCCAAGTTTCAGTAGATAGGTCTGCTATTACCCTTATGTGTCTACCTTTGTATGTTAAGGCCCGTTTATCCCTAGCTGCTTTCAGAATTCTCTCTTTATCCTTATATTTTGCCAGTTTCACTGTGATATGTGATGCAGAAGATTGATTCAAGTTACATCTGAAGGGAGTTCTCTGTGCCTCTTGGATTTCAATCCCTGTTTCCTTCCCCAGATCAGGGAAGTTCTCAGCTATGATTTATTCAAGTACACCTTCAGCCCCTTTCTCTTTCTTCTTCTTCTAGAATTCCTATGATACGGATATTGTTCCATTTGATTGCATCACTTAGTTCTTTAATTCTCCCCTCAGACTCCTGGATTTTTTTTATCTCTCTTATTCTCAGCTTCCTCTTTTTCCATAATTTTATCTTCTAATTCACCTATTCTCTCCTCTGCCTCTTCAATCTGTGCTATGGCCGCCTCTATTTTATTTTGCACCTCATTTATAGCATTTTTTAGTTCCTCATGACTATTTTTTAGTCCCTTGATCTCTGTAGCAATAGATTCTCTGCTGTCCTCTATACTTTTTTCAAGCCCAGCGAGTAATTTTATGACTATTACTCTAAATTCTTGTTCCGCTATTTTGCTTAAATCGATTTTGATCAATTCGTTAGCTGTCACTAGTTCCTGGAGTTTCTCTTGAGGAGAATTCTTCTGGTTTGTCATTTTGGGTAGTCCCTGTGGTAGCTGGGCGGGCCGCAGTCAGACCCAATGTCTGCTCTCAGCCTACCGCTGGGGCCACAGTCAGACTGGTGTGGACCTTATCTTCCCCTGTCCTAGGGGCAGGACTCACTGTGGAGTGGTGTGGCCCCTGTCTGGGCTGCTCGCACCCTGCCAGGCTTGTGGAGCTGCTTTGATGGGATCTGGCCAAGGTTGTATCAGATGGGGTGGATCCGCAAGGTGCACAGGGGTGGGAGGGGCAAGCTTAGCCAGCTTTGCTGTCGGTGGTCCCCTGCGGGAGAGGCCCTGCAGCACCAGGAGGGAGGCAGGCCCATGGGAGGGATGGATCCACAGAAGCACAACATTGGGCGTTTGCGCAGTGCCGGGAGTTGGTTCCCTTTGGAATTTTGGCTGGGGGGGTGGTGGTGGGAGAGGGCAATGGCCCTGGCCAGCGCATTTGTTCCCTGCCAAGTTTAGCTCTGTCTTCTGGGGCTCAACACCTCTCCCTCCCAACATCCTCTCTCCCTCCCGCTTTCTGAGCAGAGCTGTTGACTTATAACATTCGGGATGTTAAGTCCCGCTGGCTGTGAGAACACACTCTGTCTGGCCCCTCCGCTTTGGCAAGCCAGACTCGGGGGCTCTGTCTTGCCGGGAGGGCTGCCCCTCCACCGCCCCAGCTCCCTCCCGCCAGTCCGTGTAGCGTGCACCGCCTCTCCGCCCTTCCTACTCTCTTCCGCGGGCCTCTTGTCTACGCTTGGCTCCGGAGAGTCCGTTCTGCTCGTCTTCTGGCGGTTTTCTGGGTTATTTAGGCAGATGTGGGTGGAATCTAAGTGGTCAGCAGGACACGGTGAGCCCAGCACCCTCCTATGCCGCCATCTTCCCAATACGTTCTTTCTAGCATGTGGCCCACTGACTAATGTTTATTTTTGAGAGACCGAGTGTGAGCAGGGGAAGGGCAGAGAGAGAGGGAGACACAGAATCTGAAGCAGGCTCCAGGCTCGGACTGTCAGCTCAGAGCCCGACGTGGGGCTCGAACCCTTGAAGCGAGAGATCACGACGTGAGCCAGTCAGATGCTTAACTGACTGAGCCACCCAGGTGCCCTATGTTTAATTTTTTTCTTAATGTTCGTTTTTGAGAGAGAGTGGGGCAGGGGCAGAGAGAGGGAGACAATCCCAAGCAGGCTCTGTGCTGTCAGTGCAGGGGCTCAAACTCGTGAACTATGAGATTATGACCTGAGTGAAAATCAAGAACCGGATGCTTAACTGACTGAGCAAACCAGGTGCCCCTAGAGTTTGATTTTAAAAGTTGTTTTTCTCTTGGCAGGTTGCTAAACAGCTTAAAGAACAGCAAATGGTTATGAGGGGCCACAGAGATACCTCTATGGTTCATGAGCTCAATAGGTAAGGTCATGAAATTTAACCCTTGATGTGTGTGTACATGTGTGTGTACATACATATATACCTGGCTTTTCAGTCTTTAATTTATTGTCAAATGTTGTCCTGTTTAAATGTGAAGCATTTTTCTTCGACTTCACACAGAAGAACCAAAATTTAACACAATACTGAATTGTTCTCCACATCAAAATTGACATCTAAATGATTTAAGTAAAATTGTTTCCTTCACTGTTCAGCCCAGTGGTAAAATGTTCTTGATTGGAAGTCCTTGTTGTCTGGCTGTACATAAAATCACCTGGGAGCTTTTAAAAGGCACTGATATTCAACCTCTAGGAATTGTGATTTATTTGGCCCAAGGTGGATACCATACATTCGTTTATTTGTTTACTTTTTTTGAGAGAGAGCGAGAGCACACGTGGGCACGTGCTCGCCAACAGGCTCCACCCTTAGTACGGAGCCCGACATGGGGCTTGATCCCACAAATGTGAGGTCCTGACCTGAGCTGCAATAGAGTCAGAGGTTTATCCGACTGAGCCACCCAGGTGCCCCTTCTTTTCTTTTTTTGCATTAGTTTATTTTTTGATAACAGCTTTATTGGGCTGTAATTCACATACTGTGTAATTCACTCATTTGAAGTGTATGGTGTAGTGTTTTTTTTTGTTTTTAGTATATTCAGAATGTGGAATCATTACAGTGTAATTCTAAAAACACATTTGTTACCAGGGCAGCTGGCTGGCTCAGTTGGAGGAGCATGTGACTCTTGATCTCGGGATCATGAGTTCACGCCGCACATTGGCTATAAAGCTTACTTTTTAAACTTAAAAAAATTTTTCTTTTCATCACCAATAAAGAAATTTTGCACCTGTTGGCTATTCCCATTCACTGCACCCTCCCACGCCCCAGCCCACTTTTTACTTTTGATCTCCACAGATTTGCCTCTTCTGGACATTTCATATAAGTGGAATTGTGATCTTTTGTAATAGTTTTCTTTTATTCCATTATATGGGTGTACTGTATCACGTTTTGTATATCTGTTCATCGGTTGATGGAGATTTTGGTTGTTTCCAGTGTTTTGACTATCACGAATAATGCTGTTAAGAACATACTTGTACATGTTTTGTGTGGACATGTGTTTTCCCTCTTGTAGGAGTGGGATCGTTGGGTCCTAACAATGCTGTGTTTAGTATCGAGGAACTGCCAGAGTGTTTCCAGAGCGGCTGGACTGCTCTCCATCCCCCCAGCAGTGGGTGAAGCTTCCAGTCGTTGCACGCCTTTGCTAGCACCGCTTCTTGCTTTTTGATTCTAGCCATCCAGTGGGCATGCGGTGGTAGCTCATTGTGGTTTTGATTTGCTTTTTCCTGATGAGTAATGATGTGGAGTGTCTTTTCATGTGTTTAATCAGCCATTTGTGTACCTTCTTTGGAGAAGTGTCTATTCACATCTTTTGCTTATGTTTAACTGGGTTGTCTTTTTGTTAGAGTTGTAAAATTTTTGAGTTTATTTAGAGAGAGAGAGGGAGAGCGAGCGAGCGCATGCGCGCACATGCACTTGAGCTGGGGAGGGATAGAAAGGAGGGGTGGAGAATCCCATGCAGGCTCCGCGTTTGAACTCATGAACTGTGAGATCGTGGCCTGAATTGAAATCAAGAGTTGAACTTAACTGACTGAACTACTGAGGGCGCCCTGAGTTGTAAGATTTTTTTATGACAATATCCTGGATATGGCTCCTCTTCGGTGTATGATTTATAAATAATTTGCTGCCATTCTGTGGGTTGTCTTTTCACTTTCTTGGTGTCCTTTGCACGAGTTTTTAATTTTGACAACGTTCAGTTTCTCTTGGTTGCGTTGTGCTGGTCTTGGTGTTTATCTAAGAAACCATTGCCTAACCCAGGGTCACAAAGATTTATTATTTTCCATTAGGAGTCTCAGCTCTAACATTCAGGTCTGTGGTCCACTTTGAGCTAATGTTTTTTGTGTTTGGTGTGATAGGGGTCCAGATTTCTTTTTGTGCGTGTGGATATCCAGTTGTTCCAGAACTATTTATTGAACAGGCATTTGCATTTTTATGTAATTTTTTTATTTATCTAGAATGTAGATCGCAGAGAATAGTATAAGGAACCTCCGGGTATTCAACTGTATCCAGCTTCAGTAGTTAAGCATCTTTCTGCCATTCCTGTTCATCGACAATCTCCCCAGTCTTTTGTTTTTCCTTTCTGGAATATTTTAAATATCATCCAAGTACATTAAACAACTCTCCAGGTGATTCTAATGTGCAGCCAAGGTTGAATTACCGTAAAGAGGGTCCTCCACATCTTGTCCCATAAGTTTGTTACTTAGCATTTTGAAGTTTACTCTTCATCTACAAGAGGGAGCTGAAGGTGACCTATTTAAAGTACTAAATGTTTTAATGCGTAGATCTGTTGAGGATCCTAACCTGCCATAAAAATCACGTATTGTCTTTCTCGGCTGTTTACTGGTTTCTGGAAGTCAGGGTCACATCGTTACCTTAATGGCAAAGTTTTCACCAACACGTAACTACCGTGCACAACGGGTCATTCCGTGCCGGAGTTCACGACAGGCTTGTTTAACGATGCGTCAGTGTGTTGTTTCTGACTGTTGCACCTTTTCCTGTTTCGCTGCACCGCCTGACCCAGGGTTTTGTCTTCCAGGTACATCCCCACAGCAGCTGCGTTTGGGGGCTTGTGCATCGGAGCCCTGTCGGTGTTGGCCGACTTCCTCGGGGCCATCGGCTCTGGCACTGGGATTCTGCTCGCAGTCACTATTATTTATCAGTATTTTGAAATTTTTGTCAAGGAGCAGGCTGAAGTTGGCGGGATGGGTGCTTTGTTTTTCTAAGTGTTCCAGTATTTCTTGTGTGTGTGAAAGGGAAAATAATCTTGACACGTTGTTTCTGTCAACTGCTGGTTCCCCTTTTCTTCCCTCACACTTTGTTTTCAAGTGCTGACTGTCCCATTTGTGAAATGGGCACTGAGCTAAGCCTGTGTGCAGCGTTAGTACCAGCTGCCTTAAAACTAAAGTTTACATTATTCGTAAAAAAATGTACTCGTAGTGTTGCCCGTGATGCTGGAAACCAATGTGCCCGCCTTGCCATGTTCAGTTGTGACGGTGAGATGGTGACGTGGATCAGTTTTGCACACATTCAAAACACTCGCTATTCCCCCCACTTGTTTAAAAATAAATGTTCAAATTGCCACTTTCCAGTATTTTTGAGCTGATTTAATGAGTTCTGGAACATTTATATCTAATCTGTATTTTAGATATAATTAACTTTTTATACTTTTTTAACTCATAGTATCCACGTTCCCACCCTCCCTCTCCGTCCACCGCCCCTTCTTGTCCCCTTTCAAAGCTGCCACTCAGCCGACTGGCAGAATCAGGCTTCGGTTACAGCTGTTCCTAGAAACAACTGCTCGTGAGGACTCTTGCTGATTTTCATTCCTTTCTTCCCAGTGACAGCAGTCGGTGCTGTTTGACTGTATTGGCTATGCCTTCGAATTCCAACCCATCACTTGAGAATATGCTTTCAAGATACAATGCCCCATTTTTTTTTTAAACCCCTAAAGCAAAGATCTAATTCTCAAGCAATGTCTGTAGTTCAGTGGGGGTGAACATTATGAGTAATTCATGCTAGGAATTTGTGTATGTTGTTGTACTTTACAGCAGCAACATGAGTGTAAACAGTAGAAAATAAACCTTTATTTAATAAAACTGTTTCAGTTGTGTTGGAAAAATAAAATCAGATATTAAACGATTTCTGAGATTATTTGTATAGGTTCATCGTAGTCATCTCACCCATCCTGAGATGTCTGTTGTAAGAGGGCAAATGTAATTAGTGTTTAATCCTAAAATGGTTGAGGAACACTGACCAACTTAAAGGTGCTCAGTTACGTGACTGATACTACAAAGGATAGGAAAATGATGTCAGATTAACATCCCAGCCTCCATTTGAAATAACATAGCTCTTTATAAATATGTGCTCTGTTGTCCAGAAAGAGATCAAACTTAATTTTTGAAAGATCCTTTTCAGAAGTAAGATTTTCTCGTTTATTTAGTAAGTGCAGGAAGTATATCTTTTTTAGCCTAGCATCACCAAACCAAACAATTACAGGGGCAGGGCAGATAAAATAAAGGCTGGCAGGATAGGAACAAGGGTCATCTCCTAAGGGGCTCAGACCATTGTTAGAATAGAAATGTGGATCCAGTGTTGTTATATAGGATTTTTTTTTTTTTTTTCAAGAGAAGGTGGAAACAGGGCTTTTTATAGGAAACCTTCACCTTTTAAATGCTCATAAATTAACCGTGCCAGCCAGTGGAGACCTCCAGGCTGCCAACTCTCAAACTGACTTGACTTCCAAAGTACAGCCCTGGATGTTTAAAGGTTAACATAAATGGCATCAGGGGTATGTTCTAGGATTTAGCTGTCACTTCTAATGTGCACTCCTAGGAAGAGAAGGCGGCAGAACGGGTGGGGGTTACAAACATCTCTCTTCTACCGACATTTAAGAGTAGGTTTCTCAATTCCTGTGGGGAATGGCTTTGGAAGAGCTGGTCCGTTTGGAGACTGGTCTAAGCCTGAGTCTGTAGATTTTCTACACACCATCTGTGTGTTGATTTTGAAGGAGAACAGTAACAAGGGAAATTATAGAACTGGTCTTTGAGAGCTCAGAAAGAGAGTAAGATCTCTGGAGCATCATGATGCCCATAATGATTTTTTAAAAAAGGGTTAGGGGCCCAGGGGAAGGCTACTATTAGAGCAAGTAGTTGGGGCCTAATTTTTGCAATATTTATAGAGAGTAGATTTGATCTAGACAGTTCTCCACTTCCATACCTTCCCCTTTTGTTTTGGAAGTAGAATAGAAAGATATGTGTTTTTTTGCTCACAAAAACCTCTCTGGGTAGCACAGAAGACCTGTAGACAAATGAACTACATCACGCCATTTTTGGCACGAGTACCCTGGTTTTATCTGACTGGAGGGGCCTGAGCCCAGGGCTGGAAACCCAACTTCGGGCTGGCCAAGGAGCATCACCGTGAGACTTTGGCTGGGGGCTAACCTGAGCTTCTGGAGACTTGTGGAAGTCACCATAAGAGCTCAGCCAAAGGACGAGAAAACGGCCCACAACACTGGTAGATGTTTTGAATGACGCGCTTTAGGCATGGAATGAGCTGGAAACAGTCCCCTATTCTCCCCTTTAAGGTAGTTGTATTGGGTTTCCGGTATTTGGTGACCTTGCTGGCTACACTCATGGTTTAACACCAAGACCATAATGCCCACCAGCCATGTAAATGGACTTGGTTTCTGAGGTAAGGGTAGGAAAAGATTCCAAAATATAGGTACTTGCTTGATGGAAGGGCCCTGTATTTTCAGTGGCTTCTTAACCTTGTTACAATGAATGGAATCAGCCACTTTTCATTACCTACGAGCTGGTTTACCCTCGATAGGTAGGCAGGACTGGCCAAATGTAAACATTTGCTCGTCACGAATGTTACTCTCTGTTGATTGTATATTCTCTGCTTTGCAGGGATGTATATTAATTCCATACAGCAATTAGGAGACCAAAAAAGTCCCTACATAGGTCTTTCTTTAAAAAAAAAAATGTTTATAAAAAATCTTTGTTTCAACAGTAATACGGTAAATAGTTATTTGCATACCTCGTTACGGAAGTTTATATGGGGGCTGAGGGTGGGGGGGCGGTTGACCCTAGTTTGGAATTCAGGTCTTTTTTCCTCTAGAAATACCCTTATCTCCTGGACTAGACTGGATTAAAAAACACTGGATTAAACATATCTGCATTTATGTTCTTTTTCATTAATATTTGCTGGAGTTTAGCATTTAAATATGAAGGCTACAGCCTCCCTGTAATTACAATTCCATATCACCACATGCATTCTGTGTTGCTTTTATTTAATGAAAAAACTAATTTCAAATCTACATTAAGCTAAGCTGAATAACAAAGTCTTAGTGAAGGAGGCCTGGTGGGTGGTCTTGTTTGTAAAAACATGGCTACTGTCCTTTGGCCTTAAAACTTCAGGAAAGGCACTTCAAACGGCTTCGTGTTTGCATGTTTCAGTGCCAGAGCATAGGAATAGACCCTGGCGTCCACTGTCACATGTTCTTCAGCTACCAGAGCTACAGGAAGCAAAGAATACAAGTTAGATAAGAGAATAAAGGAGAATACCCCTTATCAATCAATCAATACAGCCTGAGCTCCTACTACGTGCCGGTTACAATGCTAGATAGACATACAGCGGTGAACAGGACCCCTTCTGCCTTCAAGGACCTTGCTCTATTCAGAAGAGAAAAGGATATATAAGCAGGGTTACATTTCCAGCAAAAGACCAGAACAGGAAGAAAGAATAAAGGCAGAAGATCACACATATCAGAGGTGAGGACTTGATGCATTAAAACAGCAAAGCTGTAAGTCTACAGATGCAATCACTACTTCTTTTAGAGTGCGCTCTGGGGCGCTGCCGTGGTGACCCTTCAGTGCCTTATCTCGGGATTCGTGCGTCCTCTCCGCTGCCAGACAGCACTGATTTTCCGCCTACAAGTTCAGCCGCCTGCACGACAGGACTGGAATTCTAGAGAATTCCAGAACAAGGCCGCGGGAGCGTACGTCGTACCATGGGCTTTGAGGGGAACTTCTGTTTCGTTCAGGTGGAGGTTACCGCACCTGGAATCTGTCACTTGTTCTCCTAGCCACTAGTTCAGGCGCAAGCTCAGAGACACGTTGATCCCGGAAGGGAGGCTGGCGTCCTACTCCTCTGTGCAGGGCGGGGGCTGGGGAAGTGCTGAAAGCTATTCTGTGTAACCAACTGAACTCTGGATACTTTCCTCCCAATCTCTCAAATGTGACTTGTGGAATAAGTGGTTTGATTACTATATTTCCATTCTAATAAAGCTAGGAAAACTGGTTCTTCCCCCCCTTCCTCCTCCTGTAGATCTGTCCCCGTCTACCTTCCTTCCTCCCTCTCTCGCACTGTGACTGCCCCCTCTTCCAAGCCTAGATCCAGGGAGGTTAAGTTAGATGGAAGGGAGAAGGACGTTCTTTAAAAGAATACTTCTCTAATATAAAAATGCAGTAAAGACATATAGCATCTAACATTTAAGTCCTTTTGTGCCCACTGTCTTGTTTAATCGTACTCACGCCTCCCCAGAGACAGGGGCGACCTCTCGTTCCTGTTTCGGGAGAAAAGCCGGGAGAGGCTGTGGCACGTGTTCAAGGTCGTAACCCATACACGGCGGAACCTCAGACCCAGTCAGACCCGACAGACTCAAAGATGTGTTGCCCCTTACTGGCAGCCACAGCTCTCTGAGGCAACTAGGGCTTTCTCCAGTATGAGCACTTCTCATTCGGACTGAGATCTTGAGGTACTTGTTGCCTTAGGTCTAGTTTTTAAAAAGGCAAAGCAGGAAGGGAAGCTTTCTAGGAATCTGAATCACAGTAGTTCTTGGAAGCTCATATTTACTTTTAATTAATTTATGAATTTGTATTTATTTTTGACAGAGCCAGAGCACGAGTGGGGGACAGGCAGAGAGAGAGAGAGAGAGAGAGAGAGAGAGAGAATCCGAAGTAGCTCCAGGCTCTGAGCTGTCAGCACAGAGCCCGATGTGGGGCTCGAACCCACAGACAGTGAGATCATGACCTGAGCTGAAGTCAGACGTTTAGCCAACTGAGCCACCCAGGCGCCCCTCATACTTACTTTTAAAACAAGAGAGTCATTAGAAATAAAATTGTAAGCCACTGGTACTTACGGAAGGGGAGGAAGAGACAGCCCTCAAAGCCTCAGGTCAAATTGTGCTTCAAGTTAATTTTTGAAGTAAAAACTTTAAAACATTCAAGTCATGACGACTGTCTGTTCCTTTACAAAGGAGTGATCGGGGACTGAGCAGCCGGCATGGAGGAGAGCTCCCTCTGAAGGGTCTCTGTCACGCTCCGGTACAGCATATCCGAATCTGCCCACGTAGGCTTACTCAATTTTTTACAAAATCCCTAGGAGATGGGCTGGCCAGAAAGTACACAATGTAATTTCATGACCAGTAATTTACTAGGGGTGACGCTGTTAGTTTGGTTCATTATATCAGCGTGTTGCTCTTTGTATATAGCAGATACCTCAGTCTTTGTAGAAAGAATATTGTTAAACTCTCCTTTAACTTCTACCCTGCACGAAGTACCATCCAACATGCTAGCATTTTTGAGGATCAGCTAAGAGATACCTACTTAGGCCTCTTCAGTGCCATGGATTAGCGACATGAGGTACAGAAGTTTTGGCTAATCTGCAGGAATATAGTTTTGGCTATTCTATAGAAAAAAAATCCCATTGGAAGCCTTCAACCCGACAGAGAATGTTTTGCTCCTATTTTCAAACTCAGTGCCACCCAGAAAAGAAAATCATTGTTGGTTAACTGCAGTTCTCCAACATTTCTAGGTATTTGGCTTTAACGAGGAAGAATATAAAGAAATGGAATTATACTTAGTTCCTCACTGAATGGGACTGGGGATGGGGAAAATTGAGAAAACTGGCAGTCTTAAGAATGCTTACCATCAAGTCTCTTCAGCAGGTCATTCTTTGGTAAGGAAATTACTTCAACAAATTCTAAACAAAGAAAGTGCAAGTGAAAACAAAGCTCCAGAATAAGAGAGCCTACCAGAACGCCACAACATGCCTGTAGCCATTTCCACTGCGCTAAGCCATACACACGTCAGCCACTGCTGAGTTGGGTGACGTACCTCCATCTCCTGAAAAGAAACAGAAGGAGGACATTGCAGCAAGGCCTGCTCTGGTCAAACACTGGAAGAGGTTAGTGCAAGACATACCGAAAAGGGTCTGAGACTTCAACAGAGACCTGGGTCTCTACTAATCCAATCTATGTACGTTAGATTCTGTGTGTGATCTATGGAGAATCAGATTCTATAGATTCTATTAGAATCTATGTAAAAAACATTCCAACAGTACAGAATTTGTTCTCCAAATCAAATGTTTAATAGCCAAACTGAAAGCATACTCTATGATAATACACACAGGTATTTTTAAGTTGTTAAAGTATATAAAATTTACCATTTTAACCATTTTTTTAGTGTTTAGTTTTGAGAGGGAGCGAGAGAGAGCAGGGGAGGGGCGGAGAGAGAGGGAGACACAGAATCCGAAGCAGGCTCCAGGCTCCGAGCTGTCAGCACACAGCCCGACGCGGGGCTTGAACCCGTGAACCATGAGATCATGACCTGAGCTGAAGTTAGACGTTCAATCGACTGAGCCACCCAGGTGCCCATTAACCGTTTTTGAAAATACAATTTACAGGCATTAAATACATTCACAGTGTTGTGCAGTTATCAGCACTATCCTTCTCTAGAACCTTTCAGCATCCCGAACAGAAACTCGGTGCCTATTAGTTTACTTTCTGTTTCTGTGAATATTTTAGGTCACCTCATAGGAGTGGAACCACAATATTTACACTTGAAAAATTTTTTTTCTTAAGTAAACTCTACACTCAAATGTGGGGCCTGAACTCACACCCCCCAGATGTGACCGAGCCAGCCAGGGGCCCCCGTTTACGCTTTTTTGTCTGGCTTCCCGAAGCGCTCGGCGCGACATTATCAAAAGTCACCCTACCACAGCAGGCACCAGCGTGTTTCTCTAGCGGCTGGATGGTATTCCACGGGGCATCTACACCACATTTTGTGGGCCCACTCATCTGCTGGTGGACACTTGGGTGGCGTCCACCTTTTGGGGACTGTGCTGCTGACACTGGTGTGCAAGTCCCTACATGAGCCCCTGCTTTGTGCTTTGGGGTATAAACCTCCGAGGGGACTCGATACGGTGGTTCTGTTCACCTCTGAGGACTGGCAGGCTGCTTCACGGCACGTTAGGTGCGTACTTGCGAGTTTGCACATCGAACATTTAAAATCAGCTGTGATGGGCCCCGACACATTCAGGAGCCACCGAGGTGATGAGAAACGGAAGAATATGGCTGTGCCACCTGACACCCCCTTTAACGGGGTGGGAGACGACAGGGAACTGACAGAAGCATCAAAGCTGGAGCCCAAACTTGCTAAGAAATCTAACAGAGCAAGGAAGTTCTTAAACGTTTCTCTAAGTACGGAACTCAGTGATAAGTACTTCTGCCACTCTTATAATACACACAAAGACACACATCTGTGATTCTGAAGGTGTTCACTGTTTCCTCTTCAGACCTCGGGCTCATAATCCTAAGTGGGAATAAGCTCCATACAGAAGATAGGGAAATGTGAGAATTTAACATTTGTAAAGAACACCTAAAAATCAGTTAAGTGTTAAAAATGCTACAGGACCCACGATGAGCAAAACAGCCCAGAGTACTGATGAAGTATCTAGAAACCTGTTCCTCTTCTCACAGATCAAAAACCAAGGCAGTAGCAAGTTAACCAATCATCAGTGCGACAGAACCACCTTAACCGCGGCCGGTGCACACTCACCTGGCTTTGGCTTAGGCCTCACGTTTTCAGCATCATCTCCGTTGATCGTTACCGTCACGATGTGTGTGGTACAGTTTGTCAAGCCCGGATCCATACATACAGCTGTGGAGAGAAGCAAACGCTCAAGTTCAGACACCGGTCCGACACGACACGTTTCGTTACTTAAATGCCTTCGGAAGGAAACCAGGCTCATGATTCACAGTGCCCACGGAGCCCGTGCGGGAAAACTACACTCGGCCCGATAAACTCAGTATACGCTGTGGGACAGCACAGCATACGTGTTTCCCTCCAGAGTTCCTGGGTTAAGCGCGCTAAGTCTGGGGGTGAGACGGTGCTGACATGTTGTCAGGTCCTTTCACCACATTGAGAAAAAAAATCTAGCGAGGAGCCTGGCACGTGGATGAGGTAATAAAGCTCAGGATCTGAGAAACTCTGGAAGGTAAGCGAATCTCCCATCTCTTCTCCAGCTTCAGGGCCTCCTTGTTCAAACCTGCCCTCGCGCGGAGAGAGACTCGCCTGTAGACGGTGACCGAACCTAGTTAGGATTTCTCCTCCGTGGATGAGCCTCAACGCAAGATCCTTTACACCACGCACAGTGTAACGGCTGGCTAATTTTCAAGGGTCTGTCCCCAAGCGCACGCCCGGAGAGCAGTACAAACCTGGAGAGCACTCTGCCACATCACCTTTGTAGCCAGTTTCTTCCTCAAGTTCCCGAAGAGCTGCTGCTTCCGGGCTTTCGTTATCATCGATGAGACCTGGAAGTCCAAATCCTTTGTGAGGTGCGACAGGGAAACCCTCTCCTGACGTACCGCTGGGAGCTACGCGAGGAATCAGAGGACTGTGGGAAGCGGTTGCACGGGTGACACTGAGGCTTGGAGCTTTTCTGAGAGAAAAGGCAGGGACGCCTGGGTGGCTCCGTCGGTTGCACGTCCGACCTTTGATTTCAGCTCAGGTCATGAGATCGGGCCCCACGTCATGCTCAGCACTGGGCATGGAGCCTGCTTGGGATTCTCTCTCTCCCTCTCCCTCTGTCCTTCCCTTGCTCACGTGCTCACCCTCTCTCTCTTTAGGAAAGAAGAAAAAAAAGCAAAAGAATAAAACCCCAGGCAGAGTAAGTAGGTTCCGACAGCTGTTCCTCTTATTCAGACCTCGACTGTTCCCGTGGGCATCTCTGCAGCACAGACAGCACGGACCCGTGAGGAGAGCTGGCCTGGCTCACGGACCCGGCTCTGTGGCATGGCCCAGGAAGCCTGTCATTCTTTTCCGTTTTCCTCACGTGACCCTGTCACCTATCTTGCTTTCCTCCCTCGCAGAGCAATACTGAGGTCGCAGAGAAATGCCCGGATGAGGATCACCTGTGAGGAGGACGGAAGGCTGGCGGACTGGGGGCAGGGGCCGTGCTCAGAGCCAGCAGTAACCAGGGAGGCCAAGTGGGGAGGACGGTAGAACTCGGATTATTTCACCCGAAAGGAGATGATGCGAAGAAAAAAGTGAAATGCAAGCTATTTACTTACTTTTCAAGTTCTTAATTTCTTCAGTGAAATGGCGGGTACATGAGAAAAAAAATGGAGCTGCTACGCGTTATCGTGGGCTAGAATTTCAAAGTACAAGACACAGCCCACTAACGATAAGTAAATGAGATCTAATCTCTTCAGATGGGAGCAGCCCAATTAGGTCCTATGATGACACAGTACTTCAAACTCTGGATAGCTCTTTCTGCGCAACTCAAGAGAATATTCTAGTGGAAATTAAGGCAGTTTCCCTGGCCTGTGTATATACAGGAAGATCAAGCGGTCTTTTCCAGTCACGGGTTTTGGAGTTAACAGTCTGGCCTTGTTACTACTGTTTCTTATCAGAAGCAGACTGCTAGTGATAGAAAATGAACTCACCTGACAAATTAGGGAAGAACAGTTACTCAGAGAAGCCAGAGAGAATGCTGCTGAGAGGACGGGTGGCTTGGGAAGGTCAGACCCTCGCCTCGCTTTGGGGGGTCAGTGCATCAAAGACTGCATCTGAGGGATGCTTTTTTTTTTTAAAACTTAAAACCACCGAGACACATGAAAAAGTGCTAAATGTCCAAGCACTGCCCTTCTGGCTGTTCTAGGTGCTTGGGCCCGCGGTGAGGGACTCACCTGCAGGGAACTCTAGGCAGTAGCCTCCCATGGGCGGTCGGAACTGCTTCACCAGAACGATGCACTCGTAATGAAGTGTCCGCTGCAGCACTGGGATGACCGCCACCCCTGTGACCAGGAGATAAAACCAAGGAGGTCCCTCATGAAAGGTCAGGGAGTACCTGGCACAGGGTCAAGGACCACATTCCTGCCTACGCTAACCTCTGCCGAGACCTATTTCTCAACCTGCAGCAGCCAGGCCGTGTTCACTGATCTACGTGTGCTTGTATTTCCTTTCAGCAGTAAATGGAGTCAGTCCCAGTGTTTGTAGTAGATGCTAAGTTAGAGTCTATTGTTTTAGGATAAAGGACCTTTTCTCCCAAGAGAGAGGTATTTTACTTACAACAGAACACGGACAAAACCCCAGTGCGTTCTGGAAAACACAAATTGCCCACAAGGAGTTCTTGGCTACCTCCCTCCACCCAACTCTCCCGGCAGACCGAAACAGCAGCTGTGGCAGCTACTCGGTTTACTTCCACTAAAAAGAGAACAAGATGAAAGGGAGGAATGAAAGGGAAAAACAAAGACCTATTGCCCACTTCCCCCAGAGCACAGGTGATTCTCAGGATCTTTGCAGTCAGTGCATTTATGCCTAGAAGGGAATGTGAACTGAATGGGTAGTCTCTTCTCCTAATTCCGCATCCTTCTCAATTTATAAAGCAACTGGTCCGTCATAAAGTAGTGCCAAATATTTTTCCAAACTAAAGGCTCTCACCTAGGTCCTTTGAACAGAACACAGGATTTCTAGAAGTCCTATCTAGATGCAGTATGTGGCTTCAAATTATACTGACTTCTGTTTGGCTATAAATATTAGTATACCTTTCCCTCAAAAACACTGGGACTGAAGCCAGAAGTTATTTACAGAGAAAGCCTGATTTAGCCACAAAGCACTGCAAAAAGGAAGACCAGACTTAAACATAAAAGACCATAATCGAAGAGAGCTGCTCTGAGGTCTGGGTTAGAGTAAAAAGAACCCCGCCTCTTGCAGTAAAGCACGGTGACTTCCTCCATGAAGAGTCGTAAGGGGTTTGCACTCCTACCATCGGCCGACTGCCCCTTCCTGGTCGTACGTTTCACCGTTTCCCACGTTCTGTTCAGGCAGAGAAGCAAAAACAAAATCACTAACGTCACAGAGGAGAATGCCCTTGGGTTTTCAGTCCACAACCAGAACTTTACAAATGCGAAGCATGCGAGTGTAATAACGATAATGGCCAAGGAGACCACGACAGTACAGATCTATATGGGAAAAGCCAATTCCATCGTGCTTTCCTGTAGCTTCTGAAACTTTTTCTGAAGAAAACGTGCCACCCTACGCCTGACCCTCTGAGCGCTATCTAAACAGAAGGCCTACTCATCGCTTGAGCTGCCTTTCAGATCATTCACTGGGAAGATTTCAGTTTGATCCTAAATCTACAGGTTAGCAGTAAATGAAAGTATTGACCAGTCTGTGCAAATTAAGCTCCTAGGAGAATTCCAGCCTTTTCGCTAAGAGGAAAAGATACTCTGCAGAATAGGAACCACTGAGACAGTTATTTATATGTGACCTAAATAACAATTTTAGAAAGCAGGGCCGTCCCATTTACTAATTGAGGAATTATTACATTTAGGTGAGTGCTCTAGTTTGCACGTGTGAGATCTCTCTCATCTAAGGGGAAAATGGGCCAGAGTGGAGAAAGTGAGATGAGGAATGGTAGGTTTCTGCTCCCTTTTATGGCTTTATTCCCGATGGGCTGTTTGTTTCTGGGGAACAGCGTCCTGAGAATCCGGTTACTGGTACAATGCTGTCTGAAGGGGAAGGACATATGAGGCAAAGTCCCCTTCACTCTCTTCTCCCTTGAACTGGAGAGAAGCAGTGGTAAGAAATGAAAGTGGAGAAGCAGATCAGCTTTGGATCTGGGAGAAGTAAGACATCTGAGTGGCTCTGGGGGCCGGAGTAAGGAAGGCGTCAACATCCGCCTCCCTCCAGAAGAGCAGGAATGATGAGACGGGCCACGTGGGGGGAGCCTCGCACTTTTTATCTGGCTGGGTTGGACTGTGTCACGTTTCTGTGAAAGAAATCCCGGTATTTAGTCTAGTTAAAAAAGCCCAAAAAACACCTTTCTGTAAACTGTAGATCTCTCAAGATTATACCCCAATTCGAGCAGCGAGTGTGTCAAAATGAACCCGTGAAAGCCGAACGCTGCTGTGACGACTCACGACTGTCCGACATTCCTGTTAGTAACAAGAAGCCAACCAGCAAGCAACTCTGGTAAGTAAATAGTACAGATGGCAAGAGATGAAAACCTTTTCAGCTCTCTGTGCCACCCCTCAGGGTTAGAAGGCAGTGCTGGGAGGAGCCGTGAAGGCGCCATCCCAGATACTCTAGGAATAAGGGAAACAAAAGAGCAGCATGGTTACGGTTAAGATGCTGTAAAATAACCAGTAACGAGCCATACATCGTGAACCATGAAATATAAACGCACTGACACGGGATCCTAGAACAGGGATGCCCCACGGGAGCTCCGGTCATCTTCAAGGGACTCTGAAAGACGAGCGTCTGACCGCGTCAGACAATCTCAGTCTCCACCCGCCTACCAGCTGAGCGCCCAGCCACACATCCCGTGAGACCGTTCCCTCCGGTGTAAAACTAGGGAGTTAAGAGTATGGTAGCTCAAAAGCCTCTTGTGGCGTTAGAATTCTGATTCTAGTTAAGCGACTCCGTTTTCTGAGGAACTGTCATAGGAGAAAGCTTGCTCTGCGTTCCTCCCCGGGTCAACAAACGCAGGAGGCAGGAAGGGCACCGAAGGATGACTTCAGCTCTGTCCCGATGTCCATCAGGGGCACACTGCCAGCATAGGTTTGCGCTACTCGACTCAACTCCGTATCCGTATCCACGACTAACATGGTAGAACAGAGGATTTTCTAGCTGCTCTCATCCTTACCGACATGCTTTTGCATCAGGTAACAGATAAAACATTTTATGAGTTTATACGTCATGACCTATGGCAAAGCACGGGGATTCCCTCTTCAAAGCCTGACACTCCGGTAGGAGATGTCAGTGCTTTGCCTACGAGCTCCCCGGAGTTCACGAGGAAGACCTGCGCGTGCAAGAAAGGAGGTGAACATGCTATGAGCAGGCCACATAAGCAGGTACCCGCTAGGCTTTTCAGTGCATGCCTCAGCTACTCAAACAGACTCCCCGGAAGTGAGACCTGGACACGAGTATCCCGAAAAGAGTCTCCTCGTGATTCTGACGCACGTCCCTGATTAAGAAATGCTGAAGGAGGAAGAGGAGGCCCGTGAAGAGATGCACCACCGGCGCAAACCAACACGTACTCTTTAATTAGTGTTAAGAGGCGTATTTGTGTTATAAACCGTAACAGCTTAACGGGGAAGAGAGAGCCAAACTCTATCGCTACAAACTGGGTGCCAATCTACGTTTTCACAAACATCAGTCCATTTGAACATACTGTGTTCCTTCAGGCTCGGGGCTGGCCACGTGTCTGTATTGTATTCCTGTCCCCACTATTTATTTCCTGTTTAGTTCTGCACATCGGTCTCTTTAAACAAGTGTTCTGCCCAAGGCAGAACATCCACTGTGTTGACGGGCGGTAGCATGGTTGGCTTTCTCGCTTTGAGGTTTTAATTTAAGAGTGCTATGGATAGCTTGAAGTTTCCCACAGCTCTCCAACACTGGCCCTTAGGAATATTTTTGCTAGTTTAGCAGAGATAATTAAAGTGCTTTCAATTACTGGCAAGTCCGTGTACTTTCACGCTGATGACAGAAGTATTTCCTCATGAAGAAACTCTGTATTCTCATTTGATCACTTAGCAAATGGAGTTTTTTTTTTTTTTTTTTTTTTTTTTTTATGAATCAATATATCATGTAATCTGGATACTTTAATATTTAGTTACATTTTTATATTTTCTCATTCTATCTCATTCCTTTTCATATTTCACTAGGGAAATGTTTAATCTATTTTAACACTTTTTTTTCTGATAGTTAATTATAATTTTCAAAAAATTTCTTTTCAGGGCAGAGTGACAGGGGCCGAAAGAAAAAATTCTAAACAGAAAATGTGGAAAACAGAAGAAAACAGGTTTACCACACAGATGCCATTAATGTTCTGCCAATTTTCCTTCTAGCCTTTTCTTATATATTATTTGGAAAGAATTTAAAAAGCATATACACAATTTCCTATTTTATCATCAACTTAATAACTTTTCTCAAGTTGCTAGATTGTCTTCAGAATCTGCTTTGTAGATAACTGCATAGATTTTACCAAATGAATACACTAAAAAATTATGTCCCCATTTTTAAACTGAGAATTGACATACAATTTTGTATCTGATGTGTACAACATAGTCACTCAAGTTATATACATTACAAGTCACCACAGTAAATGTAGTAAGCATCTGTCACCCTACAGAGTTGTTATAATATCGACTGTATGCCTTCATACTGTACATATTCTTTTATCATGCTACACTATAACAATTATTTCCCCATTTTTAAGATGGTTAGGGTGCTTTCGATTTCTTTTTATTTTTTTAATTTTGTGAACATTTTTCATGCATAAATCCGACTCCAAACAGTCTCAGGAGTGGGATTACTTGGGTTGAAGGGTGTTATATCTTTACGAGCAATTGGTACATACTGTGAAATGTTTTGCAAAGCTTTTTTTCTTTTTTTCCAATTTACGTTTCCATGAGCAAGGTGTAAAGCATGTAAGTTTTACCTCAAACCCAGCAATGTTCTCTCCTTCATCCTAATTTAGAAATTAAAACCTGGTATGATTCGGAGGAGGCAATCTGGATTGTTAATTACTTTGCTGCTTTATTGGCTTCGATAGGGCTTGGACCGAAATTTCAGGTTCATACTAATCTACTCAGGGAGAATGGTGTTGAAATCAATTCCTGATTAGTTAATGTAACAAATTTACAATGTGATTGTATTCCGAGATGAGAAGTGAGCCAAACATTCTGAGAGTGGGAAAATACTGAATTAGATTTCTCCTTTAAGATCGAGTTTACAATGAGAAAAGTATCAGAGTTCATGTCAAACAGTAAGCGGAGACCCCGAGAACCCGAATACCGAGCATTTTACAAAAGGGAAAAAAATCATTTACCTTATTTTACCAGTAGGATCCATGTACGTTGTTTTTTCAAGCTTGACCCATTTTCCTTCTGAAATTAACTAAAAGGAGACAATAAGTTGGGAGGCTTTTAAACCGAGGATTTTATTTAGAAGGTGTGTTTTCTTTCAGATTTTCTCTGTGTGGCCCCCCCAGGGATCACGGTTCCCTCCCAATAATTAGTGCAGGTTTTCAGTTCAAAGTATGGAAAGCTATCTTCCTGAAGGGTGGTTCTACTTCTTTTTGGAGTTTTGGAAGTAATACTGAGAGATGAAAAGAGATGATAGTTGAAAAAATCCTGGCGGCCGGGGGTTGTAGGTAGAGAGGGAGGACGAAGAAGTGAGGGGTTTTCTGGGACCCAGCGTTCTATGCTCTGAGCCTGGGGCCCGTCACACAGGTATGTTCAGTAGGTAGAAACTCCTCGCTGACGTTTTAGTCAGCGAGACATGGGAAGGCTGACTGAGGAGACCGTGTCCAACGACTGCATTTCCAGTGACTCGTGGGTTTCCCACCCGATCTGAGACAGGCAGCCCAGGGTCATTCTGCCTAGACACCGAGTTTCGGTTACGAGGACTAACGTTCCTACGGCACTATACTGAACTGAGAGGGGAGTTTCGCTGCGGACAGAAAGCAGTAGCCTTTTTCTTACTATCCTATCTTTTACTTCTGGCCGGCAGCAACCTAATAATTATCTGCAGATCTATTCACAGACAACATGGAAAGATTTTTAAATCATAAACAACCGCAGGAAGGGGTCAAGATCAGAGTTCCAAGATGAAGGACTTAAAATTTATCCATTCCAATGCTTCCTGCAGGAAGAGACTTATTAAAAGCTAAATTGAATAACATGTAAGACGTACATTAGTTCTGGAATTCAGACTACAACTAACAACTTAGGTTTTTATTGTTCTTAAACATATATGCTGAGACCATAAACAGCTAACGAAGATGCGAGGCTTAAGTATGAAATGTCTAAACCCTAAAACTCCCAGAGGACTAATTCTTCTACCCGGGCAAACTTTTATTAAAATTTGAGACTTTTTGTACGAAGAGCCAAAATCCACTTTAAAACAGTCTCAATTTCACGAGTGCATATAATGAAGAGATACACAATTGCTCCCACACAAGAGCAAAATGTCCCTGAGTCCTAAAAAGGGAGCAGGAACAATGTTTAAAACCCGTCTTTAAGAATTAAATACAATCATTTGAAACGACAGTCTACACATTTCATTTGGACTTGGCTGTGTGTGGGGAGAGAGCAGGGTAGTGAAAAACAATTTATACCTCCTCTGAAATAATAGACTGTTTGGTATTTTGAGAAGGATCCGCTGGTTCTTGGTTTTCCATGTTCAAACCAGTCAGTCTTTACAATGCTCAGGCAAGAAGTTCACGCTGTAAGATAAGATTTGTTTAGGCTACAGTTATTTTTCCGAATTCAACATTTGAACAGAGGCTGCTGGTCAAAGTACTTAACATGGTGAAAGACTTATTTGTCATCAAAGCTGCTTTGCTCACGTGAGCTTGGGAGAACTGCCCTAGAGGGAAGGTCAGTGCAGAGGCCCCAGGAAACATCCAAAAAGAACCAACAGCCGGCCCAGTGAGATTCAGCCCATGTGGGCTGAGCTCCTCCTGGGCGGGCATCAGGCACTTACATATACATTCTTGCATTTTCTGACTCCAAATTTAAAAACTTTCCAGGGTAAACAGTTCAAAAATTGTAAACCATTCCTCACTCCCACCCCTTAACTACTGTCCCTTATCTACCCTTTACAGCTCAACTGTAAGAGTGGCATGGGCTGGGTCTTTCTACCTCCCGTGTATCTTTTTTTCTTTTTTTGTTTTAAACTGGTAGTAAATGGATATACCATTTTGATAATTTCAAAATGTGCGGTTCAGTGGAATTAAACACAATCTCATTGTGGCCCGTTCACTTTGAAGTTTTAACACATTATCAGAGTCACGGTTGTCCATGAGCTGACAAGTACCACCATGTCTGTTGTGGAAAGAGAAGGCCCCATCTCTTTTGTTATCCACTACTACGTCCTCTATTCTTGGCTTATTCTCCCGTTTGTACCCTGAATGTCTCAAAATCTTTTTCTGCCCTCAAAATAGGCTGAATAACCTGGCTGCATACAGAATTATGGGCTGAAAGTCACTTTCTACCAGAAATATGCAGGCACTGCTCAGTTGTCTTGCTTCTGGTGCTGCTGCTGTGAAATCTGAAGCCATTCTGATTCCTGATTCTTTTTCTATGTGGCCTGTTTTCTTTCTCAGGAGATCTGTGGTTATTCATGCCTTCACGCAGACGTTATTGCATTGGGTACTCAAATGGGTCCTTCTTTTTTTATTGAATGTGGTGGACATACGATATTATATTAGTTTCAGGTATACAACATAGTGGTTCAATGTTTACATATATTATGAAGTCATTCCCATGCTAAATCTACCACCATCTGTCACCAAAGTTGTTACAATATTAACTATATTCCCTATGCTGTACATTATGTCCCCGTGTCTTTTTTATAACTGAAGTTTGTACCTTTTGATCCCCTTCCCTTATTTTGTCAAGTGGGTCCTTTCAGTCTGGAAACCGTACTGCGCTTATGGGGAACTTTTCTTGAATTATTTCACAGATAATCTCCTCATTTTCTCTTTCTTTCAGGAACTGTTGCACTTCCTGAACTGATCTTCTGTCTTGTCTTTTTCATTCCTATTTTCTGTTTTCTTGTCATTTTAAAACAATTTATTGTTTTTATTTTAGAGACAGAGAAAGAGCACGAGCAGGGGAAAGGGGCAGAGGGAGACAGAGAGAATCTGAAACAGGCTCCATGGTAACCAAGATGGTGTGGATACTGGCATAAGGATAGACATAAAAACTACTGGAAAAGAGACTCCAGAATTAAACCCACAGATTTATGGTCTTTTTTTTTTTTTTTTTTTTTTGAGAGAGAGAGAGCGAGCAGAGTAGGGGGCAGAGGGAGAGAATCTTTAGCAGGCTCCATGATCACTACAGAACCTGATGTGGGGCTCAATCCCATGACCCTAGGATCATGACCTGAGCCAAAATCAAGAGTTGGGTGCTCAACTGACTGAGCCACGCAGATGCCCTGCTTAACTGATTTTCAACAAAAGTGCCATGTATTCAAGGGGGATAAAAAACAGACTTTTCAAGAGATTGTTCTGGGCCTAGATACGTACATTCAAAAGGACAACAATGAACCTCTACCTAACACCATATATAAAAATTAACTCAAAAGAGATCAAAGATCTAACGTAAGAGCTACAACTACAAGACTCTTAGGAAACAAAAAGTGTATATCTTCATGATCTTAGGCAATAATCTCTTAGATGTGACACATAAATACAGGCATTCCAAGAAAATGCAGATGAACCGGACCTCATCGAAATTAAAAACTTGTGTGCTTCAAAGGATACCATCAAGATGGTGAAAAACTACTTACAAAATGGGGGAAAAATTTTATAAATCTGATAGAACTCTATCCGAAATATGCAAAAAAAAAAAAAAAATCCTTAAAACCCAGTAATTAAAAAGACAAATAACATAATTAAAAATAGGCAAAGGACTTGGATAGACATTTTTCCAAAGAAGATACACAATGGCCAATAAGCACATGAAAATATGTTCAGTGTTGTTAGCCATCAGAAAGAGGCAAATCAAAACCACACTGAGATACCACAGTTCACCCCTATGATGATGATTATAATAAAAGACTGATAGGGGCGCCTGGGTGGCGCAGTTGGTTAAGCGTCCGACTTCAGCCAGGTCACGATCTCGCGGTCTGTGAGTTCGAGCCCCGCGTCAGGCTCTGGGCTGATGGCTCGGAGCCTGGAGCCTGTTTCCAATTCTGTGTCTCCCTCTCTCTCTGCCCCTCCCCTGTTCATGCTCTGTCTCTCTCTGTCCCAAAAATAAATAAAAAACGTTGAAAAAAAAATTTAAAAAAAAAAAAAGACTGATAATAACAAGTGTCGGTGAGGATGTGGAGAAACTGGCATACGCTGCCAGAAGGCATACAAAATGGTGCAGTCGCTTCAGAAAACAATCTTCCAAAGGTTAGCCACAGAGGTCCCATATGACCCAGTAATTTCACTCCTAGTATATATACACCCAAGAGAAGTGAAACGTGTTGTACACGAACGTTCAGAGCAGTATTATTTGTAATAGGTCCAGAGTGGAAACAACCCAGATGTCCATCATTTGATGAATGGATAAATGAAATGTGGTATTCCATTCAATGGAATAATATTCATCCGTACAGGGGCCCCTGGGTGGCTCAGTTGGTTAGGCATCTGGCTTCAGTTCAGGTCATGATCTCACAGTTTGTGAATCCCAGCCCCCACTGCCAAGCCTCCTTGGGATTCTCTCTCTCTGCCCCTCTCCCACATGCGTGTGCTCTGTCTCCCTCAAAATAAATAAACTTAAAAAAAAAAAAAAGGCAATGAAGTACTGATACATGCTACAACATGGATGAACCTTGAAAACATTATGTCAAGTGAGAGAAGTCACACACAGGCGGCCAAATATTGTAGGATCCCATTCATATGAAATACCCAGAGTAGCAAATCCAGAGATACAGAAAGCAGAGTAGTGGTTGCCAAGAGACTAGGGGGAAGGAGAGAGTAGGGAGTGACTGCTTATGGGTATGGGGTTTCTTTTTGATGGGAAACATTCTAGAATTAAATAGTGGTGATGGTGGCACCATCTTGCAAATACACTAAAAACCAGGGGATTTTACAATTTAAGAAAGTGCATTTTATGGTATGTGAATTGCATTTCAATTAACAACAATCACCTCTGCAGTCTTAAAACCCCCAAGAGACAAAGAGTTGGGTTGTTGAAAGCCACCTTAAATCTAAAGGTTGACAAAGCCTGGGAGTCTAGTTCAAGGAGCCCTGCGTGACTGAACCCAAGCAACCATTCTACCGTTCTCTGGGTGTATATTTTGCCTGATACTCAACACGTATTTCTGTTGTAAAATTAAATGTATTTCTGTTGTATTATTAAGCTGTGATCAATACGGTTCCTGTGGATTATTACGTGGGCAAGCCTACGATTTCAGTTTCCAATAAGGACTTTGGCAAAGAAGCAAAACTTGAGGCCCTAGGTAAGAAAAAATGACTTTATGCTAAAAAAATAAAAACCACTTAATAAAGATGAGAGAAAGAAATGTTAACACATTTTCACACTCATTTAAACCTTGAAGAGATACGCACAAACTGTATTAATGTTTGTAAAAAAGCACACACACAAACCAACATCAAGTGTGTGTCTTAGGTAACTCGGCGAAAGCACCCCGCAGCAGACCCACTGGAAGTGAGGCTGTCTCGTGCTGCGAGGACATAGCAGTGCACACGACAGACAAAGGTCCTGTCCTCCAGGGGCTCGCTTTCTGGTGGGGGGGGGAAGGGAGGAAACTGAGGAACAACATACATAATTTATGTCAGAGCCGCTAAGTTTATGAAAAAGGCCAAGAAGAAGAGTGGAGAAGATGGGGGGCAGGGGGGGAGTGGAGTGATCAAGAAAGCTCCCTTTAATTTTGTGACATTGAATGGAGGCTTGAAAGTAATAAAACAGTAAGCTATGTGGACATGTAGAGGCAGTCATTTAGCTACAGGCATATAGCATAAGAAAACAGGCAGTGATTCCTGGTAAACTTTCAACTAGCCTTGGTTTATACATGACAAATAACCTACATTGTTAGAGGCAATCAAAACAGCATGAAAACTCACCATTAGCTAAATCAAAGGTTGGCTGCTCGTCACTATTTGTGGTCTCTACACCCAAATAAAAGAACTTCATCTACCTAGATTTTTATCTTCCAGATTTCCATTTCCTTTCATTAGTAACAAATACATCAGAGAAGGAATTATTTCCTCTGCTTTTAATTCTAACACTTAAAAGAAAATAACCTTTAGGCAACTAAGCGACCCCATTTATTGCACAATGTAATCTGTCTAGAATGATGCAAAATACTTGGATTAATTTTCTACCTCCTCTTGAAAAAAACATTTTTTTTTTAACATTTATTTGCCTTTGAGAGACAGAGACCGAACGCAAGTAGGGGAGGGGACAGAGAGAGGCAGACAGAATCTGAAGCAGGCTCCAGGCTCTGAGCTGTCAGCACAGACCCCAATGTGGGGCTGGAACCCATGAACCGTTAGATCATGGCCTGAGCCGAACTCTAACGCTCAATTTACTGAGCCACCCAGGCACCCCTCTACCTCCTTTTGAAAAATGGTATTTTGACCCCGAATAACTTTTCTGTGCTTACCCAAACTTAAAAACAGCGAACTGCAGACCTCACAAGTATAAGCACCACCAGAAGTTCATAAAGGAAGAGCTAAATAATCTGTCACTTTTTCTATGAAAAGGGTTCTTAATCTGGATTGCCAGTAAATCTAGACAAAATGGAGAAAGTCCCCCAGCCCCAGGTGAGTATCTTTAGGGGCAAAGGGGCCACCAGCTCCTTTAAATTATCTGCTAGGTCTCCTTATCTTTGTATCTTTATAGATTCCCTTAGATTGTCAAAGGGATTGTTGATGGCCCAAAGGTGAAAAAGTACTTTTCTGAAGGACTGCTCCTCATCTACTACTCTTCATTTAACCAGGTTAAACTCCCTTACAAAACAGTCTCTGTAATCAAAAGCTGGATTTTTGGTCAGCAAATGTTAAGCTCTAAACAGTTGTTTCAACAGATCATATTAAAA
Organism: Panthera leo; assembly: GCF_018350215.1. Taxonomy (NCBI): domain Eukaryota; kingdom Metazoa; phylum Chordata; class Mammalia; order Carnivora; family Felidae; genus Panthera; species Panthera leo. Next base: position 11,026,276 of record NC_056685.1, read on the forward strand.
AATACTGAAGCTAGAAATGTTAGAGAGCTAGAAAAACAAAAAACAAGCTACAAACATAAATTACATGAAAGAAAAAAAGTGGCAAACAGGGCTGGGACTCTCTAGGGTAATTACTTGGAATGCAATCAGCCCCAAGGGGCAACAGTATTTCGCAGCAATCTGCTGACAGTGTAAATAACTGGAAAAAAAAAATGAGGTTAAAGGGTGATTTCCAAAGTATATTATTCACCCTGTGATTCCCAAAATGTTCAGGATTATAAAAGCATCTCAAAAATGCTACTGAAACAGAAAAAGAATATTATTTTTAGCAGCATTTCAAAAACAGAAGCTAAATGGTGCCATTTGGGGACAGTCATTACAGGCAGTCATTACACGTAGGCTTAGGCAGCGCAGAAACAAATGAGGCTCTGCAGCCTGCGCCCCCCTCCCCTTACTGTCACAGAGCTTTCCTGACCTGATTCAATGCTATTTTGAGAGTTAAAAGTAAAGTGTAAATTTTCTCCACTTCATCAGCTAGCATTTCAAGTCACCTACATTTTACTAATATGCACATTAGACTTAAAATAATATCCGTATACATACTGTTGAGTTGTTTTAATTCACATAACGCATTTTCGCTTAGTTTGGTCTGAAACACTGAAGGTCTATGATGTGTTTGCTGTATGATTTTTCCAGGGCACAAAAAACTCTAGTGAGGGAAAACATCAAAGGATTGTTAGGAGGGCCATACAGTGATAGGCAGGAAGCTAGCTGGCTTTATGAGCATGGGCAGTTCAAACATTTGGGTAGGTATATACTAAGTGTAAACTGATCCATATTCCTGCCTTTGGGGACCTTATAGTTCAACTCGAAAAGAACCAGAGGGTATGCCTGGTTCTCTACGACTATCCTAGAGATAATGCGATATCAGGGTGTTTTAAGTGCGTGACAAATCACATCCACTTGGGAGGCAGGGAAAATCGTAGACTTTGAAAAGGCTGCTACTAAGAGGTCATTAAGATATGATTTAGATACCAAGAAGGCAGGGAGAGCATTTGAAGTAGAAGGAACCAGATGAAAAACAAAAACACTAACTGGGGGAAGGGTTGAGAAAGTACAGTAGAGTTGGGCCAACTCTGTTGTTCTCAACCTTTCCCTCCCAACCCCTTCCAAAACAAACAAACAAACAAACAAACAAACAAACACCTGAAGCCAAGCCCACACATATAATGGATGATGTTAATACTTGCAAACTCATTTCCAAGGGCTTACGCAGATTTGGATGGATGCCTGACCCTCCCCCAAATTTGCGGGCAACCCTAACTGGCATGCCACAAACTCTTGTTGCTATGTAAACTCCTCTTGAGGACAGCACTTAAATTCTCTGCTCCAGGGAAGAAGGGAAAGGGTTACTTTTTCACAACCTCAGGTATTTCAGTCTCAGTAACAAGAGTTGGACTCAGGTTAAGAGGGAGGGAAGTTCGCACTCAGGGTTGTCATTATTCAGTTATTACCATATCGGAATCCTTGCAGTTTGCTGAGGTTGCAAAGTGAAGCAAAAATCACAAGAAAAAACACGCTGGCTCCTCTCTCCCAGGTAAAAACTAAATATTGGAAACACCATTTATACTCAACCAAATAAAAGGTGTGGAAACTCAAATCGTGAGCAAAGCTGATGAACCAAAGTCAGGCAGTCGGAACAGTTTGATGAATAGATCGAGACATTTACAATAAGGCATTTTGAAAGAAATTAAGTGGGAAAGGGTTAATTTTTGCAAAAAAAAAAAAAAAATTTTTTTTTTTTTTTTTTTTGCAAAAATAACTTTATGACCTTGTAAAGTCAAACATCAAATGCTTAGGTCTGACCAAGATGCCATTCTACATTCTTTCAGAATAATTACACAGAAAAAACACTTGATTTACAATGAACAATAATCAATTAGTATCACTACAGTTAAGTCTTGGTTATAGTCATAAAACTTTTAAAAATTCAGTTTTTTTTTAAGATAATATTTTGAGGGGTCCTTCTTTGGTACCACTTATGGTAAAATTTCGGTATTCACATCAAAAGGATCCACTTCATATGAATTTTTCTTTGCTGACAACGATTATCTTGATAATGAAGACTTCCTGTAGTGAATTTGTTAATTATGGAAAGTCATCGAGTTTCTTTTCTTTTCTGGCAGATGTGGGGGTTGGGTGGGCAAAGAGGTAACTAACATTCTACTGAAATTATGCTACTTGGTGATTTATAATCATTACATTTAGTTCCGGCTGGGAACTAATTACCCTTGGGAAGGTTAATTGGTTACAGCCCTACAGTAATGAGACCAGCAAAGAACCACGAGTCACAGCCCAGGCAAGAGAGAATGTAGGTTTGGTCTAGGGTGGCAGCAGTGGCAAGGAAACTTGCACATGACACCTTATTACTTGTCCTAAACCAGTGTTTAGGGACAGGGTTTCCAAAGCTACTTGCAAGAAGATGTTCTTAAAGGACATCGGGACATCAGGAGAAAGGGGCAGTACAGCATTCAAACATGGGCCCACCAAGTTTGAGATGGTGGCAAGATATCCAAGTGGGTAAAACCAGCAGGTAGATGGAAATATTAATTTAGAAGGGGGATTCAAGGAAGGAAATGTTTTTCCATTATTTAATTTGGAATTGCGCAATAACCCCCCCTTCCACAATCACTTAACTGTTGATATTTTCAGGCATGCATGAGAAAAAGCAACTATTTCCATTGTTGTAAAGGTTTTATTGAAGCAACATGAGTATAAACACTTCACGGCTAAGAAAAGACAAATATGGTGGCTAAAAAATAATGGAAGGGAATTTAGCTGTACCATTCAGAATACTGGCACATCTGGTTGTAATGTTGATTTATTTGAGGCTGGTTAAATGTGTAACTAGTTACTTAAAATTAACTGTAATCCTAAAAAATCACTGAACACTGCTTCTCAAGTATAGAGCCTGAATAGAAGACATCTGTAACAAATTCCTTCCCTGCAGTGTTTATATTTAAGTTTACAAATTTGGCTGCTTCGGCACAAATAACTGCAGCTCTGTATTAATGCTTTGCAGCTGCCTCAACCTCGACACTCAGGTTTCCTGGGCTGCTAACATATTACTCCTCCTGAAGTGACCGTGTTCCCAGTTTCTACTTCCTCCTATACACCTGTTGATTATCTTCAACAGAAAATACCTTATCCCAATTCACCCCCGCACTGCTAATATTTCCTTCAGCAGTAACCTGTTGATTTCCAAGTCAAATCAAAACAAAACAAACATTTAGAGGGACTGCTCCAACCCCCCCTCCCCCACATCAGGTCTCTCCTAAATCTGGCAGTCTGGCACTATTCTCCCAGAAATATATGGAATATTGCTTCATTGCCCCTCAAAACAGAAAGAACTGCATAATCTTGGCTCTCCAAACACTTATGAAAAACTACTGCCCTCCCCTCCCCCAGAATATACTGCAACATTGTAATTTACCTCTGCTTGGAAAAATGTATCTTTAAAAGTGATGCTCCCAACTAAACCACTTAGCCAGTAGCATTTTTGAGAAAAACAAACCATTGAACTCTTTGGGGGAAGAGCTTTTCACTCCAAACAGGCAGAGGATCCTGTAATTATCCTAATGAATACTTTTCTACAGAGGCCCGTAGTCGGTGGGCTTCCTGCTTTCTAACCTAAAACTGCTTAGCCCGGAATGTGCAATTAAAAACAAACAAACAAACAAACAAAAGATTTAAGTAATTTCTACACCCAACATGGGGCCTGAACTCACAACCTGGAGATCACCGGAGAGCGTGCAATTTTAAAAAGATACCTAAAATACACGCCCTTAGACAGACGTGACTGGGGCAAGTCCAGGGCATGTAGTTGTAAGAAAGCTAGGTTCTAAAAGGCATTTCTCAGCAACTAGAATCTGATTCTTTTGAAGACACAAACAAAAGTTTACTTTTAAAATATGCTGTTGTCTCGTAGCCATCTGATAACGTCATTACGGAAGAGATAAGGAAAATAACGGAGTGGTGGAGGCAAGAGAAGGAAAAAGAATGATACTGCAAATTTCACTAGACTAGAATTCTTCCAGTCTTATGATTCCAGCATGGCCCGGCTACTGATACAATCTGGCTGTATTTTTCCAGGCTGTTACTTTGGCAGGGCTGGAATAAATGAATTTCACGCTCAAAAGAGACTCCTCTCCCCTTTCGTCGGTGTTCCCAAATTTCTCTCTCCTCCTCTACCTTCAAAGTCGAACCCCCAGGAGCGTACGGCCAGGATTCTCTCCCTATCTCTCCTAGTTCCCCTCCACGAACGAAGAGGTGCTATCATCCTCTTTGCAGATGCTTTAAACACTGCACTCAAATGAAGTTAATTGCAGTGGTTTCCTGCTTTCTCTTCTCCGAATAGTCCAGGCTCTTCTACCCCAGTCCCTGGTTTTCTCTAAACTGGCCCTCCTTTCCGCGCCTTCGCAGCTGCCGCCCCCTCGCTTCCCGGGTCGCGCACCCAGTCCGCAGACTGGGACACGCGCGTGGGGCTGCCCGCACGCACCAGATGTGCTCCCTCCCTCTTCCCCAAAGAGGGGATTGTACATGATTGGCCCGCGCCCAGTTACCTACTCCAAGGTGTGGGGTGAAGGGGAGGGTACTCCTTTGGGGAGGGGGACGAAAGAAGAAAGCACGAAGCCGAGGCAGCAGTCTCAGAAGACACCGGTGCTACTGCTGGAGGCAAAGCCTCACCTCGCGGTGATGAGGATGTGCACTCGGCCCCTCCCGGTACCCGTAGAATCCCCGCCCGTAACCTCGCCTGAGAAAGTTACCTTCCGGGGCGGGGCACTTCTTAGATGCCGCTTCTCAACACTTCCGGAATTCCTTTCCCGGGACGCGAACGCCTCGCGTGCGTTTGTGCGTGTGTACGGGTACGAGTGACTGCTACAAGGACGCCCCGCGATTCTCTTCCGCTCCCTTTTCTGCTACTGCCTCCTGGCTTGATGGACCGGAAGAGTCCTTGAGCCAAAATAGCTCGGCGGGTACTTCCGGGACGGGAGACCTGGGTTCCGGGAGGGTGCTGGAAAGAGAGGGAGAGGCGGCGGCGGCTGGAGGATGAAGAAGGAGCATGTGCTGCGCTGTCAGTTCTCCGCGTGGTATCCACTGTTCCGAAGCCTTACCATCAAGAGGTAAGACAGGAGGGGTTACGCCGGGGCGATAGGCAAAAGGGAACTGCGACATTTGGGGCGAGTCCTCGCTCCATCAGCGAAAAACAACAACAACAACAACAACAACAACAACAACAACAACAACAACAACAACACAGGCCTTTTAGCGACTGGATGGAAGCGCCAGTGCCCAGATTTCGACTTCCTAGTACTATTTCAGGTGGGGAGATTAATGAAGTCGATGCGAGTTTGCTGTGCGTCGTGTTGCGTTCAGGGCGTGTGCTAGGGCGGGTAGAAGGGCAGGTCGTGGTTCATTGAAGGTCAGATGGCGGGGTGACTAGTGGATTAAGCCGGTTCAGGCTTGGGAGTTCACCATCACTGCTTGTAGAACTGCCAGAGAGGAGAAGTGATCAGGAGAACTGGGTAGTCTGGATTTTGCCACTGACTAACCCGCTGGGGTCTTAATTGCTTTCAGTCGCTGTAGGATGAGAACAGTGATACAGACCCTGCTTGAAATTCTCCGATAACATAGCTTAACAAGAAAGCATTAGTGTAGTTATATGTTGTTAGGGATCGAGATGTACCTTGACAGGAAGCCATCCCTGGAAAAGGAGTGGAATGGGATTCGTTGTCTGGCCTACAACAGGGGATCCATCCCTGGTTTGCAGGGCAAGCAGAAGAGTAACTTTTCCTTCACTGGGTCATTCAAGGTAATATAGGCAAGGCAGCTAGGAGAATACCCCCAGTGTTCAAAAGCAATCATAACATGTGGAGAATAATGCAAGAGCAGGCTGTCACTCACTAAGAGGGATAGATCAAAGAACTGCATATTCATGGACCGGAGTTTCTGTATTTTGCCCGCTCCCCCTTTAGGCCTATATTATCACTTAATTTAGATACCAACTGTCTTCTGTTCATTTGGTCCCCTTGGTGCAGAGTGTGAATACAGAGAGGCCAACGATTTTGAAATCCTGAGGGTTTGGAAGAGCGTAAGGAGATTATTCACAAGACCGTTCTCTTCCATCCTGGTATTCATACATAGGATCTGTTTCTAGTTGGAGGTTAGAGCAGCTCCAAGGAAGATAATCCTTTTGAAGCATTTGAAGGTGGTTGAAGTGACACCAAAACAAAAGGAAGAGCTTCAAGAGCTGCAGTGGACATTGCCTCCTAAGAAGTTATCTTCCCCTATGATATTCCGATCCTTTGTTACATTGTATAATCAGAATAAGCTTTAGGTCTGAGATGAGGCTAGAGTTATTTGTGTTGGTGAGAGAGAGGTATTTGTGAACCTGTCAGACATTTTCCTACTGAGTGCACTTAAAGCTGACCTGCAATGTGTGCAGGTGCCTTTTTGTCATCTGTGGCGTGGTTTTTCCTTTGCCTTCGGCAGGAAAGTCTGATGGTTAAGAATTGGGCTCTCGAATCGGGGCCGTCTGCCTGGCTTTGGATTTTGGTCCCACCAGCATCTTGAGCAAATTGCTTAATCTCTCTAAGCCCCATCTGGAAATTTGAGAAAATAATAGGATTGGCATGGGAATTAAATGAGATAAAACATTTAAAATGCTTGCCACTGTTTCTGGCATGTAGTAAACACACGGAAATGCTGCTTGTTGTTACATTTTGGATTTAGTCAAAGCTCCGTTGACCAAAATAACTTTAGTTCACTTAGAGTGTGTACCACTCCTAGGAAGCAAAGAGTGAAAAATAACCAGGAGGTGGGGTTTTTAAAAGTCCACAACTAAGCCGTGTTGCCTGAAACTGTTCTTTGCTCTGTCTTTAAGCTGTTTCTTCAGTCTGTTTAGTTCTGTGGTAATATCACGGGAACCTAACATACAGCAGGATATCCCTCCACAATCTGGGCCAGTCTGGTGGCGTTGTGTTAGCTTTGTCATTGTCCTTGTCAGCTTTAATGCTGAGAGACCATATTGTTGTTATTGACTCAGCATTATTATTCAGTGTTTATTACATGGTTCAGAGATGACTAGGTGGGTAAGAATACAAGTTGATTTTTTGATGAGTTCTAGAACTTTGACTCAGGCTTAAGAATCATTAGCTAGATAACTTTGGGCCATCTGCTTTACTTTTTAAAATCGGTTATTTTCCTCAAACATAAGAGCTATATTAAATAATCTTTTAAGCCCCCTTTTACCTTTAAAATTGTATTAGAATAACTTGTCTGTGTGTATATAATTATGTTCGCTTGGTCTAGAATCAGATAAGATCTAGAATTCTAGAATCTAGAAGAGGATACTGAATGTATAAGGTACTGAATGGGATACAGAATGGAGTAGGTACTTTGTCATTTGATTCTTTTACATCCGTTGGACAGACCTCATTGGACTCTCAACCTGACTTGGATTTCAGTGACCGATCTAAGCTCTTTCTGGACAGCCTCATTAGTTTGTGTAAAGCACACTCTCGCCTGGAGTAGCACTTAACATGTTATATGGTGATTTTTTTTTTTTTTCAGCTTTTGAGTTTCATAGTCTCGCTTGAAATTGGTTAAAGTTTAGCAGATTTACAAATAGAGTAGTAAGATCTAGTGGTTGACCTTAAAAGCCTGAAGAATTAAGCTTTTCAATGTAAAATTGTAAAATTCGATAAATCAGATATTAGTTTTAAGAACTGAACTAGCCCATGAATAATCTCTGTGCACACAAACCATTTCTGATTTGCCGGAAAACTTAATAAATGATGCATGAGTCGATGTCCTCTTGACTCTGAAAGCAAGCCATCATTTCTTTTCAGTTGTTAAAGACTATATGCCTCAAGGTCAAAATAATAGCATTACGTTTAGGTACCTGTTGCAGAATTTCTTGATGATTTATTATTACAGAGTAAAAAGCAGATTATCCCATGAGATTCTGAAGTGACTTCAGGTTGTGGCTTCGCCCTCCCTTAATTGTCTGAAACAAATTAAACTAAAGCAGCTTTATAGCTCTGGCAGTCCAGTCTGCTGAATGGGATTCCACCAAAACACATCCAGACACATGGTGGGTTCTTAGCCTTAGGTGCTCACTGCCAACCAAGGAAGGGTTTCCAGATCTTAAGGCCACCTCTGTCTTCTGTCGTAGAAGGTGGTCAGATGCTGTAAATTTCTGATTTGCTTACTGCATTTCCTGTGTTGCTGCCGATATCTGCTGGTGTCTGATTTCTGGAAGGCCCATGTACTCAGAATTCTCTTGAGCTTGTGCCTTTCATGCTGTAATTTCAGTGTGGTTCTTTGGATTTGGTGGTTTTTTGTTTCGTCACCACGGTTGTTAATATATGAGCCGAATTTAGTTTCCCACAATCTTTATTGATATTGTTAATTTTCAGTCTTCTATCGAATGTACATCATTAACATTTCCCATTTTATTTTAAAATAAAGGTAACAAGTAATTAAAAAATTGAGTTTGGAATTTTTCTCTCTGCTTATGATTGGTCTTTTAAAATGATGCCTTTTTGGTAAATTTATTTATTATTATTGTTTTTTTTGTTTTTTGTTTTTTGTTTTTTTTAGTGTCATTCTTCCACTTCCTCAGAATGTGAAGGATTATTTACTCGATGATGGAACTCTGGTGGTTTCAGGAAGGTAAAGTGTACCAGGAAAAATTCTTTAAACTTTATCACAAAGAAATGTTGCAGTGATTAGATCTCAATAATTACCAGGTAAAATAAATACATTAGCTTTGGCACAATTCTCTCCTTTTTTTCCCCCTAGTTAAAATTACATCCTGATCTTTGTCGGGTATTTCTTGTCAGTGTTCGATTAATAAGACTCAGAATTGAGTACTCCTTCCTCTGATAGTTGCTGGTTGTGAAACTGGGCAGTTCCTTCCATCTCTTGCTTTAGAAAATGGAGGGGGGTGGGGGCAGGAAGAGGGCCCATTAGGACCCTCTGAAGTTCTTCAGCCTGTTTTCGTTTTCTTTTTCTTTTTTTTTTTTTTTTGAGATCTTTCAACTTTTAAGATAAAAAATTAATTGTCCATTACAAACAGAAAGCTTTACTAGGGTATCGTGTAATTCCTTAACCTTTTCTTCCCCATGGTTAACCCCCCTCCACCTTCTCTGTTGCTGTAATTCCTCTAGTTATAAAGGGACGACATTACCATGCTTCAGTCTTTTTAGGGCAAACTTGAAAAAGTTTAAGAATCATAGAATGTAATGAAGTTCCTAGTTTGCTCACAGGTCATGTTACCTAAATAAATGCTCATCCCTCACTTCCTTTCTGAACTAGCTTAACAGGAACCCTTGGTGTACAGAACTCCTTTTTTTTGTAGAATTCCAGGTTGGAAATAATTTTCCCTTGGAATTACTATTATTATCATTATTATCCTTTTTTTTTTTTTTTTTTTTTTTTTTAAGTATTCTTCACGCCCAGCATGGAGCCCTTGGTTTTTAAGTATTCTTCATGCCCAGCATAGAGCATGGAGGGCTTGAACTCATGACCCTGCGATCAAAACCTGAGCTGAGATCAAGAGTCAGATGCTCAACCGACTGAGCCACCCAGGCGTCCCTCCCTTGGAATTGTTGAAAAAAAATTTTTTTATTGTGATAAAATGCCCATAACATAAAGTTTGCTATCATAATTATTTTTCAGTGCACAGCTCAGGGGAAGTAAGTGCATTTATAATGTGCAACCGTCACCACCATCCACCTCCAGAACTCTTTCCATCTCGTAAAACTAAAACTCAGCCCCCATTAGACATGAACTACTCATTTCTCTTCCCACTAGCCCCTCCTAACCACTGTTCTACCTTCTGGGCCTATGATTTTGAGTACTCTAAATACCCCACATGAACAGACTCGTAGGGGATTTGTCCTTTTGTGACTGGCTTTATTTCACTCAGCCATAATGTCCACAAGCTTCACCCATATTCTAGCGTGTGTCAGAATTTCTTTCCTTTTAAGGCTGAATACTGCTTCATGGTATGAGTGGGCACATTTTGGTGCCTCACTTTTACTCTTTACCTCATTTTATTTTTCTGCGTAATACTTACTTCCATCTGGCATAATTCCCATAATTGTTCTTTTATTAGAGTGCAGGCTTCATGAGAACGGGGACTTGGACAGGTCTGTTCCTGGCGCTTGGGGCAGTACCTGATACGTGAGAGGTGCTTGGTAGACATTTGTTGGATGAAGGAACTTGGGAATAGAATTGTGTGTGTTTTCAGTAACACTAATTTCATACTCCGCTTCCCTTTCTCTTGTGAATTTTCTGTGTAGTTTTCTGGATTACATTTCTGTTTTTGGTTATTCTTAGCCTCATAATAACCTGAAGATTGTTAATGAGAGTCTCATGAATTCTATTGCAGGATTAGGAAACAGTAGAATAGTTAAGCAAGACTCAACTTTGGGGCACTTAAAAACATAATTTTATTATTCTCAAGTCTAGAACAATAATGAGTTTATTTATATAAATGGAACTGTAGAGGTGCCTGGGGGGCTCAGTCGGTTAAGCGCCCGACACTTGATCTCGGCTCAGATGATGGTCTCATGGTCCATGAGATCGAGTTCTGCCTCAGGCTCTGCACTGACAGCGTGGAGGCTGCTTGGGATTCTCTTTGCCCCTCCCTGTGCTCTCTTTCTCACTCTCTCTCTCAAAAATAAATAAATGGGACTACAGAGAAAATAATTTCTAACATTAGAAAGTACTGGGTAGATTTCCGTATTGCAAGCGTATTGAAGAGCTCCGTGTTGTTTTTCATTGGCCAGGTGTTTGTGCGGGCTTGTGGCGTGGGTGGGCCCTGCTAAATACCATCGCACGGCTCTGTGGCACCTGGCCGCACAGTAGTGCACCCATCAGAGAGGGATCTTGCCCTTTTGGAGTTGGCGGTTCAGCTTCAAGTGTGTGGGAGTGGATACAGCCTAGTGCCTGTCCTCCAGTCCCGTTGCCTGCTGGCAGATCATGTCTTTGTAATTTCTAGTGCTCTGTGCTTGGGTTTCCCTGTCCGTAAATGGGGTGACTGATACCCTAGAACTTACTGCGGGTTGTTGCACAGATGAAAAGAGATAATGTGTAAAATGTTTCGCCCAGTGCCTGGTCTACTGTGTGCTCTGAAGAAACACCACCTGCTCTCACCATCATCATTGATCTCACCTGGAACATTAAGCAAGCACACCAGTAAATATGTAACTGAGAATTCTGATGAGACTTTAAATCACTGGGGGTGGGGTGGCTGAAGATGGCAGGGAAGGACAGAGAATACCCTGAAGAAGTAACTTAGGAGCCTCTCAGTCAGGAAGTTTGGGTGGAAGGTAGTCAGTTGATGGGTGGAGGGAAAGATCTCCCAGGCTGAGGGAACAGCATTAAGGAGTGCTCTGAGGCATGGAAGGTCTTGATCTGCGAGAAACTACAGGGAGTCATGCCGCTGGAGCACGGAGGGCCGAACGGTGCAAGAGTTGGTTGGTGCCACCGGGGAGGTAGTTAGGGGGTGTGTGGGAGTCCTGTTAAAGATTCTAGTATTTATTCTGAGGTCAGTAGGAATGCATTGAAGAGCTCAGAACAAGACAGTGACTTGAGCAGGTTTCAGGGTTTGAACTGGGACCGGTTACCATGTGGGAATTGAAGACTGGTTAGGAGGATACTGCATTGGGCCGAGTTAGAACTGACAGTGGCATGAACTACGATGGTGACACTGGAGGGGAGATGTGAGTGCATGTGAGGTGTCGGAGCTGCACCGTCAGAACTTGGTGACAGAGAAGGAGCCGGCAAGAATCACCCTGTCATTTCTGGCTGAACGTCTGGATGGACGAAGGTGTCATTTACTCTGGCTGAGAAAAACCTTTGATTTGAAAAGGGCAGTAATTTTAGGTGGGGTTATTTTTATAGGTAAAAACTTGAAAATACAGGTGAAATTTAAATGAGGTACATTTACAATAAAATGCACAGATCTTGAGTGTAACGTTTGATGAGTTTTGATAAATAATGCACACTTGTTTCCTCACCTTGCCATTGAAAGTATCAAACATTTCCGGGGCATCTGGGTGGCTCAGTCGGTTAAGCGTCTGACTTCAGCTGAGGTCATGATCTCGTGCAGTTTGTGGGTTTGAGCCCCGTATTGGGCTCTAAGCTGACAGCTCAGAGCCTGGAGCCTGCTTCAGATTCTGTGTCTCCTCTCTCTCTGCCCCTCCCCCCCAGTCGTTCTTGTTCTCATTCTCTTTCTGTCTCTCAAAAATAAACATCAAACAAGAAAGAAAGAAAGAAAGAAAGAAAGAAAGAAAGAAAGAAAGAAAAAGAAAATCAAACATTTCCAGTCCCTAGGAAAGTCCCTGCCCTCCCCTGTTGGTCAATCCTGCCCACCTCCTCCAACTCCACCCCAGGCAAACACTGGTCTGATTTCTGTCTCCATGGCTTAGTTCTGTCAGTTCTAGGCCTTGGTGTAAGTGAAATTATATAGTGTGTATTTTTTTGTGTCTGGCTTCAACTCAACATAATGCTTTTGAGATTCATGTGTTACTCTGTTTCATTGCTAAGTAGCTTTCTTCAAACCTTTTTGTTTTAAAGATATTTTTAAGTAATCTCTGCATCCAGCCTGGGGCTCAGACTCACAACCCTGAGCTCACGTGTTACATGCTCTATTGACTGAGCCAGCTAGGTGCCCCCGGATGTGTCTTTTTAAAGCTCAGTGTTTGTTTTGTGTGCGGGCTTGGTTGTGTATCCCTCTCAGTATATTCTTTGCTGTCCTAATCTTTTCATTTTTTTCCTTGGAGCCCATGCTATTTTTTTTTTTTTTAATTTTTTTAACCTACGAATTTTTTTTTAAAGTTTTAATTCAAATTCCAGTTAACATACAGTGTAATACTAGTTGCAGGTGTACAATACAGTGATTCCACACTTGGAAACATCACCGGGTCCTCATCATGACAGGTGCGCTCCTTCATCCCCGTCACCTTCTTCGCCCATACCCCCACCCACCTCCCCTCTGGTGACCAGGTGTTTGTTCTCCATAGTTAAGAGTCTGTTTCTTGAAAAATGATGGTCGGTGTGTCACAGTAGTTGGCGGTGCCTTAACCGAATGTGTGTGGTCAGGCCTGAGGGCCCCTTCCGTCCTTGTCAAGGGGAGTGCTGACATCTCAGCTCAGACACTTGCTATCCTAATCTTTTTGACTTTCCCAGGAAGAGTAGGGGGATAAAAAAGTAAAACGAGAACACCCCATGAAGCTTTAATTAACCCCAAAAGAACATAATTTAACTTAACCTAAAGGGATAATTAAACTTTAAATGGGTTAACAGTTTTGGACAGCCTCCAGGTGATTACAATCTAGATGCACTGGTTACAATATCACATCACTTATCGATCCACGATATTGACCAACGGAGCAAGTTACACTAGGGAAAACAGCACAGTCCTATCCTGGGGTTCATATCGACAGTAGGGTTTATGGCCTCGGATCCAGACATCCCATTGGTTTCATTTGTTCAACTGTTGAAGTCCTGCAGGCCAGAATATCTCTATTCAGGCCAGAGTAATCCAGGTTGGTTTCTGTCTATCAGTAATTTCTCCCTGAGTTCAGATAGTAACAATTAGTTGAATGAGTGTGTATGTTTAAAATATTGTTAATAGAGTACCACAATTGTGTCTATTAATATGTGGACATTTTAGCTCTTTTACATGGGATGTATCCCTGCATCAAGGAATACAGTATTATAGTTACAAACAAATAGAATGGAGTTAATGGACGAGACTTACTGAATATTCTTTCTATTGTGAGTAGGCCAGTAGTGAACTGTGGCTGGTAGACACTGAGATCTGTCGATTAGGCATCTGTCCTTAGCATAGACTATGGGAGTTATGTATGACTCAGTTTTGTTTGGTAAGGTAAATTCTGAAATGGTACGGAGTGGGAACAATACGAATGCCTAGAGATTCCATCATGTGTAAAAGATGCCCCACCTTATTACTAATTACCAAAGGAGTACTTATTATAGTAGACTTGAAAACTTTATAGAGAAAATATAAAGAAGCAGAAAAAAATCACTTCTAATTCTACTACCTAAAAGCAAATCCTGTTCAAATATTGGAATATCTTCTCTAGTCTTTTTAAATACATTTTTTAGCCTATCTTACGAGCATACTATATTTTATATAATATGTAATGTCCTATTTTATATAATTTATACTATATTCATCTAGTATGTAATACATATTATACATAATACATGTTTGCATATAATATATATTTTATATAATATATAATTTTATATTCTTTATTTCAGTGAACACAATTGTGTAATTTTCCATGTGTTTTTAAGTTTTTTTCTGATTTTTTTAATTTTTTATATTTGAGAGACAGACAGAGCTCAAGCAGGGGAGGGGCATAGAGATGAAGACAGAAAGTGAAGCAGGCTCCAAGCTCTGAGCTGTCAGCACAGAGCCTGACGTGGGGCCCGAACTCACTAGCAGTGAGATCATGACCTGAGCCAAAGTCGGATGCCCAACCGACTGACCCACCCAGGCACCCCCTCCATGTGTTTTTAAAATGGCATAAGATTATTAAAAAAAAAAAAAAATCTTTTTTTAATGTTTATTTTTGAGAGAGAGAGAAAGAGACAGCGTGAGTGGGGGAGGGGCAGGAAAAGAGGGAGACACAGAATCCGAAGCAGGCTTCAGGCTCTGAGCTGTCACCACAGAGCCCGACATAGGGCTCAAATCCACAAACAGTGAGATCATGACTTGAGCTGAAGTTGGACGCTCAACCAACTGAGCCACCCAGGCGCCCTGGCATAAAATTATTTTTAGTAACTGCATAATTTCCATGGATATGTACTTGCTGTAATTAATTTCATAGTTGTTGGGCATTTAGGTCATTTGCAAGTTTATAGAAAAATAATTCCTCAATGAACATATTTCTGCATGGAACACCGTTTGCACGTAGGATTATTTCTGTACAATAAGAATCCTAGACTCCAGTTATAGGAGTCTTGACTCCTATATTGACTAGTATTGCCAGATAGTTTTCACTAACCATTGTACCAATTTATATGTTTAACACTAGTGTATTAAGGTACTTATCTCAGAAAGTGGATTTCCTAATTAAATGCTTTCCTCTAGGTTTCCAAATTAGTTGGTACAAAGAAATTAAAAGGCAGACCAAGGCTGTGAATATTTCTTCAGTTTCATCTCTCATGAAGTGAATGTGGCCTTTTTGCTCCCCCAGCTCTTACATACTCTCCTTAACCTGCCACCCAGTGCTCCCTGTGTGTGTTCCCCAGGTCAGTGGGTTGATTTTCATTGCAGATACAGGACATCTGCTATGGTCAGAGTGTTTGTGTGGCCCCCAAATTCATATGTTGACGTCTTGACTCCCAAAGATACTTGGTATTGGAAGGTGGGACCTTTAGGAGGTGATTTGGTCATGAAGGTGGAGCTTTCGTGAATGGCATTTGTGCCCTAATAAAAGGTACCCCAGAGAACTCCCTTGCCCCCTCTGCCATGTGAGGACATGGTGAGAAGGTGGCCATCTGCAGCCCAGAACCTGACCCTGCAGGCACCCTGATGTTGGCTTCCAGCCTCCAGAACTGTGAGAAATAAACTCCTGTTTATAAGCCACTCAGTATAAAGCCACTCAGTGTTTTGTTTTAGTAGCCCAGACAGACTAACTTAGTATCCCATTTTAAACATGACTTAAACAAGGAGGCAAATGAATTATTTCAGAAGTCCTATGACATGGCAATTGTTGGGAAGTGTAGTAGGTCAGTGATGCTAGGACGCAAAAAGAGCTTCTCTGTGAACTTCTTGATTCTCCTCTCCAGGGTCCAAGTTCACCATAGTGGTTTCAAGCATCACGCCCTCCCACTGTCATATCCAGAAGCCAGAAGAAAGGAGATCCTGTCTCACATTCCTCTTGAAGAGCAGAGCAAACCTTCTCGGGAGCTCTCTGTCCCTTGTTGGTCAGGGGTGGGTCCCCCTCAGTGGCAGGGCGTTGGAATAGCCATGAGTGGTGGACTGGTCTGTAGGTACTGGCGTGGTTAGGGAGAAGTCCTCAAGGCACAGGGGCACTTAGTTTCTGAACAAATTGGAGGTTTTATTAATAGAGAAGTGGGGAAATGGGTATTGGGGTTTCCATAGCTCTTGACTCTTCATTCCTAATCTCCCATAACCTCCACATGCAGTACGTTTTTTTTCATTTCTGCGTTTCAGCTCTGTAAGGGATCTTGTTTACATTTTTAACTTAGTACGGAGTCTGGGCCTAATGAGTATGTATTGAGTGAATGAATGAATAAATGAACATGGTTACTTCACTCTCTTCCACGGTAGAGTCAAATGAATAGTATAGACCAAGGCTGATAACTGGGTTTATCTTGTTTGCCAACTCAGATCTGGTAATGGTTTCCTAGAGTGATGTGTTGAGAAGGATTCTGAGGCTGCATCCAGGGTTCAGTAAGAAAGAAAGCTTGGTTTGATTATTACTGTCTGTAGTGGGTTGGGAAAGGAGGCTGGTAACATCCATTTCTGATACAAGTGAGTCATTTTTTGCACATTTTTAGGTGCCTATAATATGAAATGGGTGCCGAGTGTGTTACTGAGATAACAAGATGGGTGGGGTATCCTACCTTGGGAATCCACGTTCAGTGGCCAAGTTAGATGTAAATAAATAAGTGTCTGGGTTTTGTTTTTTGTTTTTGTTTTTGTTTTTTTTTAATAAAAGCATCCATATTCTGATAAGCATGTTTTTCAAGTTTAAATAATCACTGTAAGCTGCAGTAGAGGTGATACTTGAACTGGTCTCACAAATTGGGTCTGACTCAGGTGGTCTGACTCACTGCTTCCAAGAACTAATCTTGATTTGTTCCTTTCTGGTCTTGAGTTCTTTCTTTCCTGACCTGTCTCCCTTAAGGCAGAATAATAATAGACACCAGCTATTAAACACGTGTTGCGTATGTTCCTGATTTGAATCCTCACAACTCGAGAGTAGCCCCTCTCTTTTGGTTTTGTAGATGGGATAATGGTGCAAAGCTCTCGACTAACAGTGGGAGAACTGACACACTCAGACCATGTCTTTTTCCAAAGCCAGTGCTCTTAAGGGTTCCCATTGCTCTATGCTGGAGGTGATACAGGAAATACAGAATAGTTCTAAATATTAGCATCATACCATTCCAGTCATCAGTGTTAAGAGCTATACCTTAGAAAGAAAGTCTAGTAAACTTGAGAATTTATACCTTCCGTCATCATTTACAGCGATCCGGTTTTGTGAGCTACCTCAGAGTAGGCATTGTGATAAGTCCTTCTAAGAACTGTATGAAGACACTGATTATAAACATGATTTTTCAATGTATTTCATTATGCAATCAAAAAAACCTGATGTTTTAGAGTGGTAAAACACATTTTCAAGTTCATTGAGTACCTTTTGTATGGTGGAGCAATATTAAAGATGATAATGTCATATTTAAGGATGTGTGGTGTTGAAAGAGATGCAAGAGAAGGAAAGGCTATATAGCTCCTTGAGCAGGGAACTCACAGGTGACAGTGTGTTAGCGTTCTCATTATACTCCAGGGTCTGGGTCTTAGCTTTGTGGATCTGGGAACTCTATTCTTGAGGATTACAGAGGACTGATTAAACTTCAGAGACCTGGGGTGCCTGACTGGCTCAGTAGGTCGTGCACACGACTCTTTATCCCAGGGTTGTGAGTACAAGCCCCACGTTGGGCATAGAGCTTACTTGAAAAAAAAGGTAGGGAACTGATCTGCATTAACCAAAATCACACCAGATTGACTGATTGATTAAATTATTGATAAGTCCACTTGTCAGTTTCTTGATTTATAAAGGAGGATATGCCATTCCAGTGATTGCTGCCGTAACACTTAATTTATTACGCCCTCAGATTTGAATGGAACCACTGTTGGTAGCTTTGTATTTAACAATATACTTACACTAATTATTTCTTAAAAAGATGCTATCTCCACCTTTCTGTTATGATATTTGAAGATTTAGTTTTCCTACACCCTCGAGATCTTCATTACAGCTTTTGGTTAAATCACTAGTCAGTGGTCACAATGTTATGATGTTACTGTTGGCTGCTGAGCCACGTTGTGTACTATGATGACCTTTTTTAAAAAAAAATTATTTTTTGTACTTTTTTTCTTCTTAAGTTTATTTTGAGAGAGGGCACACGTGCAAGCAGGGGAGGGGCAGAGAGAGAGAGAGAGAGAGAGAGAGAGAGAGAGAGAATATCACATGCAGACTCCACGCCATCAGCACCGAGCCCGACTCGGGGCTCGATCCCACAAACTATGTGATCATGACCTGAGCCCGAGATCACCCAGGCGCCCCAACCTTTTCTTTTTTTATAACCTTGTTTTCTCTGGAACTACTAGCCAGCTTCGTTAAATTTACTTAATTCCCATATGTCTGTCACTAATACTTAGTAATTTTTCCAGTAAACAGGGCGTAAGCCTGTTAGCTGTTTCTCTAAACACTCCAGGACATTTCAGATCCAGCGGGTCCATTTTCCTTTCCCAGATTCATTTTAGCAGTCCATCTTCCTGTTCCAGTCTGGCAGCTCTTCAGGGCTAGTATACAGTTGTTACCTTGGAACTTTCCTATTCTGTGCCCGATTTTCTTTTCCTTGGATATCACGTTTTTGGGTCTCTTGATTTACCCGTTTTATTGAAGCACATGCTCTAAAATGCATAGGAAGAAAAACTTGGAGTCTTTTCATACCTGGAAAAAGTTTTTATTTTACTCTGGATTTTTTTGAGGGGGTGAATTGGCTTAGTATGGGATTTTAGGCAGAGTATTTCCCTGTGATTTTGAAGGCATGGTCTACTATCTTCCATAAAGTCCCATGTCATTCTGATTTGTGTTCCTTTATTGTGACTTGGTTTTCTTTATGAATGTTTTTGAGAATTCCTCTTTCATGTTTTTACATTTCACAATAACCCTCTGTATTGCCCAAACGTATTGACTTAAAAACAACGAACACTTTGTCAGTGATTGCGTCGCTGGGTGTTGAGAGTTCTCCTTGGGTCTCTCACTTCCTGCTTACCTTGCTAGCAGAGGCACTGATGCCTTTTATTCTTGTTATCTTTTCAAGGATGTTTATATAGCAGAGAGCCTTGGAAGGTAGAGATAGCAGCTCCCCCTCTAGCACAGAACAGGATTTTTATTGTCTAGGACAGGTGAAGACAGTGTTTCTGCCCTTGGGTCAGAGACCGAACCGGTTTACCTTGTAGAAGACGTGATTCCCTAAGTTCAGGGTTCCTCAGTTGTGTTGCAAACCTGGGCCACACCTTGACCTCCCACGGGACTAGACGGGCTAGAGGGAACTGATGCCCATACTTCTTGACACTGGATGAGTCTTCTGTTGGTCTTGCTAAGGCATTCTTGTCACTGTCGTCATTTGGTGGTTCTGCTAAGATGGCCTCGCTCACGTGTCTGGCAGTTGATGTTGGGTTTCTCTTCCCATGTGGACTCTCATCTCAGAAAGACTACCCTTCTGGGGGAGGGGGCGGGGTGCGCCTGGGTGGCTCAGTCAGTTAAGCATCAGACTCTTGATTTTGGCCCAGGTCATGATCTCATGATTTGGGAGTTCGAGCCCCATGTCGGGCTTTGTGCCGACAGCCTGGAGCCTGCTTGGGATTCACTCTCTCCCTCTCTCTCTGCTTGTCTCCCCCCCTCCCCAAATAAATAAATAAATAAATATTAAATTTTTTTTTTAAAAAAGAAGAAAGACTACCCTTAGTTACTTTGCATAGGGTTGGCAGCATTCCAAATGCTGAGCAGAGGCTGTAAAGGCTTCTGACACCTTGAATTACGTGCTGTCACTTGCTACATTTTGCTGATTACAAGGAATCTTGATGCCAGTTTAAATGAAAGGAATGGGGAAATAAATGCCATTATTTGATGGCAAGTGTGGCAAAGTCGCCCTGCAGACGAGCATATCAGACCAGATGGCAAGAATTATTGTGGCCATCTTTGCATAGCATTTAAGGTTTTTTTCCTCCATTCTCTATGCTGTGTACTTGGTGAGCCCTTTCATTCTAGAGACCTATTTTTCAGTTCGGGGACATTTAAAAATACTGTATCTTTGATAATTTTTTCTTATTTTCTTGTTTCTCTTTTTTGAACTCCTATTATTTAGATATTGGGTCTTGCTGGGTTCTCTGAATTTTATCATTCCTTCTCTGTTACCTGTTTCTTTGTCTTCTTGGTTCTCCATTCTGGGAAATTTCCTTCATTTTGCCATATTCATGCTATTGAATTTTTAAATTTCAGCTACTTGGGGCACTTGGGTGGCTCAGTCAGTTAAGCATCTGACTTCGGCTCAGGTCATGATCTCGCAGTCTGTGAGTTCGAGCCCCACATTGGCTCTGTGCTGACAGCTCGGAGCCTGGAGCCTGCTTTGGATTCTGGGTCTCTCCCTCTCTCTGCCTCTCCCTGCTTGCTTGCTTGCTCTCTCTCTCTCTCTCTCTCTCTCAAAAATAAACATTAAGAAAAATAAAGACAACCAAATTTCAGCTACCAGATTTAAATTTCTACAGGTTCAATCCTGTCCTCTGTTCCCTCTGGTCTTCTCTTGTGGATGCAGTATCTTTATTTTTAAGGATATTAATGATTTAAAAAATATTTTTCCTTTTAAAAAACTTTTTTTTTTTTTTTTCCATCTTGGAGCCTTTCTTTAGTTTTCTAATGATTCTAGGCCTTTTATTCATATTTGAGAGTGAGGGGGACACACACACATACACGCATACACACACACACACACACTTGGAAACTTTGTAAAAACCGGGTGGGGCTCGCTAAGAGTGCCAGCAATGAGCAGAAATTGACGGAAGTTTCCCGGAAAGATCTACAGGTCTTTCCTCTGGGGTGGTTGAGTTTCTACAGAGAAGAATGTTGTAACCTGTGTGTGTTCTGGGAGCAGAGTGGGAGGAAGGGGACTAGGGGCCTCACTGTTAGTGTGACTTTCACAAGGCTGCTTGTCGCACTCTAGCATTTCACCCTCGTATTCCTCCGTGGCAGTATGGACCTGAGTCCTTACCCTCTTTGGTTCATGGAGAGGATTAGTTGTTTTGGTGTGCAGGGTGAGGAAGGCTACGTGTATCTTACTGTCCCTTCTGTGGACTTCACACAAGCAACCTACCTGTTTGTAGCCCAGAACTTCGGTCTCGTCATCAGTGGTAATTCTAGCTTCTCCCTTTTGCTCGCTGGGGTGTCCTCCTCATTGGCTTTCTGTTTTCCAAAGTTCTGTTGCTGTCTCTTTTCTGCAGCTGTCTCTTCTTTGATCCCTTTTTTCCTTGAGAGTTTTCCTATCATTTTAGTGGGGTTTCCAGAGGAGCATAGGGATAGATAAATGCCCCTGGTCAACCAGCAGCCTCCCTTTCCCTTCTTCTTATAGTTTCTTGGTACAGATCCTGTGCTGGTTCTTGTTTGGATTATTATTTGTTTTCATTGACGTGGTGAGTTCTTCGTAGGCCAGTTATTTGTGGTTTAGTGTTGATGAGAGACCAAAGCAGTGTTATTCCTTCTGAGTGTTTTCAGCCTTTGCTTTCTCCCTAGGCAGTGAGGATTGGCTACTAGGTGGTCCATTTCCACCCGTGCTGTGCTCGCCAGCTGCTTCAAAGGAGGCACGTCAAGTCTTTCGTTCCCTGTCTCCCCCCACACGTTTCCGTGGTGCCAGTCAAGGTCCAGGGCAATACCTGACCCCAGCCCACACACTCTTTTCTTACTAGGTAGAAAAAGATTCTTGATTTTGCCTCTCAGGGGGACCCGCTCTTCAGTAGAACAGCTCTTCCGATGATTCCTTTTGCCTTCTTCATCTCACTTGATCTTCCTCGTCTGTGGCAGCACTTTCTCATATATCGGGATTCAGAGTTGTAGATGACTGCTAGTGTCCTTGGAGTTGGAGGTTGAATTTTTCTTTTCCGTGGTTCTAGTGACGTATGAGAAGAGGGCAGGAAGTTTGTATTCTTTTTATTTTGTATTGGTTTTTCTCTCTAAAAAAATGAACTTTTCCTAACATTATCCTCCAATTCTGAGGCTGTCTTTTTATTTTTATTTTAGAGAAAGAGAGCGAGCAAGCGTGTGACAGGGGAGAGGGGCAGAGGGGGAGAGAGAATCTCAAGCAGGTTCCACACTTGGCATGGACCCCAACGTGGAGTCATGACCCTGGGATCATGACCTGAGCCAAAATTGAGAGATGCTCAACCAACTGAGCAAACCATACCCTCTCCCTTTTCAAATATATATTTAGTATGACTGAACTTAGGACTACATACATGGTACTGAAGCCTTTTTCTTGCTTAATTTTTGTTTTATGTTCTTCTAGGGAAGATCCACCAACATGTTCTCAGCCAGACAGTGATGATGAAGCAGAAGAAATACAGGTTGGTTCAGAATAAAACAGCCCATTCTATCATTTCAGTGAGCCCTGAAATGGTTCTCATATTTACATCTTAGCCTGTGTTTGGTAAAGTGAGAAATTACATGAAAATCTCGCTTTGACATGTACTTTGTTTTCAGGAAAAGATGTCTCTTATGTATGTATCATTTTTAGATGGAGCATTGCTTTGGGGAAGCCCAGTGCACTATCCACATTTAATACTTTGTTTCTGTCCTCTCCGTGCAGTGGTCGGACGACGAGAACACGGCCACGCTAACGGTAAGAGCAGAGCTGTGCCAGCCGGGGCTCAACCTCACGCTGTCACCTGGGATGTTTCGGGATTTCAGTGCGGATCTCGATGGATTCCCATTTACTTATTTTTCTCGTTGGCTTTTATTTATTAAGGTGCATAGTTGGTGCTGTGACTTGTTTCTCTTAAGCTCTGAAAGAAGTAATCAAGCCTAACATTAAACTTTGATGTTTCCCAGATCTGTGGAACCTAAAGTGAAATCTCTGTTCACTTATTCAAATATATTTAAATGGCATAAAAATTACAGTTTCTTTCAGGTGAGAGTAATGTGTGGCTTTAACCAGTATCTTGTATCAAAATGTGGAAGTGGATTGAGTATTATGGAGTCTTTGAGGATAAGAATGCTGTTGTCTAAGTCAACTTGAAATATATTTTTAATAAAAATATTTTTAAAGGAATGAGTGAAGTAAAACACGTATTTCTAAAAATGTAATAGGTAAATGAAACTTCTTATACTGTGAGACAAGAGAACTTTTTATCAAATTCTCTGCTAATAGACGTAAAGGCACAACAAAGGAAACTAGTTTTAGGGGAGGTTATATTCTGATACAATTCTAAATAAGAAGATACTTTTGTTTATTTCAACGGAAGAGACCTGGTATATATAGTACAAGCAAAGTAACTGGAGGTGCTTAAACCAGTGTATTTCCTTAGGTATAAAAAGCATGCCATTATATGCAGGAAGGGAAAGTTTCTATGTTTTCCTTTTACTCTGGATGTCATGCAGGTCAGTCACTCTCTGTTCATGACAGTCCTGTTCAGTTAAACATACATGGTAGTTATCTACCATATTTAGGGCACTGTAGTGAGTTCCGAGCAAAGGTGAATTTGGGTTGCTTCCTTTCCATTAGGGGGTTTATAAGCCAGCAGGGAAAGATGCCTCACTTTGGGGGTAGATGGCAAAGTGCTGTCAGAACAGACAACAGTTAGAATGTGTAAAGGGAGAAATGATATTTGACCTGGACCCTAAAAAGGTTAAGGATTATCAGTTCTAACTCCTGTTATCTAATAGATGGATAGATTGGGAAATTACTAACTTACATGTGTGTATATCTACCAGACTCTGTTCTCCAAGGCCTGGGAGCTGTCATGTAGTGACATCATAGCAGCAGTGAGCACACCAAGTGTTTTGATCGTGGTTTCTAGATACCATTCTCCACTGAAAGAAATTGAAGCTCCTTGGAGAAAGTCAAGACCAGGGGTCAGAAAGTGAAGATGAACCTGTGACAGCTTGTGTCAGAAAGTAAGCAGGAGGCAGACCTGACTAGAAGGACCCAGAGGCCAGCTTGAATAGGCCAACCCCCTGCCAGATATTGGAGTCTCAAAACAGGGACGTTAGTGAAGTGTCACCATTTATTAAAATGAGAGTCTGTGATCCCATACTGACAAACAAATGGTTATATTAACTAAACGGAGCAGAGGGGAAAACCCTTTAGAGTAGAAAAGGCACCAAATCACAAATGTAGAAGGAATTACAGACTTGGAAATCACCATTTGGCAATGATCATAGTAATTGCTGGGGTAGATGTTAAAGCCATTGAGTGAATATTTGGTGAGAAAGAGGATATTTAAATATTCTCAAAGTATTTCCACCAAAATTACTTACTAATTATAAAGAGGAAAATGGTAACTTTACAGAGGAAAGACATGGCAGCCAAGTGATCAAAGTTAACCTTGTCAGTAATGGGACAAACCGACATTGTGTGCCTCCTGATACAATACACTAAGGACACATCACCTGCCAAAAATCCATAACCTAAATCTAATCATGAGGAAGCATCCAGCATACTCAACTCTTTGGAAATCATACAGAATAACTGCTTTGTACTCTTCAAAAACGTCAAGGTCATGAAAGATAATAACAGGAAGAAGGATTAAAGGATATTGAAGAGATAAAACAGCTAAATGTAATCAACGGCAACCTGATCCTCGATCAGAAAAATTTTTTCTTTTGCTATAAAAGACATTATTGGGGAAATGGGCACATTGTGAATAAGATCTGCAGATGAGATGATGGTATTCTGTCATTGTTAGCTCCCTCGTTTTGATAATTTTGTAGGTTATATAAAAGAATGTTACTGCTTTTTAGGAACCATACTGAAGTATTTAGGGGTAAAAAGGCATCGGGACTTCTACTTACTTTAAGAATGTAAGAAAAAAAGTTTGTTTTAAGTGTGCATATGTATAAATAAATGCATATATCTGCATAGATCTATAAGAGAGAGATTTGGGGCAGGGAAGGATAAAACAAACATGGTAAATGCTTGGGTGAAGAGTATCTGGAAATTCTGATTATTCTTCTCTTAAGCCTTCTGAAGGACTGAAATCATTTCAAAATAAAAAGTCACTAAAGTGATTGGCTTTCACTGGCTGGAACTAGATGTTGTTGGGCAGGGGAGCATTCATAGTAGCACACTCTTAGTGGAGGAATGTGAGCCAAGGTCCAAGGGCAGGTAATACATGGTATTGGCGAATGGTAATAGTCCATTAATCTAGATACAAAGACATGGAACTAAAAATTAAAACACAGTCCAGGTGGGTAAATCTCAAAAGTGAGAGCTGTTTGCTGAAGGTATACATGTCAATGACAGCAGTTAGGTTAAATTTTTTAAATGCTATAATTCATGGTCAGTCACATGTATCATTAATTATAAAATCATGACTCTGGAAGAATATGCCTGAGTCTGTAATGCTGGTTGCCTTTGGGGAGGGGGAAGGGTTAGGATTAGGATTAGGGAAGAGAGTGAGGAGGTAAGGAACTTCATTTGTATTGTCACTTTGTTCCCTTAAGAGATTTAAACGTCTGGGTTAAGTATACCAAATTGTTGAATATATGGGTCCAGGAACATGAATATATATTTTTTTGTATATTTTAAACATTTCATGATTTAAAAAAAATATAAGAAGAAATATCCTTTCTTAATGGGTATGGTAGGTGTAGTTGGAAAGACAGGAGAGTTTGGATCACAGAAAGTCCACAGATATGATAAAAAAGTAGATTTTACCTCACAACAGGAAACTTTACCCAGAAAACTGAGGTGTTTTGCATATTTAAAATCGACTCACTGAGCGACAGCTTAAAATGATCTGTTGAAAGGTAATTTTCAGAAAAAGGTAGAATCATGGCTCCCATATTGAAATAAAACTCTTTGACACATGTTGAAGGTTTTATTTAACTCTTGAGGGAGCTAGGCAGATATTTTAACTGGTTCCAAAGGGAAACCAAAGAAGAGACACCTTTGTAGATTAGAAATACTGAAATGAATATGTAAATGAGGCATGATTGGTTTTGCCTCCTTCAAGGGTGGGAGGAAGACTGCTGGGTTTCTCTCAGCCAGGATAGAATTTGTGTGTCCAAGAGAAGTACTTTTCATTGTCATCATTTACCTGCAATTCACCAAGTCGTAAAGCCGCTCGTCGACCTGGCTACAGTCAGATAATCCAGGGGGTGTGCTGTGGGTGCACAATATGGTCTTCCACGAAGCACGCGTTTGTCTTCACAGTATGGAAACTTTTCATAATTTAAATTTGTTTTTGGATCCTGATAGCAGGATTTCCTGAAGTGGAATAATTTGAGGATTTGAGGAACTCTGTCACCTCTTAAAATATAATACGTAAACACAAAGCAATCTGAACTGTTATGGGTTAGGAAAATTAAATTGTCTTGTCTTTGAAGATTGAATCCCTTCATGTTATAAAATTTGTATAACTGCCATTCATCGAAAATATTGCTACAGCAGATTTTTGAGAAACGTTTTTATGGATAGAACCCTGGCGAGCCATATTAGCAACTTCAGGGGACCGTAAGGAAATTACTGGCTTAATAGAGATCCTGATTGCTTCTCAATGGGGAGAGGCCAATGGAAAATAAAGGACTCAAGGCTGTTACTCATTTTGAAAGCCTCTCTGAATGGCTGCAGTTTAATTTCCTGTGTCTAAACTGAAGGTGTCCGAAAAAATGGATGCGGTGGCACATACGAAAGATGCTGCCAGCCGGTCTAGAAGTCCCAGACCTCTGTAGATAAGGAAGGGAGTCCAGCCTGCTCTCCCTTCTTTACTCACTAGCCTGTTGCTTAAAGCTGGTTTCTAGTTTCGGGAATAGGCCACCATTTTTTTTAAATGACATTTTTTTGGTGTGTTTTCCAAACTCTTGACACAGTTTGCTCCCTGTCGCAACTGGATTAGATGATGGGGGTCAACAGAAGCCATTTGGTTCTTTTTGCAGTGTGCAGTTGAGCTAATTCTAGACCCATTCTAACTTTTGCCCCCTCTGGAAGAACTGGTCATTACTGGACTTTTTCAGAATTTGCAGTTGGCCCAGTAGGGGGCGGCAAATATAAACGGATAACGTGCCCATAGCGAATCTGTTCATATTTTCGTATTCTGTCCCCTGCAGGCTCCACTTCCACGTCTGTTACTCCCCTTTTCTCTACTCGTGTCCAACTACTCCCTAGCTAGTGACATAAGGCTCACGGCAGAACATTCCTTCACACATTTTGGACATTTTGATTACTTGCTTATATAAAATACACATTTTAAAATCAGCCAAAAAGGAAAGAACATTTTAACTTAACCAAGGTCCTATTTTTGAGTGTGTTTATATTAAAACTTGTCTGGAAATAGCGGTGTTTAAATATGGCTAAGCACATCATTTATTTCTCATTCTTATGAAGCCTTTTGAGGCTATGTCCAAGAATCTTTTCCTCTAGATGGAAAGGCTTCTGGCCCTTTAAATGGGAAGTGTTAATTCTGAACGTTGGAATATGTGTACAGGTGACATTTCATCTGTCTCTTTTCACTTCATAACTGTGGGTTCTGTAGATGTGAAGAGAACCATTCAGTCCTTCCTCACATCCCCAGATGCCTCGTGATGTCTGTCTTTTTAGCTATGTGGGCTTCGATGGTTTTAGAAAGTGCCATCTGGGCGCTTGTTATTATTCCCCCCCCCCCCCCTTTCTGGTAAATATTTGATCATTGATTTTATTCGGCTCAGTTCAGAAATTCTGATAGTACTTTGTATTCCAACTTTTAACACGCTTAATTGTTTGAGATTTTGATCTTGTTTTCTATATTTATTGTGACGTTATTGACATGCCCAAATGCTTTCTTCTTTCTCTATAGGCACCAGAATTTCCCGAGTTCACCACTAAGGTCCAAGAAGCTATCAATTCCCTGGGGGGCAGTGTATTTCCTAAGCTTAACTGGAGTGCCCCAAGGGTAGGAACACATCAGTAAATCTCTCACTGTTTGAAATATTCTTTGTTTTGCTATTTCTTTCTTTTTATATCCCCCACAGATATAATTTTATTCCTAATTCTAGGGAAAATACTGTGGAATTTATTTTTATTTTCCTCCTCCTATTTTCCTGATTTAGCACTTCCCTGGGTTTGTAAAATACTATATATTTTGCCAGAAGACAGTTGCAATCTCTCATGTTGCTGATCATGCTAGAAATCTGAGGAAATCCATTCTCTGCCCCTTTTCAAAACTTCAGCTGTTCACAGTGTAACAGGAAATTTTCTCTTTTGAAAAGTACTGAAAATTAAAACACAAGACCAGAGCACCTGGGTGACTCAGTCGGTTGGGCGTCTGACTTGGGCTCAGGTCATGATCTCACGGTTCGTGGGTTTGAGCCCCATGTTGGGCTCTGTGCTGACAGCTCACAGCCTGGAGCCTGCTTGGGATTCTGTGTCTCCCTCTTTCTCTGTCCCTCCCCTTGTCTCTCTCTCCTTCAAAATAAACATTAAAAAAAAATTAAAATGTCAAAACACCTAAAAAATAGAGCCGTTTGGGAAATCAACAGACATTTTCTTAAATTGTGTTTTATTATAATAGTGCATTGACAAGATTTATTTATTTTTTTTATATTTATATTAAGTTTTGTGGAAAAATTTGTTCTTTTTTCTAATCCAATAGAAAACAACTATGTCAGCAAAGCTCCTTTAAGGAATCAAAGACTTATTTACATTTTCAAAAATCATCCCATGTGCCTATCTTTGCTTATTCTAAAGTGAAAGATAAATTCTACCTCATCTAGCCTGTAGTTTTACTTACTAAAATTAGTTACACATGTATAGAATTAAAATTTTTTATACAATTTAAATTTTTAAAAGATCTATATGCTTGCTTCCCAAATAAGCAGATCCTAACATTTCTTTTTCTTCACCATTTCTTCCTCTTCAGAGCCAACTGCTTTCACATATTTCAGTGCGTTCTTTTGTTATTTTCCTCTACTTTATTCTTTAGCTGTAGCTATAATACCCATTATTGCTGCCCATTTGGGAATGAGAAGATTATGCTCATTCCTCTCTTTCCCATTGTTTTATATTCCATTCTCCTTCTTCGAGTAATAGCATGTTTTCATTAGGTCAGGACTCCCTGTTTCTCCTGTTAGGGTAACACAGACACTGTATGCACATCTGATACATGCTTCACAAGATGACGTAGTTTTCTTTTTTTTTTTTTTAACGATTATTTATTTTGAGAGAGAGCTCATGCGTATGCATGCATGGAGGGGCAGAGAGAGAAGGGGGGAGAGAATCCCAAGCAGGCTCTTCAGTGTCAGCGTAGAGCCTGATGTGGGGCTCGATTGCACAAACCTTGGGACATCACGACCTGAGCAGAAATCAAGAGTCAGATGCTTAGCCCGACTGAGCCACCCAGGCACCCCAGGATGACGCAGTTTTCTTACTCAATCTTTTGTTTTTCTTGGAGTTCATGGTTTTCTACGCATAAACCGTTGTTTCAGTGGAGGGAAATCTATGGTCAGTGTACCATTTTCAACTAGAAGCTCATCATCTTTTTCATTGGGGGAAATTATAAAGAAGCTATTATAACGAAGTCATTGAGACTCATTTGTAGTTTGTATATGAACAGTAATTTGAATCATTCCTTACTGCTGAACTGGGCTGAGGCTTTCCACTTAAGATGGATATATTATTTTGGTTTTGAGTTATTCATTTGTTCATTTATATTTTATTTTCTCTGTGCCTACCATGTGCCACTGCTTTCTTTCACGTAGTGTGGATAATTTTTGGATAGTTTTTTGCAAACATTAATTTTCTTAAAATCACATTCCTGTCCTGTGTCTGATCTATGGGAGAAGTATGCTGTGTAAGTGACTTAATTATTCTGTCCTTTTTAGGCATGTTCTGCTAAGCTTTGTGCCTCACATGCCTGCTCTTGTTACCTTTTTTTTTGGTTCATGTGTGTGAGATATTCACCGTGTAAAGCTGTGATGGTGCAGATTGATAGATGGGTCTAAACTCCAGTCCTCACAGTTCAGGTGTCCCAGCTGTCACTGCCCAGAAACAAGAAGAGAGAAAGGATCTCCTTTTTCTTAGAGAGTAGCTGGTCAGACTCTTTACACCTTGATCGTTGAGCTGAAGTGTCAGATTTCTATTATTTCTTCACCCCTCTTTTCATCATCGGTGACAAAAACGCAGGGAAGTGCTTGCACCTGAGCGGGATGGTGAGGACCTGTGTGTTTGTAACCCAGCGTCCCCCATGCAGCGGCCCCGCTCTTCACTGTTTAGAAGTATAATTTGAAATTGGACAGTACAGCTAAAATGTCTTACCTCAACTTTTTCTTTAAACGTAATGTGCATTGTTGATTCTGTGTATAGGCCTGAGCTTCATTCATAACAACTAACTTGGAATGTACCCTAAGTAGCATGTGCTTTGTCATTTAGGATGCGTACTGGATAGCAATGAACAGTTCTCTGAAATGTAAAACCCTCAGCGACATCTTTCTGTTGTTCAAGAGCTCTGATTTCATCACTCGTGACTTCACTCAGCCGTAAGTATGTCTCTTGATCTCCCATGTCAGTAGGTTCAGTACTTGTGAGAAGTTTTCTGAAGGCGAAATGCCATTACTTCCAGTACTGTTAAAAATAGCCGTTCCATAGAACAGACCTATTAAAGCAAACCTTCCTTTTCCTTTGATAGTAAATGCTCCACAGTGAATATTCCTGAATATCAAGGGCTTTCTTTATATCTGCTTATTAAGTATTTTGATAATTTTTTTTATTGAAAAACCAATATATGCTCATCATAGAAAAACAAAATTAGGGATTCGAGCTAAACAAAGGAAAGTAAGCACTCATGATCTCACCACAGTTGGTTTTATATACTTCCAGAATTCTTTCTTTGCATACGTCTAATAAAGATATGCCTGTCCCTAACCATATTCTGATTTTTTTTTTAAAGACGGAAATGGGATCATGTAGTTCACACTGCTTAGTAGACTGCAGTGTATAATTAACATCTTTATGTCATTAAATACTTGTGTATATCATTGTTTAAAATTACCTTAATGGTATTCCACTGGATAGCTATGGCATAATTTGTTTGATCAGCCCTCTATTTTTATATAGTCCTGCAATGAATATCCCTGTGCTAAATTTTTGTGCATGTTCCTAATTTTTTTTTTTTTTAGAATAAATTTCTGGAAGTGGAATTGCTGTTTTCCTTTCTTTGCCAGTTAATTCTGTAACTAAAGAACTTGACCCTGTGCTGTCTTTATCATAGGCAGGTAATGCACCTGCACTGTTGACCTGTCGGTGGGCTCTTTATACTCTTGTTCTGTCACCAAATAGTAGGTATTCTAGATTTCCCATCCTACCCACCTTTTTTTTTCTTTTTTCTTTTTTTTTTTTTTTTAATGTTTATTTATATTGGGGTGGGGGGGAGAGAGAGACAGACAGACAGACAGACACAGACTGCTCACAAGCAGGGGAGCGGCAGAGAGAGGAGACAGAGTCTGAAGCAAGCTCCAGGCTCTGAGCTGTCAGCACAGAGCCCGATGTGGGGCACGAACCCATGAGCTGTGAGATCATGACCTGAGCCAAAGTCAGTCGCTTCACTGACTGAGCCGCCCAGGCGCCCCTTCCATCCCTCCCATCTTAAACCAGTCAATTCACTTAAACTAATACTTAAACTGACCTCTCACGTGAAGTGTCTCACAAAATCCAGCAACTAAGCAGGTGAGCAGGGGTGCAAACACGGTGCGCACTTGCCACTTCTTGCCCATCTGTCCGTGTAGTTCACCCTGCCCATTCACCCCATTTCAGCCTCAGATCTTTTTTTGAGGAACCTGGAACCAAACAATAAATTCATTGCACGTCGGTTGTGTATCTACCCTTTTATATCTGAGTTCGGTACCTCAGACATTGATGTTAGTATTACAGTAATCAAAGAAATGAAATTCAGTAATAATAAATGAGTGTGGTTATGTTGTAATGTTATTACAAAGGGGTTTTACCTGTATTGATATTTTTGGTTCATCTACAGAAGAAAGCTTCGTATTGTTTTGATATTTCATTGTCCACCTTTTATGATCATGTTGGCACAGATACTACTAGGTGTTTGGTGGCCCTTGTTTTAGTAATAATGCAGTGGCATTTCCATTCCAGGAGAGACCCTCTGGTTAGAGGAAGTGATGGCTATCTTCTTTGTCCATTATAAAGCCTTTTTTTTTTTTTTTAAGTAGGTTTCATGCCCAGCGTGGAGCCTAACGCAGGGCTTGCAGTCATGACCCTGAGATCAAGACCTGAGCTGAGATCAAGAGTCAGACGCGGGGTACCTGAGTGTCTCAGTCCGTTAAGCATCCGACTTCAGCTCAGGTCATGATCCCATGTTTGTGGGTTCGATCCCCGCATCAGGCTCTGTGCTGACATCTCAGAGCCTGCAGCCTGCTTAAGATTCTAGGTCTCCCTCTCTTTCTGCCCCTCCCTCTCTCTCTACCCCTTCCTTGCTGTCTGCCCCTCCCCTGCTCGTGCTCTGTCTCTCAAAACATAAAATAAAAACTTAAAAAAAATTAAGTCGGATGCTTAACCAGCTGAGCCACCCAGGCACCCCCATTATAAAGCTTTTTGATATCTAATGCTTTAAGTAAAGAGGTCTTAAAATATGTTACATTAAAAAATGCTCTGTACCTGTTAGTTCTTCAGATACAGGCTTTCATGTACCTTTAATACTAGTTGCATTGAGAGTATGAGGACATCTTTTCCTTTCCAAAAATAACTGTAAGTCACTTTTAATTCTCTGTGGCTAGTGGTGTTTTATATCACCTTTGCAGTTTGCTGAACTGCTGCTTCTTCCCAGCTCACCTCTCTCTCTCCTTGTGCATGAATGTAACTGGGACTCCAGTAGAAGATGGAAATACCCGTCAGTTGTTTTGTATTCTGTACTCTTTGATTTTTGCATGAGGGGGAAGTAAAGTCAGCAAGTGAATTTGAGGCCCCGGATTAAGAGCGTTTACCCGAAGAATACCAGCCTTCTCTTAGTCTAAATAATTGAGAGTCGGCAGGAGCAAACCCCAAGCACGGAGCTTGCAGCCTTTCATCTGGGTGGCTCTGAGTCATCACCCATTTCTGGAAACGTTTGTCGGTAGTAAGCTGCATGCCAGTAAGTCTTGTCACTGAGCAGAAATCTTTATTGACAGGATCTCCACCGAAAAATGAACTTGTGTCATATTAGACCTTTCAGGACCCCTTAAAGATTAAATTAGGAGTCTAATTTTTTAAAGTAGGATTGTATTAATGGTTTAATCTCTTTCCTTCTGTTGGCTAGAAAATTGGCCTAAATCTGTTTAGTAATTTGTTTGCACAAGTTAGTTACTAGAGCCCAAACCAGAGTATGATCTCAGTCAACGTCATGCTAAATGTTTACAGTATTTTATAGTAAGGTTAGGTTATAGTAAGGTTATAAATGCCTCCCCCTAGCAATGCTTCAAATTAAAATATAGTAAAATATTGTAAAGAACTTAATTTTATAAGAGTTTAATTACTAAATAATAAGGAATATTATAAATAATAATAAATATAAGCATAGACCATAATAAGGCATTATGGGGTATTATATAATCTGTGATATGTATAAGATTATATAATATTATGAAAGTGACGTTATGTTGTTTATACTATTTTGGGGCTTGCCTCAAAAAAAGAAACAAAGACATTACAGTTAACAGAGGGCCAACTCAAAGCACTTGACGCATGCAGAGTTTTAAAAAATATATTATTTAACAAGGACTCTGGAGCTTGGGTGTTTCTGGGGTTGGTTGAGCAGGTCCTCGAGGTCTCCAGGGACCCCGGCTCTTTCAGTGTTTACGCACTCTCATCCTTGGCTCGCTGGCTTGGTATCTGGGATTATCACCCGATGGTTACGTGATTGCTGCTGCGGTTCTGAACATCACATGAAGACCCGACGGTATCTGCACCAGAAATAGAAGGGGTGGTGTGTTTCCTCTCACTCTTCTCTGTGTGTGAGCAAGTAGAGCATTCTGGAAGCTCTCCAGGAGACTTCCTGTCAGACTCATTGGTCGCACAGTGTGACTAGCCTAATCCAGCGATAGTCAGGGAACAGAAATGCCGTGACTGGTTTGGACCGGGGCTGTCACACGTGAGCACGCGTCAGAATCACCTGATGGGTTTGGTGAAACAGAGATGGGATTGCTGGTCCCCTCCCCGAGTTTCCGGTTCAGTAGGCTGGGAGCCGGGTGCAAGAATAATACAATTTCTAAAATATTCCCAGGTTATCCTGATGATGCTTGGGCAGGTCCACACCTTGAGGACCGCTGAGATTAACCGGCACGTGCATCCCTGGCATTCGGGAGGGTAACGAGAACGTGAGTGCTTCCTGATGTGTTAGCAAGGATGGAGGTTGGGAAGAGCTAGCGGGAGACCAGTACTGTCGGCCACAGCTGTAATCCAAGACAGAATATTAAATACTCTTCTTTTTCCCGTTCCTCAACTGGTTATGGTACACAGGAAGCTTTAAAAAGTGGAAGTTGAAGTATGACACATTGAATGCAGTGTGTCTGCACTGTACTCACTGAGCAAATTATTGGCCCAGATGTAAACATTTTATGTGGTTAGACTTGTCGAATATCATGGCTGCTTTCAGTAATTATTTTCTTGATTAAGTGGCACTTCAGTAGGCCAAGGCAAGAAAATAATATTCGCTATTCAGTTGGCATTTAGAAGAAAGGGCTGAGCAAATAAAAAAGTTAATCCATTAAGTGTTTCTCTGAGGGACTTGTCACTTATGAGATAGGTTTGACTAGAGGTCAGGAAATTTCACTTGGCTTAGTAGTTTAACTGCTATGCTTGACATAATTTGTATGCATTTTTTTTTAATGTTTATTTTTGAGAGAGAGAGAGAGCACAAGTGGGGGAGGGACAGAGAGAGAGGGAGACAGTCCAAAGCAGGCTCCAGGCTCTGAGCTGTCAGCACAGAGCCCGACGCGGGGCTCGAACCCACGAACTGTGAGATCATGACCTGAGTCGAAGTCAGACGCTCAGCCAACTGGGCCACCCAGGCTCCCCAGTTTGTATGCATTCTTAAGATTATTACAAAACTGGTTATTAAACATAAAGGTCAGCAAATAGTCTCAGGAGTAAAATTTTGTGTGTGAGTTAGACCTTTATGATTAAAAAAAATTTTTTTTTTTTTAATGTTTATGATTTGAAGGAGAGAGACACAGAGCTTGAGCAGGGAAGGGGCAGAGAGAGAGAGGGAGACACAGAATCCGAAGCAGGCTCCACTCTCTAAGCTGTCAGCACAGAGCCCGATGCTGGGCTCGAACTCAACAAGCTCTGAAGTCGTGACCTGAGCCGAAGTCGGACGCTCAGCCGACTAAGCCACACAGGCGCCCCTGTGCCTTGTGACTTTTAAGACCCATTTAATTAGTTGACACTTTTCTGCTATAGATTATATTAGTTTTAGATAGCATATTTTATCTTTTTGAAGAAGAATTCTATGAAAAAAATTTTTTTTTAATTTTTTTTTTTTACGTTTATTTATTCTTGAGACAGAGAGAGACAGAGCATGAATGGGGGAGGGTCAGAGAGAGGGAGATACAGAATCTGAAACAGGCTCCATGCTCTGAGCTGTCAGCACGGGGCTCGAACTCACAAACCACGAGATCATGACCTGAGCCGAAGTCGGATGCTTAACTGACTGAGCCACCCAGGCGCCCCTCTATGAAAATCTGAATGAACACACCCAATGATCCTTTGTTCAGTATCGTTTTATTTTTATCTTTCCTTTTCTACCACGGGTAAAATCTGAAATGGAGTCTGTGCCCCAGTGCTCCTAACTTGGTTCCTCACAAGCAGTAAAGTCTACAACACCACAACTTTGATAAGGCATGTCCCCTGGCTTTACAGTTTTCTTTTCTCTTTTTTTTTTTCTGCCCATGATTTATACTTTTTCTTATACTTAATAATTGTTTCCTCTGAGGTATAATGTCAGCTTTCAAGTTTTTTACACAGTGCAGGGGCCTCCTTTCTATCCAGACTGTAAAGCAGGGAGTTCAGTACTACTTTCTCTTGTTACCTTGTTGAAAATTTCAATCAAAGAAATTACCCAAGTTAAAATACTAACCCAGGTGTCGTAGACTCTGGGTCTAGAGTTCTCTCTGATCCAGCAAGAAAGCGGGGGCAGGATTAACAATGTGAGAGAGGCTAATGTCCCAGAGGAGACAAGAGCCCGAGTAAGGGTCCTTGCTCCATTTTTATTAGGATCAGAAGGCTTACAAACATAGTGATGGACGTGCACAAAGACAAGGAAATCCTGAACTTTTTAACTCCTGGCTGGGCCTGAGGGAAAGGGGGTTTGGGTCAATACAAAACAAAATCCTGGCGCTGGGCAGAAGGTTGCTTACAGCAGACTTGAGGCCCCACCTCTGTTTACTTAAACTGGCCTAGGGGACAAGAAAGACGGAGATTGCTACCTCAGGGTCAGCAAGGCACCTTTCTTTTGCTAACTAGCTCCGCCCTGGGAAACTTCGCCCCGCAGGGGTCCATAGCCCTATTTACCTGTTTACCTAATTTGGTCCTTCCTGTGAAAGCAGCTTTCTGCTATTGTACTAAACTGGGAGGGGGGGGGGGCGTTACCACCCTGAATACCTAATCTTGTTTACCTCATCGTGGATGTCTTCATCCTGAGATTCCCTATTCCTATATCTTTGTCCTATACTGGGGGCCTTTGTCCCGCTTTACCTGTACTGGGGGCCTTTGCCTTTACCTAATCTTGTTTACCCAAACTTGGGTATGTACACCCTATGGCTTTCTAATTCTTTATGCCTTGTTAACCCATCGCTGCAGGCTCAGGGAATTCTTAAGCTTATTCCCCACACCCAGGAAAAAAATTTTTAAAAACCAACATGGTCATAAGTGTATATGAAAATGGCTATTAAGTGCTAATCTAATATAGCTAGGCTGGTCAGGTTGGCAGATCTTCAAATGCGATTCAAAATGTTCTTATTTGTAGTTACAAAAGAACTTTAAGAAACTGATCATTAATTTCTGGTTCTGCCTAAGTAACAGGCTAAGATAACTTGAAAAATGTTTTGTTACAAGTATCTAAAAATGCTAGATAAGATATGAGCTACAACACAAAAATGTAAGGCACAGCTGAATTCACAAGAAACAAACGGCAATCCCAGATGCAAGAAATCCCAGATGCAAGAAATGGAAAGAGGATGGACAATCAGACGCTTAGGTAGATAAGCCTTTCAGGGACAGTTACCAGAACTGATAAGGGACATAACTTTTAATCCCTTGCTGGGACTGGAGGCCGAGCATTAAGCCAAAATGAAGTCAAGTTCTGGAAAAGAGACCCTATTGCACCTCCAGTAAAGGATGAACTAGAAAACAATTCATCCACTGGCACAGAGACCAGGAGGCAGAACTGAAACTCCTTGCGCTTTGGGTTTTGCATTTTAAAGTGTTGAGACCTCAGGCCTCTACCTCACAACGAACTTGGAGTACAAATTTAAACCACCTGTCTGGTTGGAGCTCTCCCAAACTAAGACATTAAGGTAAAAGTCAGTCCCTGAATCATTTTACCCTTGAGGCACCTAGAAGATGCAAACACAAAGTGCTCTGGAAAGACTTCGGCAACCCAGGCCTCAGGGGGACCCTCAGAGAAATGAGCTGCACCAGATGGGTGCTTTCGGCAAAAATACGGAAATACTTGAGGAAACAGCACACCAGGCCCCCAAACTAGACGACAGGCAAGAGGAAGTAGAGCTGTATGAATTTAAAAGCAGAAGTCTCAAAGATAATGTAAATGACGTGTTTTAATTACTTACACTCATAAAAAGAATCGATACTCGTAGAACAAGTTTTAGGTTTGTTAATTTACATAGAAGGATTGTAAAAATTCCAGTGTTGTTAGTACTGTAATTGTCTTACTCATTTTACTCTTCTAAACCTGCCTTCTCCAGAATGTAAATGGAATCTAAATATTCACACACAGCGTTCTTTGCAGTATTTCAGCTGAGCTCCTGTAAATGTTATTATTGACTGGCTCTGCTCTCTGCTCTTGTAGGGTCTGTACCCGACCATTTGGTTAATCATCTTAATATGAAAAAGCCTTCTACAGTAATCCCACATACCACAGACGTTCTCATCTCCACCTTTTGAAACTAGTCAGGTTTTTAAAATAACATTAAATGCTAAACCAATCAACACTTAAATAATGTTACAAGATGGGAGAATGCAAATATGTTTTAAAATGTATACCTGTTTTGGGACTTCTGGGTGGCTCAGTGGGTTGAGTGTCTGACTCTTGATTTGGGCTGGGGTCATGATCCCAGGGTCATGGGATCGAGCCCCGCGTTATGCTCTGCACTGAGATTGGAACTTGGTTGAGATTCTCGCTCGCTCGCTCGCTCTCTCTCTCTCTCTCCCTCCTTCCCCCTCCCTCTACCATTCTCCCGCTCACTCATTCTCTCTCTAAAATAAAAATTAAAAAAATAAAATGTGTATCTGTTTTGAAGTAGCAATATGAGGATTAACCAAGTGAAATCAGTATTTGTAGGAATATTGAAGCATTAAAAATATTCGACAATGAATGTCTGGATTTTGGAATTGTGCCTTTTGGGTTTCCTGTAGTGTTTTAAAAATAGGTAGATATAGAACCTTAATCTACCTTGTTCTTTATAGAATATTAATAAGAACTATCCTCTGTTACCAGACATATAAAAAGTATGCCACCCACACGATTGAAGTCACATTTCAAAAATACAGATGGTCCTAGTTCTGTGACTACACTAACCATTAAGATAATACCCTGTTATTTTGTCCTTTGTCATCTCTCTCCTTTCATCTCCCTGTATGTTGTAGATACATTTACATTAAGAAAAGACAGGCAGTCAGTTCAATTTTAACATGATAATGAACTATTGGTTAGTTGGAAGCCAAAATATTAACTTTTTTTCTATTGAAATAGAATGGACATAACGTTATATTTCAGGTGTACCACATGACGATTCCATATTTGTATATGTTCCAAAATGTAAATTATTAACTTGTAAACTTGAATTGGTTTCTTATAAAAGCAATACATGTATACTTTGTACTTTTATGTATGTTTTAATTCTTAAAATTAGAAGGTAAAATTAAAGTGTATAGATATATATGTTTTAAGGATAAATGGAAAATGTTTTAAGGATAAAAGGAATTTTTATGATAGAATTCATAAAATAATTAGCAATTTTTTACTAATTAAAATGTTTAGACTGTTAAACCAGGAAGAAAAAGTGAGGGATCTTTTGAAATGAAGAAAAGTTTATTATGGACTATTGTGGACTATTAAAAAAGATGGTCAAAGACTTTTATTTAGATGCATCTGGTATTTGTGGTATTTTGTTGTGGTTTTGTTTGTTTGTTTGTTTCTTTTTGCTGAAATCTGTGAGCTTCAGCAGCAGCTGGAGGAGGGTTTCATACCCTTCCTACCACTAGCTTGATCTCTCACCTCTCAGAGCCTTGGTGTCCTCATGTGATAAATGTGGATATTAATAGCACTTTCTCATAGAACTTTTGAAAGGATTAAATGAGATAGCAAATGTAAGATCCTTCCTTTGGTGCCCATTCAAGAATACAGAGAAAACCCACTGCTTTTTAACAAAGCACGTTGAGTGTACTTCTCTTTGT
Source organism: Panthera leo (assembly GCF_018350215.1). NCBI lineage: Eukaryota > Metazoa > Chordata > Mammalia > Carnivora > Felidae > Panthera > Panthera leo. The sequence goes on from NC_056685.1 coordinate 11,065,981, forward strand.
AATTCAGATTTTATCAACCGATGCCCAGTTGTTAGTGGGGATAAAAGTTTTTTTCTGAGGACCTCAGCCAGCCAAATAAATTAGAATTGTTTCTGTTTGGAGTATAGGTCACAAGTGATTACAGAGAATTCCAACCTAATCGAATGTTCAGGGAAATTTAAAAGCTTTTGTTTAAAAAAAATTTTTTTTTAATGTTCATTTTTGAGAGAGAGAGAGCACGCGCGTGTGCTTGAGTGTGAGTGGGGGAGGGGCGGGGGGGGGCAGACACAGAATCCTAAGCAGGCTCCAGGCTCCAAGCTGTCAGCACAGAGCCCAATGCGGGGCTCCAACTCACGAACTGCGATATCATGACCTGAGCTGAAGTCGGTCACTTAACCTACTGAGCCGCCCAGGTGCCCCCTAAAATCTTTGGAAACTCAATTTTACTTTAAATTGCTTAAAAGAGATCTTTTTTTTTCTTTTAAAGAGATCTTTAAAAGTATTTTCTGTTTTGTTTGCGTGGTGTTTTGTTTTGTGTTTGTTGTTGTTTTTTTAATAACAGTGCCTCTCCACCACAAGTTTTGCTCACTGTTTGTTAGTATTCTCCAAGGTTCTGTCATGTGCCTGAGGTGATCCCTTCCATTTCCTTCTCGGCTTTATCTCTTACACCCATGGGATCACCTCCAGATAATTGTCTCCAATTCCTCCTTCTCTTTGAGTTTCTTAATTTCCAGTTGCTTCCTAGACCTCTCTGTGCGGTTCTCCCGGATGTCTCCAGCTCTCCACATGCAAACATGGTTCCCTTCCATCGTTCTCTCACCCGTCAGCTGCTTTTCTTCCGGTCTCAGTGAATGGCATTCCCATCACCTGCCAGCCAGTCATTGATGACCTCAGTCATCCCGACCTCTTTCTCCCTCACCCCTCACTTCCACCAGGGCACCAGGCCATGTTGGCTTTGCCTCCTGAATATCTTTACATCGTGCTTTCCTCCTTCCCTGCTCCCGCTGCGACAGCTAGACCCTCATCGCTCCCCAGCGCTATCGGACGGAGCCTTCTAACTGGTTCTCTGCCTCCCTACTTGCCACTCCCCCCCCCACAGGCTATCCAGTACCACTGCCACAGTGAAAGCCCTCCTGCGTTTAGAAACTCGGAGCGCCCCGTTGTCTGTATAATGAAGTACAGCCTCCCTAGGGAGACAAGAGCCTTCACAATCTGAATGCTCCTCCCTATCCCAAATTTCTCTCCAACCTCATCTTTTTTTTTTTAATTGGAGTATAGTTGACACAACGTTACATTAGTTTCAGGTGTGAAACAGTGATTTACCAAGTCTGTGTTTTATGGTTTGCTGACCATACGTGTAGCTACCGTCTGTCCCCATACAGCGCTGTGACAGTCCCACTGACTAGATTCCCTTTGTTGTGCCTTTTATCCCTGTGACTTACTCATTCTCTAACTGGAAACCTGGATCTCCCAGTCCCCTTCACTTTTTGCCCGCCCCCCTACTGCCCTCCCCTCTGGCAACCATCAGCTTGTTCTCTGTGTTTATGAGTCTATTTCTTATAGGAGTCTGTTTTTGCTTTTTGTTTAACTTAAGCCTCGTATCTTCTTTATCCATTCATCTATCTGTGAACATTTAGGCTGCCTCCTTATCTTGGCCGTTGTAAGTAATGCTGCAATAAACATAGGGGTGCGTGAATCTCTTTTTGAATTAGTGTTGTGTTTTTCTTTGAGTAAATACCCAGTTGTGGGATTACTAGATCATATGGTAGTTCTACTTTTAGTTTTGTGAATACCTTCCATACGGTCTTCCACAGTGGCTCTGCCAGTTTGCATGCCCACCAGCGGTGCGCGAGGCCTAAGCCCAACTTTTGGCAGTTCTCCCCTTGCATTCTGCACTCCCATCAGGGCCCATCTGCAGTAGTTCTCCACATTCTGCATGGCCGTTCTCATTTCTCGTCCTGCTTTAGCACATGCTTCCCTCTGCCTTAAATGTGGACCTTCCCTTCCTGCTGACTGAAGCTTTCCTGACCTCCCTCCTCCCTATACAATGGAGAGCTAATCCATTTTTCCTTTATGCTGCCAGAGTATTTTTATTCTTACTTTCAGTGTTTTAAGTTCTTTGTCTACTTGTTAGGCGTTCCCCACTAGACTAACCTCCTAAAGAACAGGGGACTTGAGTGATTTTAGCATTCCTGGTGTCTAGCCGGTCCTTGGCATAGGGAGGTATTTAATAAAGGCATTTAATACGTGAAAAATTGTTCATGAAATGGAGGATTTTTAGAGTGGAAAGCAGTTTACTTAAGGAATGAGTAGTTCTATCAAATATTTTTTTAAATGGCCTGCAGTGGAAGGGTTAGATTATAACTTTGTGTGGCTTTAGATGGTAGAGTTGATGTCAACAGAGAAGTAGACTTCTGGTTTAGCCATAAAAAAGAAGGCAATGAGTATTGTAAAACCTCAGCGCTGTCCTGCCTTCATTTGGAATCTATCTTCAGATAATCTGAGTTGTAGTCCAGGCTTGGTCACTAAATTTGGTCTTTTCTGGGTCTAAGTTTCTTTGTTTTTTTTGACCGAAAAATGGAAGTAACGCTCATATGGTTGTTTTGAGGACTAGTGAAATAACATCTCAGAGTGCCTCGGCTAACGTCTGATGTTCGATAGTGCTTAATAAAGGTTTATTGGATTTGAATTAGCCTCCTGTTTCTGGATGCTTCTAGTAAAACCTACTCTCACATTGAATGTAAGTAATGTGTGTACATAAACTGGCACCATAAAAAAGATTCAATTGCCTTTTTTTTCTCTTAAAGATTTATTCATTGTACTGATGATTCTCCAGATCCTTGTATAGAATATGAGGTAAGGATTTATTTTTTTAATTTTGATGAAATTGATAATCCTAGATGAAGATGTTTTGAAAATTGCTATTTATTCTTAAGCAGAATGAATAAATTTTTTTGGATCAATCTCTCTGGCAATCTAGAAGCACTGAATTTTTAAATTTATGAAAAAATCATACAAATACATACACACATGCATACAAAGTATATATATACTATAGAATGTACATATTTTGTAATAACACAAATAGCTTTGTACCCACCATCTAGCTTAACCTGGGTAAGCTTTTTAACCTGGTATATGAAGAAAAAATAGTAATCATCATTTTACCGTTTAGGCCCAGTGGCCCTTTTTATTTTTGTGTTGTTGATTCATTTTGCAAATTACATGCAGATGTAAGAATGAAAGGGTAGTGAAAATGTTATTAGAAGTAGCAGTGAGAATTCAGACATAGCAAAACCAAATTTATATTCTGTATTTTCCTAGTTTGAGGGTATTTTACACCCCCCACCCATGCCCATCCCAACATCAGCTGTCACTAGTGAATCTGGAACATACTTTTCTTTGAAATCCTGACTCCAGGTTTCAGCTACATGCCTGATAGGCTCTTGCTTATTATCATCACTCCTGGTTCTTCCTGCACTTGGCTTGTCAAAATGTAATACTTTTGAAAACTTTGATAGCTTGTAATTTGTTGAAGAGAGTGGCCAGCCTGCTCCATAATTGTAAACCATTTGCATTTTGGGATTTATGACACCAATTAGAATCAGTTCACTGGTCTTTTAAAAAAAATTCTTCATTGTCTGTTTGCTTCCACTCACTTTTGTACACATGTGCTTTCAAAACTTGTCCATTGACTCACTGTATCACTTGATGCAGTTAAAGCATATATTGATGTATCTTCTATGATCATGCCATGGTGTGGAATAATTTACTATTTACCTAGGCCACTGAACTGGATCTCTTAGTACTTGTAATGGAGCTTTTTATGTACCATTAGTGAGGGTTTTTTTGGCTTAATAGCACAGTATGAGCATTTTCCCAAATCATTAAACATTTTTATAATGTTATTTCTGTGCACATATTATATTCTTGTCTCTTGTTTCATTGAACAAACATCTATTAAACACCTGCTGTATCTTATTACTTGGTGCTTGAAAACACAGTGACAAAGATCGTTTCTCTAGTCTGCCCTGAGGCATGATCTTTGTTGAGATGTCATCTTCTGTCCCCAAGATTCATTTCCCCAGCAATTTGTGCTTTTATTGTTTTTTGGGGAATATCCTATCATCATGTTAAGGCACAGCATTTAAAACTCAGTTTTAAAAGCTCAGGAAAGTAATACTAGAATAATTAAAATGAAAAAAGTTGTAAGCAGAATCCTGGATAGTCGTGTTCCTTTTGTGTATATTTAAAAAGATACGTACGTGTACTCCATGCTCATATATTCATAGATTACTTCTGTAAAGATATGTGAGAAATTGACAACACTGATTACCTCTGAGGAGGAAGACAGAGGGACTGTATGGTCTTGCACGGTGGTGGGGGGTGGGAAGAGAATTCTTTTACCCTCATGGTTTTTTGTGTTTTTTTTTTTAACATTTATTTATTGTTGAGAGACAGAGACAGACAGAGCATGAGCAGGGGAGGGACAGAGAGAGAGGCAGACACAGAATCTGAAGCAGGCTCCAGGCTCTGAGCAGTCAGCACAGAGTCTGACGCGGGGCTCAAACCCATGAACTGCGAGATTATGACCTGAGCTGAAGTCGGATGCTCAACGGTCTGAGCCACCCAGGCGCCCCCGCCGTGTAATTTTTTAACTGACTGTAGTATATGTGCTACCTGTCCAAAACATTTTAGTAAACATTATGCAAATTCTTCCCAAAATTAATGTTTATAGCAATTGCTTAAGTAAATATTACTATAGCTCTAAAAAACTATATTTGGCAGTATCAGTTTTTGCTTTTTTTTTTGGTATTTTGAGAGAGAGTAGGTGGGGAGAAGAGAGAATCCCAAGCAGGCTCTGTGCTGACAGCACAGAGCTCCACGTGGGGCTGGAACTCGCAGACCGTGAGATCATGACCTGAGCTGAAATCTGGTGCTTAACTGACTGAGTCATTCCGTTGCCCCAGTATCAGCTTTTAATAGATGACAGCAGTGTAATTTTTTAGTTTGGGGTTCTTCATTTAATAATTCATTTCTATTTTAAACATACGGCACGTAAAAAGCTTGACCAAGAGCTCACAATAATGAAAATTGAAATCAGTGCATTTTAAAATCTTAGACATATTTTAACAATGTAGATTTTTTTTTAAGAAAAGAAATTTACTATCAAAAATTTAAAAGTATCAGAAATTACGCGGAATTTACCACCTGAACATACCCTCAGTATTAGCATTTTGGCATTTAACTTCCCTTTCTTGAGATGTGTATATCTGTGTATATATACTCTCTTCATTACTTTGCATATCATTTTTTTTTCACTTAGTGTGAACATTTTTCCAGTTCAGTAGGTATTTTTTTGTATCAGGATTTTTAGTGGCTGTTTATCCTATATATTTGCTGTTTTACTTTATAACATTCCTTAAGCACCTGTTAGTTATTACATACGTGTTGGGGACATAAGATGAGTAAGACCCAGTTTCCGGCCCTTAGGAAAGTTGCTAGTTAGGAAGGAAAAGAGCCCTGTATCAGATTATCATAGTACAGCTTGGTATGCGTGGGCTTACTCTAGAATGTTAGGTACAAGAAACTGGGAGCACAGGATATGGGAAGGGGGAATACTGGGCCCACTGGAGGGAATGCCAGGAATGAGGCTTAGAAGAATTCAGGTTCCATCTCTTAGGTCCTAAAGGGCAAAGATGTGTATGCGAAGTGTGTGCCAGGAAAAGGGAGCCTGGAGGCACTGGCCACTTGTTAGAATTAATACTTCACAGGAACAGGGCTAGTCTTTTCCAAAGAAAGGTCAGAAGCATGCATTTGTCAACTATCCTATTTATAAAATTGTAGCAATTCAATAGTATATGAGAATTTATACATGTTAAATAATTATGGTAGTAGGACCCATTTATGACTTGGGCCATTGTTAGAATTGTTTTACTTTAAAGTAGTGGGAAAATCATGGGAGGGTTATAGGAATTTTTAGTGATAAATCATAATAATTTTATCAGCATCGTACACAATGTTGCTAAGGTAGATAACTCGGAAATCGTTTTATTTTTTTGATATAAGGGGTGAAGAACATACGAATTACAGGGCAACTGTACACAATGATGGTAGGGTTCGACTTCATCCTTGGATATGTATATCATGTCAGAGCTCTCAGAGTGATGAGTAAGTGACAGAGATGCATTTTGTCATAAACAGGTGCAATAGTGCTTCCCCCGCTTACTGAATTAATAGATCTGTCCCCTACGTCTCATGATGAGAATGGTTTATGATGCCATTTTTTTAAAATTTGAGCAGCATATTTATTAAATAAATGTTACAATTTTATGATAAATGAAAAGATACACAGGGAAAAGTGTTGTCACATGATATTTGGGGGTCTATCTTCAAAATGCAAGTCTTGTAATTACTTTATTATTTTTTAAATTTTTATTTAAGTTCTAGTTAGTTAACATATAGTGTGATACTGGTTTCAGGAGTAGAATTCAGTGATTCATCACTTACTGCATACAACACCCAGTGCTCATCCCTAGTGCCCTCCTTAATGCCCATGTCCCATTTAGCCCATCCCCTCCCCCACCCCCTCCCCGACACACACACCTCCCCTCCAGCAACCCTCAGTTTGTTCTCTGTTGTTAAGAGTCTGGTATGGTTTGCCTTCCCCTCTCTCTTCCCCGCTCCCCTCCCTGTGTTCATCTGTTTTGTTTCTTAAAATCCACATATGAGTGAAATGATGCCTTCTTTTCCCCAAACTATTTGATAATGGCAATTGTTAAGATACACTTTTGACATAAAATTGTCTGTTAGACCAGTAAACATTCCCTTGTTACATAGTTTTGTTACATTTTTCCTTTGTCTACAGCTTGTTCTTCGAAAATGGTGTGAATTAATTCCGGGGGCTGAGTTCAGATGTTTTGTAAAGGAAAACAAGCTTATTGGTGAGTTTTTTTTACCCATTAAAAGAAGACAAGCCTTTTTTTTTTTTTTTAAGCTTATTTATTTTAATTTAAAAAAAAATTTTGTGTTAAGTAAACTATGCCACACATGGGGCTTGAACTCATGACCCCCGAGATCAAGAGTTGCATGTTCTACCAACTGAGCCAGCCAGGCGTCCCTAAAGTTTATTTATTTTTAGTAATCTCTCCACCCAACGTGGGGCTTAAACGTACGAGCCCAAGATCCAGAGTCACGTGTCTCTCGGACTGAGCGTCAGGCACCCCAAGAAGACAAGCTTTTGATGAAAGTGAATTTCTAGTAATTAGGACAGGGTAATAAATCAGTGTATATTTCCGATGCTACCTCTAATCAGTTGGTACTAACTCACTGGAATGCTATGTTGATAATGATCCTGAGGCCATATTCAGTTTCCACAAAAAGAATCTTGTCCATTAATTATGTCTGTCTGGATTCTGGAGATGAAAGTGATGGTCTTGACCATCCCCAATTTAGGATATGTACCTTATTACCTGCTTTCTCTTTGGGACTTTCCTAAGTATTACTAGCAACACACTGCTTATTTTAAGCATCATAAAAAGCCAAGTTTTGGGATCTTTATTTCTATTATTGGAGCAGTGTTTATTATTCTAACCAGAGGAAATATGTGGACAAGTAAGTGCATTACTCTAAAAACCACCCGTTTTCTTCCTGTCAGATTATAATTTTGTTTGCTGTGATGTATTCAAGTTAAGTATTGAAGATAATTTCTTTTTTTTTTTTTTTTTTTTTGTCTTTGCATGTTTTCCATGAAGTGAAACTTGCCTTCAGCCAAGAAATGTGTGATTTAGAGTCGAATCAGCACTCTTATGTAGTGAATGTGATGTTGACATCTGTTAATTTACCTAAAAGTAACGTGGGGTGTCTGAATTTATCATATTGTTAGATAGTCCTGGAAAAACTGCAGTACAAATCCAGCTAAAGAAGGCAGTCATATTGCATGTGATTAAGAAATTGGGTGGAAACCCTTTTTTCAGAGCAGAAAACTTTTTCCTAGGCCTAGAGCAAACAGAGAGTTTTTACAATAATCCCTTTAGCGTATTTGGAATAAAATCAGCAAGTAACTCTGAAGAAAGGAATGTTTACTTTTCCATGGCTTGAAACCTCAGGCTTGTGAAGGCAGGGTAGCATGTATGAGCAGGAAAAATAGCCAGTTTCTGTGAAATACAATATGAACACGGAAGACCTATGGAATATTTTAAGTGTCCCAAAGAAAATTGGGAAAGAATACTAATTTGTGTAGAGTTTGATAGAAAAAATCAAAGAAGCAGAGGTTTAAAACCACCTTTTTCATTTTTTACATTATGAACGTATTTATGACTGAGTTCTTTCCATTGTACTAAATAAAAATACTATTTCTAAAGTAAGAATGCATGATATGCAACTTAGATACAACTCCTTGAATGGGTAAGTTTTTACAACTGATAAGTTTTATATTTATATAAAATGCTGAATCATGTATAATGCATTATTCACCTGGTCTACTTTAATGCTTCTCTCAAAAAGAGGTTTAAATCACATTTTGGTGTTTTTGAAAAGAATGTTATATGATAATGGATATAAAATATTTTTCTTGTCAGGTATTTCTCAAAGGGACTATACACAGTACTATGATCATATTTCTAAACAAAAGGAAGAGATTTGCAGATGCATACAAGACTTTTTCAAGAAACACATACAGTACAAATTCTTAGATGAAGACTGTGAGTATTTTTATTGACCCAGTGAAATGAAGTACATGATGTTATTGAACCTTATTTCATGGTGGCTCATATTTGAAAAAAAACTTTTTTTTCAACGTTTATTCATTTTTTGATAGAGCATGAGCGGGGGAGGGGCAGAGAGAGAGGGAGACACAGAATCCAAAGCAGGCTCCAGGCTGTGAGCTGTCAGCACAGAGCCCGATGTGGGGCTTGAACTCACAGAGTGTGAAATCATGACCTGAGCCGAAGTCGGACGCCCAACCGACTGACCCACCCAGGCGCCCCTCATGGTGGCTCATATTTTAAAACTGGATTCAAAACACTGTACTTTCAGCATTTTGCTTTATTGGCTCTTTGGTATTACTGATGTTTTTGTGTGTTGATTTAACCTGATTTAATCAGAGTCACTTTAATACGGAGATAGTTCTCTCTCTGTACATGTTTTATTATTCATTTTAAAGGGCTGTCTACAGAGAGCAAAATGCTTCTGTTATTCAGACTGAATTAGTTGACTGATCTACCTTTCTAGATTTTTTTATTTGAATTATCAGACAGCACCAGTTACAAAGTAAACATTTGTGACTTGTTTTTTAAGAAAGCGCATTGTGTATGAGAGTTTTCACGGATCTTAAAATTGCATCTGCTCTGATTTATATTTTTTCACTTGCCAAGTCTGTGTTCTATGGCAGATGTGATTTTAAAAAAGATTCGTCATGCTATAACCACAGCTTGGTTTTATGCTTTTCTACTACAAGTTATATTGATATCATTCCTCATCAGATGAGTTAAGTGAGTGATGTTTTTTTCACTAGTATGTATAATTTGTTTATGATGGTGAATTTGTTGAGATGATGTGTTTGAATTTTAACTATAGTTGACCTTTAAATAACACAGGTTTGAACTACATGAGCCCACTTGATGCAGATTTTTTCCTGATACATACAATATAGGGCTCTAAATATATTTTTCTTATGATTTTACTAGCATTTTTTCTCTTTATTGTAAGAATGCAGTAATCGACTGCATGTTAATACATGTTAATCGACTATTTATGTTATTGTTAAGGATTTGGGTCACCAGTAGGCTGTTAATAGTTAAGTTTTGGGGAAGTCAGCTCCCCTAGCCTCCACATTATTTAATGATCAACTGTATGAAAAGATTGCGGCTGAGGGTAGACAAAAGGAAAACAAAATGATACAAAGAAAACATTGTAGGCTACTTTATCATGTTTGAAAGTTTTGATACTAAGAAGCATGAAGTTCCCAATGCACTTAAATTCTGCTATTTGAGTAATAAAAATATGCAGTTTAATTTTCAAAAGGAGACTCAGATCATGAAAATAGTAGTTCATTGTTAACCTTGAATTTTTTCTCTTTTACAGTTGTGTTCGATGTATATAGAGACAGTAGGGTAAGTAACAGCTCTCTGACATGCTTTAAAGTCAGAGTACAGAGTACATAGCCGTTATGCATGTAGAGGGCCCACTGCTCAAAAACTGTTTTCTCAAACCAGCTAAGGTGTTGGAAATTCACAGTGCTCAAGAATCTCCTTGAACACATACTTAACGTTGGGAGACATAGTGTCTTCAGTAATTTTGTGTCACAAGTTTAGGGATTATTAATTTCGGAGATGGCTAAATGGCTGCCTTATATCCAGCTTTCCCCTTTTGTCAGTGGTCCAGGCCTGCTTAAAAAGTTCAGTTTGTGCCCTTAAATGTGGCCAGGAAGTTTTCCTTCGATACTTAGATAATTATTTTTAGTCAACTGAAAGACACTTAGCATGATTGGAATCGCTTATATCTTTAGAGTGAAGATGAGGATTAGTGTATTCTTTAAATCTTCCAAGTGATGGAAACTTGTGTAATGAAAAAGAAAACAAAAACCTGACTTCATACATTTTACAGCAGAGATTTCCTTATCAAGACATGCCATCTTTTCAAAGGAATTTGGGTCACTAAACATCCTGCGATTAGTGCTTATTTACTAAGCTGTTGAGAAGACAGCAGGTGTGTTTTCCGAATATGTGACCATATGTTTTCCAAATGTTACCCGCCTATTTCTCACTCCCTCTCCAAGCTCGTATCAGCTTCACTGTCGTGATGCTTGCGATAACCTTTGAATCATTTGTTGGACACAAGGAAATGGCCCATATGGTCGTGTCTCAAAATAACTATTAAATGTTGACTTGCCTCTGTTTAGCCAAAAGACATCACTTCCTCTGTTTTCACCTGTCTTCAAGGGTGATAACATCTATTAAGAGTTAGAAGGAGAAATTATCAGGGCGCCTGGGTGGCTCAGTCGGTTGAGCATCCAACTTCGGCTCAAGTCATGATCTTGCGGTCTGTGAGTTTGAGCCCAGCGTCGGGCTCTGTGCTGACAGCTCAGAGCCTGGAGCCTGTTTCAGATTCTGTGTCTCCCTGTCTCTCTGCCGCTCCCCTGCTCATGCTCTGTCTCTCTCTCTCTCTGTCAAAAATAAATAAACATAAAAAAAAATTTAAGAAAAAGAGGAATTATCAATTGAGACTTGGTAAGGAAGAAGGATGTTACTCACACTTTCTGTTTAGTGGAAAGAAACCTTAGAGAAAGGGCAGGAGGCTGGTGTGATGGAATGGATAGAAATTGGAGCTGATACGGGCCCAGGCTCTGGTCCTCCCTCTGCTTCTTACGGATAGATACACACTGGCCACATAATCACTCACGTAGCCAACATTTATAGAGAGCGTGGACTGTCTGATGCCATGTTTCTAACGAGAAGCTTCCAACAAGGTGATCTCCTGACCTACAAGCAGCTTATCTTCAAGGCTTAAACATTCCAGGGAATTGGCCTGGTAGCAGGCAGGATCAAATCAATTAGTGAGTAAACCTAGCCTGTTACCCTGATGAGCAGCTGAGAAGAACTTTGTATTTAATTCAGGTTATCCATATATACCCTATGAGGTATGTATCGCTTGTTCTCGTTTTACACATATTAAAACTGAAGCAATTATATTTTGATGCAGTTATATTTAATGGCATTTAAAAATTTAGAATTTGCCACGGTCTCCATATTTCCCTGGCAAATGTCAAGATCTGCTTTGATTCAATAGCGGTAGAAGGTTGCAAATGTGTAATTTGGTGAAAGAGTTATATAAACGTCTTAACTGAAGTTGGACACGTATACAGAAGTAATTACTGCTGTGATCTAACAGAACTGAAAGTAGTTGTGTGTTTTTCATGTGAGAAGCATGCTAGTATAAACTTCCTGACAGTTTCTGAGAAGAGATTTAAACCATGATGTAAAACCCATTTGCATTTACTCAGTGGCACACGTATCACTGTTAGGAACTTTGTTGCATAGATGATTTAATGACAGTTGTAGAAAACTAACTCTATGGTGGCCTCTTCTGTGCAGAATTGAAGTGTGTTTGAGCCTGGCAGTACTTTGATGTGTCTACTTTCTTACTGCAGCTGGGCAAGTTGACTCATTGTTGATAGATTCTAACCATCATGTATGTCAGAGGTGGCCCATACACTCAGTAGGTCCGGGATGAGGCTTCGGAATATGTATTTTAAGAAGCTCCTTAAGTGATGATAACGCATAACTAGAATTTAGAATAACTTCTTCAGAGACTGGAAAAATTATTCCAGTCTCCGTATGTATTCCCTTAGTGATGGCTGTTGTTTTGTTATTAATTTCATTGCTTTGTGGACTTTGTCTGATCTTGAGTCTTTGATACTGTTGTGATTGGTTTTGCAACTTGATCACTTTTTTTGTGACTGTTCTATGTGTGATTGAAAAATTACAACTGTCTGAAGTATTCTGTAGATGTTTGTTACATTAAGCTTGGTGATAATGTGAAAATCTATGTCTTATGGACAAAATGATGTCTGAGGAGACCTTCAAGATAATAGAGATTTGGGGGAAATGGATGCGATATAGATGTAACAAGACTGGCCGTGATGTTCCCCAGGATAATTGTTGAAACCGAGTGGTAGCTTTTTGGGGTTCTTTATACTATTTTGTCTACTTTGTATGTATTTAAACTTTTTCATATAAAAATTTTTTTAACTTTAAAAACCATGAAAAAATATCTGTATCTTCCCTAATTTTTGGTCTACTTAATTTATCAGTTACTGAACAAGGTATGTTAAAATCTCCGGCTTTCTAATTCTGTCAGTTTTTGTGATAACATATTTTGAGGTTATGTTCTTAGACAAATGCTAGTTTATAATGGTCTTGTTTACCCAGTGAATTCTCATTAGGTGGTGACCTTCTCTATCCCTAAGAATGCTTTTGTAGTTTTCACATTAAAGTATGTTTTGTCTGGTATTAATAGTGTTAGTATAATTTTCTTTTGGTCTTAGAATTTACCTTTTTTCATTCCTATTAGTTTTAGCCTTTAGGTTTTAAGTGTGTGCACATATCTTATAAGTGGCACATTGCTGGGTTTTGTTTTTTTAATCACCAACAATTTCTGGCTTTAACAGGTGAGTGTAGTTTGCATATATTATATTTGCTATCTGAATGTTTTATACCATCTTGAGTTTTCAATTTGCTTTTCTGTGTTTTTGTTCTCTCCTTTCATTTATACTACTGGTTTTTGTTTATTCTTTCCACCCTACCCTTTCCCCCTAAATTTTGAAGTTTTGGGTTTTATTTATTTTGGTAGTTACTGTTAAATCTTAATAAGGATATTTATTAAGCTCAAAAGTTAATCTCACTTCCTGTTGCCCTCATGATACAAAGACCTTGGAACACTAATTCCCAGTACCTGCTTACATTTTACGTATGATTTCTGATTTTGAGTTCCACTTGGTATTTAATAGCTCTAAATTAGTCATGACTGTTGCTATTCACTTTCTTTGCTTACTAGTGCCTCTTACCACTCCTCTTTGGATCCATTTTCTCTTTAATAGTATATTCTTTAGTAGAAATTCCCTCAGCCACTGGCTGGAAGAGTTTTTAGCTTTCAAGCATGAATGGCAAGCTTAGCTGGGTATAGAATGTTTGGTTGACAAGTTCTGTTGCCTCAGCATGTTGAAGACATTGCTCCCTTGTCGTTGGCATCTTTTTTTCCTTTTCTTTTGTCTTTTTTGAATACTTCCTAAGTCCAAGAATTCGTTTCCTTTGTCACTTGTGAGAAATTCTCAGCTATCTTTTTTTTAAGTTTATTTATTTATTTTGGAGGGAGAGAGCAGGGGAGGGGAAGGGCAGAGAGAGGAGCAGAGAATCCCAAGCAGGCTCTGTTAGCACAGAGCCCCACATGGGGCTTAAACTCACAAACCATGAGATCATGACCTAAGCCAAAATCAAGAGTTGGACGCTAAACCAACTGAGCCACGTAGGTGCCCCTCAGCTATCGTTTCATATGTTATCTCTTTCTTTCTGGGTTCTGTCCTTTGGAAATCTGTTTAGAGGAATGTTAGTGCATCTCATTTTATCCTCATGTGTGCCAACTTTTTCTCTACCTCTTTTCTTTCCTGTACTGTGTTGTGTAATTTTCTCAGATACATCTGGTTTACATCTTTTAGCTATGTCCAACTGGATACGTTTTAACCTTCCACTAAGTTTGAATTGTATTAGCTACATTTTGTCATTTCTGTAGGTTCCATTTGGTAACTTCAGTTCTGTGTATGTTTTTTTTTCATAGTATCTTGCATCTTTGGGTTTTGATTTCTTTTATATTTTCAGTCTTTTAAAACTACTGCATTTTTTGATCAGAGTTTTTGAGAAATAATTTACGTAGAGTAAAATTCATCCTTTTTAGGGTATAGTTCTGATAGTTTTGACAGATACATCCAGTTGTATAATCACTGCTACAGTGAACATGTAGAACTCCATCACTCCCCCAAATTTCCTCATGACCCTCCCTGTACCCTACCCCCTGGCAAACACTGCTCTGTAAAACCTTCTGAGTTTTAAACTTTTTAGTTGATAAAACATTTGCGTTGCTCAAAAATTAAATCAATGTGAAAACATATGTAGAAAGTCTTACCCTCTTCCTCTGTATTCCTACAGGTTTACATTTATCAGTTTCTTATATATCCTTCCAGTATTTCTTGATGCAAAAACAAGCAGTATACTTATTTTTTTCATCTTTCTTACAGAAGAGTTAGCATATGATACACACACTGCACCTTGCTTTATATACACGTTTGTTTAAAACATTGTGTTTTTTAGAGCTTTCCAGTTTCTTCCAATGGCGTAGTGTTTAATTTTATGGATATACTATATAGTTTAGCTATTTTCCTGTCAATTAATACATAGCTTATTTCTAGTGTTTTACAAACTCCTGTGAACAATCCTGTGTGTGTGTGTGTGTGTGTGTGTGTGTGTGTCCGTCCGTCCTGGCCTGAGCTCTTTGAAGGAATAGATTCTGTATTATTGATCTTTATGCTCAGTGCCTAGCAGTGTTTGGTGCATAGAGATTTATTTGGGCGGGTGAGGGGGTGGTTAGTTGGTGGATAAGTCAGCGTGACCACTCTTATCTGATGGATTGCCTAAAAACAGAATTTCTCAGGATGTCTTGTGCCTGAGATATCACATAAAAAACATGTTACAGCTATAAAATCCTCATTCTGATGGTTTGTTTCATACCTTATTACAGCTGGTTTCATTTTCCTTTAAAGTGGAGGCTGCCTTCTGAGCTACAGAACACACACTGCCAGCTGTCAGTCCTAACAGTGGTGGTCTACTTTGTTTTTTATTTGTTTTGCTTGTTTTTTATAGGATGGCATATTTTTAGTTTACAGAGCTTAATATTCCTATACTAACAAGTACGGTAGGGTTCCCCCCTCCCCTTTTTAATAATGAGGTAGTTTTACTGGTTGTAAAAACTTAAGTAGAAAGAGTTTGGAGGTTAGAAAATACCTATTTTGTTAAAATAACATCCAGTATGTTAAAGACATCTTAGTAATCACCCCAAAGTAAAGCTAACATCACAGAAGAAGATGGTGAAAGGCTGACATTGCACATAGTCAAACAACGTACAAGTGGTTGTAGAATCTCTGTGAGGAAACAACTCAAGTGGCAAGACTTACGGGCTTTCTCCTGGGGTTTGTATATAGTAGGAAACTTACCAAAAGGTGTGTGGTCCAAACTTCTTGTAATGGTTCTTGGCTACTTACTACACGTTTCTGATGTTTGAAACTAGTCCTAATAAGGTGTTTCATCTTTCTTAAAATTGTCCTGTAACCTGGATGAGAAACAGTGCTAGATATTAATAATGCCGGCTCGACAGTCCAGTTCCTGAGGTTATGTAATTTTGTACACGCACATCTGATCAAGACGTGATTACGTATTTACAGAAAAAATTAATTGCCAACAACAAAATGGTTCAGTTTTTTTTTTAATTTTTTTTTAACGTTTATTTATTTTTGAGACAGAGACAGAGCATGAATGGGGGAGGGCCAGAGAGAGAGAGGGAGACACAGAATCCGAAACAGGCTCCAGGCTCTGAGCTGTCAGCACAGAGCCTGACGCGGGGCTCGAACTCACGGACCGTGAGATCATGACCCGAGCCGAAGTCGGATGCTCAACCGACTGAGCCACCCAGGCGCCCCTGGCTCAGTTTTATAAATGTTTCCGTGAGAAAAATCAAGAGGAACAATGATAAAGGTTTCAAGGAAACACTTAATCTACTAAATGTCACATGGATCTCTGTGATCAACGGTGGCTTTAATCTCTTGGCAGGATTTTCCAGATTTCCCAGGTGTGTTTCGTCAGTTACTCTGCTGCTTTATATACTAAGATGCACCTCCCTAACCTAACTCATGATCAGGTCAGAGGTATTCCTTCCTCGAGGCTAGAACCTATCCGATTGCCCACCACTACTCAGAACAGAAGACAGAAGTTTCTTTTAAAGATTGATTTGTTTTGTTTTGTTTTGTTTTGTTTTCATCTTCATGAGCCGCAAGCTCTATCATGCAGACAAAACAAATACTACGTTAAGGCATCAAGGTTAGAGAGCACTGAGCATTTTCCTACATCTTTCATATGTTTTTTTAAACCTCCTCCCCGCTTTGTAGCAGGCTCTTGAGGGTAAGGAGAGTGCTCTCAGATCTGCCGGCTCTTCCCTGCCTCCGCCTGGCTTCCTCTTGTCAGAGAAGTGTACAGACACCCTTGAATGCGTTCCAGTCATGCTGTTTCGGTGGAACCATTTTGTGAGATTGTCCTTTCTCCTGCTTGGGTTTTTTGACTTATAATTTCTGAGTGATTCCAGGCAGGAAGTTGACGTGTCTGCCTTCGTCAGGCCTTTGCTTTCCCAGGCCCCTTCTCTGCATTCAGCGGCAGCCTTCTCTCTGGGCCTGGCGCTGCTTTCTTTAGACAGGTGACCGACCCTTTCTCAGCTGGGACCTGGAGGAACTGTCTTTTGAAATGAGTTAAAAGATTTTTAAGATTACCTTTCGGGTAAAATAATGGGAAGATGATCTTCCAGGTAAGACAGGTGTCATATTGGAAGTGTTTGGTTTTTTTCCCTGCTTACTAAGTTTTCTCTCTTCACTCCAGGGGAAGGTGTGGCTGATTGACTTTAATCCATTTGGTGAAGTAACTGATTCACTGCTGTTTACTTGGGAAGAACTGATATCTGGAAGAAACTTAAAAGGTGATTTTAGTGAAGGAGAAGGCCTGGAGCAGGTAAGGGGATAAAAAGGATACCAGGAAACCTTATAATCCACTGAATAATTGCTTGCTTGTTCTTTAGGCACGAACACAGATTTGCCAATAGATACTTGCCTGTGGAGGTGACCAAAAAAACGTGTGTGTTGTGATTCATTTGTTTTGTTTAACATTATAAAAACAAATAATGATCATCTTTTATATATTTCCCTAGTTGTTTTTCTTTCTCTTGGCTCCTTCGGTCCTGCCCACATGGAAGAATCTTGACCCTGGGTCACTTTATATGTTGATGCTGATCCTAACCCCACCTGCTGACCCCTGAGAGAGCGAAACTGCAGGTGCTCTGCACCGTCTTTGCCCCATCGAGGGGGCGCTCCTATGGTGTTTGCCTCACCAGCTTCCTCTTCCACCCACGGTGGCCATGCCACACCTCTGCACGCCCCTCACACCTCCTTGCGCATCATCCCTTTCCTCCTCAGCAGATGATTCCACGTCCTTCACAGGAAGAAAATCTGGTGTGAATGGACTCCATGTAATCGTCCTCGAACCAACAAGCATCCCTGCGTCCCTCCTCCTGAGTCTAACAGCATGCCGCTCCTTCCTGCCTCTTCTGATACCCATGCTGCCATTCACTCCCTCCTGTCCCTGTTCTCTTCTGTACCCGCCCTCCATCTGTGTTCGCACATCTTCTGTCCTAATAGACAAACGCCTTTTAACACCATGTCTTCAGCCAGCCCTTCTGTCTCATCTTCACAGCCAGACTTTCTTTGAACAACGCCTTTGTGTTGCTTTTTTCTACTTAGAAAATTAATACATGCCCCCTTTTTTTAATGTTTACTTTTGAGAGAGAGAATGAGTACAAGCCAGGAAGGGGCAGAGAAAGGGAGATAGAGGATCCGAAGCAGGCTCTGCGCTGTCAGCTCAGAGCCCGATGTGGGGCTCAAACTCAAAAACCATGAGATCGTGGGGTGCCTGGGTGTGGCTCAGTCGGTTGAGCGTCCAACTTCGGCTCAGGTCATGATCTCCCAGTTCGTGGGTTCAAGCCCCGCATCCGGGCTCTGTGCTGACAGCTCAGAGCCTGGAGCCTGCTTCGGATTCTGGGTCTCCCTCTCTCTGCCCCTCCTCGGCTTGCATTCTGTCTGTCTCTCTCTCAAAAATGAATAAACATTAAAAAAAAAAAAAAACAAAAAAAAAACCCCATGAGATTGTGACCTGAGCCCAAGTCGGATATTTAACTGACTGAGCCACCCAGGCACCACAGCCCATGCCCATTTTTAAAGAGAATTCTGAAATTGCCCGTAATCCTACTACCTTGAGAACCATGGTTTATATTTTTGTATATCATATTTGGAATGTATAACATATCTGTAAATATATATACAAACTTTTTAAATGAGAATGTACTACCTCCCTGTTACCTTATGTGTATTTTTTATATCGTTTTTACAAAGTCGTGTTTCTACCTGCTCATTTTCAAGCACAGAATTAGATTGCCACCCTTACCACTTCCGTTAACATCAGTGCGGGCATGTTTCTGTAGGCACCTACACTCACATTTCCCACTAGTGGGACTGTAGCAGCCTCACTCACGCTAGCGTGTGACCTGCTTTTTGTAGCTGCTCAGTAGTTGGGCATCTGGCAGCCGGCTTCCTTCCCTGGCCACCTCTGCCTGCTGCTTCCCACCTGTGTGCCCTCCACACACTGCCCGGGTGCCCCCGTTCCTGCCGCTCCACGGAAACTGCACCCAGCAAGGGCTCCACTGACCCGTTGCCGATGCCAGTGGACGATGCACCGCCCTTTTCTCACTTTACCCCTCGGCAAGTGTTACCCCTCTGGGTTTTCACCACACTCTTCCCTCGGTTTCCGTGACACAAGCTCTTCTCCCGGTCTTCTTTCTGCTTTTCTGGGGGCCGCCTCGCCTTCAGTGTGCACATCTTTTCTCTTGTCTCCGTCTGAAAGGCTTCTTTTCATCCTTTCTCTGTCCTGGGCCCTCTGGGGCCCTGTTCTTCTGGATGTGGCTCAGATGGTCATTTTCCCTGTCACGGCTCTTGCCCTGCTGTGTCGTACTTCCCTGTGTCCAGCCTCAGATTGTAAGTTTCCGAGCACAGGGGTAGTATCTCTCGTGTTCTCCGCAGATCTGTGCGGCTTGGCACAATTCTGGCACAGCGGATTTTTGTGGAATTAACGAGTGCAGGAATTTTCTTTGTGCTGGCATCTTAGATTTGGGGGCCATTCAATCTGAGCGTCAAGGAAAGAGAATGTAAATTATTCAGCACAGGGTTATTTTTAAAGATGAGGGACACAGTCAGTGGATAGAAACAGTTTGTACAAAATTCACTCTATGATCCAAATCTTTTCTTTCTTTTTAATTTAAACAACATTATATTGGAGGTCGGGGGAGGACAGGGAACAAGAACTGGCTCCTGCTTTTTCCCCGGTGTCATGTCCTGCTGTCTCCCCATCCTTACTCCCCACCGCTAGAGAACCGGCTTTCCTTCTGGGCCTCGCAGTCCCCCCTGGCTGTGCCCACTGCCTTTCAGGCCATACTCAGTCCCTGTCCGAGTCCCCAGACCTCACGAGGCTGCTTTCGTCCTGCTCTTCAGTCCCCGTGGCCCCTCCTCAGCAAGGTCTTACCATCCTGGTGAAGTAGCCTGTGTTGTTCTCCTCATATTATGGCACCCGGATGTTGTGTTTTTCTAACACCTCTTACTATCTGAAATGATCTTGCTGTTGTATTTATTTGCTTGTTTATTGGCTGGCTGCCAGTCTGGTTTACCAGTTGATCTCCTATACCTAGGACAAGGTGAGCACCACGTGGATGTTTCCTAAGTATTTGTCAGATGATTGTCTGTCATAAGATACGGCCTGCTTTCTAGGGCTCTGCGGTCCTGTTCTACTCCAGTTCGTGGCCTGTCTCCATCTGCTGGACCCCATTCATCCCTCACCTAGATATTTGCCACCCAGGAAGTCCAAACCCGAGGCCTTCTGTCTCTGAAATCCTTTTTTGGCACAAGGCAACGTGTAAATATTAAATACAAGACTCTAAGCAAGTACGTTGAAGAATGTGAAGACTTGTTAAATGTGAAACTCAAATTTGCAGTTTTCCATAGGTGTTGAGAGAGATAAGTAAGTTAAATGACTAAGAGAAGCACAAAAGTGTAGGGTCCAGGGCAGTACTTCTCCACTGTGCACCTGTACAAAATGATAATACTGAGAAAGCACTCCAGCCTGCGTGAGGTTGCTCAAGGCCAGAGAGAACTAGCCTCTGAATGGGCCTCGGGCCCATTCCGGGGCTAAGGAACCCATAACCCATATGCAGGACACAGTGGCTGGTAGCATTTAGGGCTTGACCATAGCTCTCCATGAGGACACTGTTTTCAGATACTATGTGTTTATTTTCCAGTGAACATGTGGAAGTATTCTCTTTTTTTTTTTCCTTTTTATTTTGAGAGAGAGTGTGCGCATGAATGGAGGGAGAGGACAGAGAGCAAGAATCCCAAGCAGGCTCCGTGCTGTCAGCGCAGAGCCCAGCATAGGGCTCGATCTCACAGACTGTGAGATCATGACCTGAGCCAAAACCAAGAGTCGGATACTTAACTGACTGAGCCACCCAGGCACCCCCATGTGGAAGTATTCTTAAAGTCTTGGTGTTTCTTTCACTTCAGAATCTTATTTTCTGGGGTACGTGGGTGGCTCAGTCGGTTAAGTGTCTGACTCTTGATTTTGGCTCAGGTCACAGTTGTGAGAAGGAACCCCAAGTCAGGCTCCTTGCTGGGAGTGGAGTCTGCTTAAGATTCTCTCTCTCTCTTTTCCTCTGCCCCCTCTCTGCTTGTTCGCACATGTGTACATACACTGTCACACTCAAAAAAAGTCTTATTTTCTTCCTTACCTCGTACAGAAGGGAACGTGAAATTGTTATACTAGCATCTTTGTCACTTTGAAGAATAGACTTAAAAAGATAATTTTTCACAGACTTTCCCCTTTTTTTCTTTGTACAGGATTCTCCAGCTTTCCGTTGCACAAACAGTGAAGTGACAGTTCAACCAAGTCCCTATCTGAGTTACCGACTTCCCAAGGACTTTGTAGACCTGTCTACTGGGGAGGATGCTCACAAACTCATAGATTTTCTTAAACTGGTAAAGTATATATATACTTAGTACACATACGTGTACAGCTTTGTTTTCAAATTTTCAAATTGACTTTGTGATAATTCATTTTAGTTATATATAGTACCTAGGTTTTATTTGGTGATTATGAATTAATTGGGCAGAATTACTGAGGTCATCTTATAAAGAAATATATGAAGTAAGCTGAAGGAATAATTCGCTTAGAATGATAGGAAATGTGTTTTATGATGTTTATGCTTTTTGAATAATTTTCACAGTACTTTTGACTTCTTTTTTAAAATTTTTTTAGTGTTTATTTATTTTGAAAGAGAGATAGAACACAAGCAAGGAGGGGCAGAGAGAGAGGGAAACAAAATCCAAAGCAGGCTCAGGGCTCTGGGCTATCAGCACAGAGCTCAATGCAGAGCTTGAACTCAACGAACCATGAGATCATGACCTGAGCCAAAGTCTCATGTTTAACTGACTGAGCCACCCAGGCGCCCCATAATACTTCTGATTTTGAAGGAAGTCTGTATACTGTTTTTGGGCTAAGAGAAGATCCAGCTCTCTGCTATGGTTATTCGGTGGGGGGGGCGGATATGTGTATTTGTACTTGTGTGTTTCTGTGTGGGAATGTTTGCGCATGTGGAAGAAAGTCAAGTATTCAAATAGCTGAGGGTAATGTGCCCAGGAGCCAAAGTGATAAACTGGTCCGATGAATTAGTTAAGGCATATTTTTCTGTCATGATTTTCAATCATATCTTTGACCAGGGCCTCTAGAAAATTATATTTGCTGACAGAAAAAGTGATCTTGGCTGAACATATCTGAACATATCTGAACATATCTGAACTAGAATGTGCTGTTTTAATGTATCTTGGTTTCCCTTGACAGAAAAGAAATCAGCAAGAGGATGACTGATTAGAGTGCCAGAGTTAAGTCCGAGGTAAAGAGGAGACCACCTTGGTGTCAACAGGCTGCTCTGAGCTCGCAACTTCCTGTTCCCCCTCTTGGGTCAGGGTGGGAGACAGTGTGAAATCAATAGCTTTTTATATCCATGTATATTAAGCTGGAAGAAAATGGAGGGACTTTGCTACCTGTAAAAATAAATAATAAATAGATCTTAAACATAGGAAAGCATACTGTTCTGATGATAAAATACCTTCTGTGAAATACCTCACTCTTTTGGCTCAGTCTGTTTAGATTTACCGATGTTTCTTGTGCTGTTTTTATACCTATTGGGTAGATGGGCGAATTTATATTTGTTATACAGAAATGGGTTCTTGTTTAATCATTACTTTTTCACAGAAAAAAGTTGAACCTTCTATTACTGTAGAAAATATTTTTCCTACTTTGAGAGAATTTTCATATAAGTTTTCTACTGGTTTATCTTTGGTTTGTGTGTCGGTAAAATAATACAGACTTCTCAAGCTATCACATAACCTTGAAAATGTCAGTATATTACAACTAGTCTAATATGTATTAGTAAAATGATCACAGAGTTAGAATTTGGCCTTTTTAAAAAATACCGGAATTTTGGGGAGGTCAGTTCACTTAGGCCACCATTTTAGTAATTATTCTTCAGTGCCCTAATTGATGATGAGGATATCATCAATACTAATTTACTTAGTACTTACTATATACTGAGACACTCTGCCATGTGATCTTTGTGTATTGTTTTACATTGTGGAACAGTTTGAAGGAAGTCATTCCTAGGGTATCTATGTAGTGTGTATGAAGGAATATTTTACTAGTTGGAGGTATGTTTTTCAACTTAGGAGAGCACATATGAATGTTCCCATAGGAAGGTAGGGAAATGGAGCAGAGTTTCCCCTTTCTGTTTGGTTAAGGCAGATTATACATAATGAAGAAAGGTATTTCTTTTTTGGTTATCTCAAATTGTAGCTTTTTGTGTGGTTTCTCAGCTACAGTCACTTGGATATTAGTATTTTAAATACAAAATACAAAGATCAACTTGTGATCTTTGTACTCAGTATATCATATGCCATTTCTGAGGCCAGTTGTCTGGAATTGAGGTGCTTTAAAATATTTTTGGTTTTTAAATAAATTGCTCATGAGGGACTTAACTCATAATGGAGGGATTTATAATCATGAGTTGATTTAAACTTAGCTCTGGAAGCGGGCTTCGTCAAGGTGGTATTTCACCAGCCCAAAAGAAAAAAAAATAGTTGATATATTTTAATATCAATTGAAAAAAATCGGACTGTAAGTAATAAAAAGACTGAAGCAAAATTTGGCAAATATTTTATAAAAAGCACAATTCTTGGTGCAAAACTCACTAAATTTTTGCATTAATTTTCCTGAGGCATTATTGAGTTCAACTCTCACTTCACTTTTAAAAATGTGACTTTTCTACATTGTCCCCTTAGTGTATTTAATTTTCGCTGATTATCCTGATGTGAATAGTAAATACAGGATAGTATGCAGGAAATATTCTCCTCAGTTGAAATATCATTTTTGCCTCCTAAAGATTAGTTTTGAGTATCTTTTTATTTTATTGGCATTATCTGTCCTTTTTTTGAGGTACCTCAGGTTTGTGCTTGAATTTAGAAAGTGAATTCATTAGCTCGGTTCTGAAATCCTACCTTCTGAAGAGAAGACGTTGCATCTGTTTAGTCAGGTTGGGACAAACATGTTTACTTTGTGCTACAGAACGGTAGCATGTAGGATGGGCCTCCAGTATAGCGCATGTTGCCAAAAAGTTGTGTTTTTTTCCGTTTCTTTTTAAATGTTTATCTATTTTGAGAGAGGAAGAGGGAGTATAAGCAGGGGAGGGACAGAGAGAGAGGGAGAGAATTGGAAGCAGACTCATTGATGTCGGCACAGAGCTCGATGCTCACAAACCATGAGATCATGACTTGAGCAAAAATCAAGAGTCTGGCGCTGAGCCACCCAGGCACCCTCAAAAGTTCTGTTTTTAAGTCTCGTGTTGATGTGCATTTTCTGAGTTCTCATAAAGTTTTCCCATCTACGCAGTCATTTCTCTTTCTGATAATTGAGGACTGTGTCAAAAAAACAAACAGAAATGTTACATGATTGGGTTTTTTGGCTTGCTTTCTTACCTATAAGTTAGGTGAATAATAACCATAAGTTCATGCATTTGTTAAATGAGAGCCCGTGCAACACTTTTCATATAGTGTGTTGTACTTACTAAGCCCCCCAACACATGGTAGCCGTCATTACCATTATGCTTTGCAGACCTAGTACGCTAAAGGCAAGTTCGTTCGTTCTTTCTTTCTTTCTTTCTTTCTTTCTTTCTTTCTTTCTTTCTTTCTTTCTTTCTTTCTTTCTTTCTTTCTTTTTTTTTTTTTTTGTGGGTTTTTTCTTTGAGAGACAGCACATGTGTATGTGCCTGTGGGAGAGGGAGAGCGAGAATCCCAAAGCAGGCTCAGCGCCATCAGCGCAGAGCCGGATGCGGGGATCCATCTGGCAATGTGAGATCATGACCGGAGCCTAAATTAAGAATTGGGGCCCAAGCGTTGGAGCCACCCAGGCCACCCGAGGCAGGTTGTTTTTTAATAGAATCAAGAAAATTTTGAGTGGTGGAGGACTTTAGAGATTGTTCAGCCCAGTTTCTTTTCCTTTTATCCTCTTTCCCTCCTCCCTGCCCTTTTTTCCCCCTCTTTCTTCATTTTTTAACACAGCAGAAAACTGCTGCCTAGAGAAGTTAAGACTTGTCCAAAATTGTAGCAGAATCGGGGCCATGAAAGAACTTTTCTAATGCTGTTCTCTAAGGGTTTTTAGCCTAGTATTTTCTATAGATAAGTTTCATCCAGAACAAATTATTATTTTAATAATGGAATTTTCAAAAAATTTTTTGAGGACACAAGGGTACCTTAGTTTCAGGTGCACAACATAGTGATTCCACAGATTTATACATGATGTTGTGTTTACCACAAGTGTATGTAGCCAGGAATTTTTTTTTTTTCCCCCAATAAAAGTAAGTACAAATTCACCTCACATTTGTGTGGAAGAATTTGATGAAAAGAGTGCGGAAATCAAATGAAATCAGCGTCTTTAAAAGATGAGTTCAGTTTCATGTTTATATTAACCAGGCTGATCTTGAGAGGTGACGGGGACTTTTGGACATTTTAAAGACAGAATTTCTCTGTGATTGTTCCTTGGTTCCCACGTGGCGCTGGCTCCTAGAACACAGCGTCGGTGAGGAACGCCGGGAAGTGACGGCGGGCTGGCCGCGCACACGCAGCGCGGGGGTCCCGCGAACGCGCGGAGAGGCGTGCGAAGGACACGCGGCCGCGTAGAGGCGGCGGGCAGCCCGCGGGTCTGGCACGAATGCCCTCGAGAGCACGCAGTCACACGCGGCTCTTTTCAGTCAAGGGAAACCAAACCACAGCCACCCTCGCGAGTGCACACAGGCTGCGTGATAAGCCCGTCAGGTAAGCGTGCTGCCGCAGCGACTCGTCCCTCGTCCCTCGGGCCGTCCTGCCTCACGGACCCCGCCAGGTGGCCCAGCAGCCGCGGAGGCGGGCGCTGTGTGTGGCGAGTAAAGGGCTGTGGACAGAGACCTCCGCTCTGGTGAGAAGGAAGCCCCGGGGTGGCGCCAAGTAAGGGCGACCTGGGGCTGAGGAGAGCCCAGCCCAGTCTTGAGGTGGGAGTGGGGTGGGGGCAGGGCAGGGACGCCGCAGGCGGGGGGGGGGGGGGGGGGGGGGGGGGGGGGGACCACGCGCAGGCGCACGGGAGACGGGAGAGGCCGCGGGGGTGGAGGGCCAGGGACGTGCCCAGCGTCTGAGGTGTTAGGATTTCACGCTCACGGCCCCCGCGGGGTGGGAAGCCGGGGCGGGGTTTTAAGCGAGGAAGAGAGATGGTCTAGTTTAGGTGTTTGAAGTGCTTTTCTGGTTTCTGTGTGGAAAGCGGATCAGTCGGGAGAAGGGTGCCTCATGGTGAGAATATGTCTCCGTCGACGGGCCGATGGGGGCGTGGCCGAGGGGGGGTGTGGGCGGCGGGGGGGGGGGGCAGGAAGGGTGGGAATCGGGAAATGGGGGCGGCCTCGAGGGGAACCCAGAGGACCAGTGGTTGCACGGCCGAGGGGGAGGCTGGGCGGCAGGGAGGGGGCGGGAAGGGCCGGAGGAACCCGGCCGAAGCCCAGGTTCTGGGTATGAGCCGTCAGGCGCGACGTAATGTGGTTTGTCTAACGGGAAAGACGAAAAGACGAGGGAAGTCGAAATGCTGGTCTTAGACACGAACTCGAGATTCCAGTGACGCAAACAAGGAATGTGGAGACACATGGGATTCCACCGTTGGAGCTTGTGTGCAAGGAGCCGTGGGGGGCGGGAAGGCACGCAGGGCGCCCGCGTCGGCGGTCCAGCGATGGCTCTGTGTTCAGCTGGGTGGGACACGGCTACGGGGTTGAATATACCAGAACAGTCGTGCTTATGTATTAGGAGTAGTAAGACGACTTACTGTGGCCAGTGTGAATATAGAATGGTTACTCTTACTGACTTGGACGTGTCAAGTACAACTCTCTCTCTTCACACAATAAAGTTGATAATATGTGGCAGTATAATTATGTTGAGATTCTCTGAGCATTATTAATTTTATGAAAGCCTCAGCGGGAACCACATATGACTTACATTGTATTTGCTGCATCACTGATTTTCTTTCTTTTTTTTTTTTTTTATAAAACTTTTCCCCCTACTTTATTTTTTCCTTTTCTTTTTTAAAAAATTTTATTTTTTAAAATTTGTATCCAGATTATCATATAGTGCAACAATGATTTCAGGAATAGATTCCTTAGTGCTCCTTACCCATTTAGCCCTCCCCGCCTCCCACAAACCCCCCAGTAACCCTCAGTTTGTTCTCCATATTTATGAGTCTCTTCTGTTTTGTCCCCCTCCCTGTTTTTATATTATTTTTGTTTCCCTTCCCTTATGTTCATCTGTTTTGTCTCTTAAAGTCCTCATATGAGTGAAGTCATATGATACTTGTATTTCTCTACTTTCACTTAGCATAATACCCTCCAGTTCCACCCACATAGTTGCACATGGCAAGATTTCATTCTTTTTGATTGCCGAGTAATACTCCATTGTATGTATATACCACATCTTCTTTATCCATTCGTCCATCGATGGACATTTGGGCTCTTTCCTTACTCTGGCTATTGTTGATAGTGCTGCTATAAACATGGGGGTGCATGTACCCCTTCAAAACAGCACACCTGTATCCCTTGGATAAATACTTAGTAGTGTGATTGCTGGGTCATAGGGTAGTTCTATTTTTAATTTTTTGAGGAAACTCCTTACTCTTTTCCAGAGTGGCTGTACCAGCTTGCATTCCCATGCATCACTGATTTTCTTGACTCTTTGAGACTCGTGTTTAATACGTGGAGTTCTTAGGTGGATTATCTCCCCATGTATTATTCATGGACTTTTAGTCAAGTAAAGACTTAAATGGATTTCTCCTGCGAATTACAAGTGGCCTGCCCTCGATTCTTGAAAAAACGTCTATAAAATGTCAGCACTGACTTTGGAACCAGGCAAGCAGCTGAGGAGTCAACTACCCATTCATAGTTGTATATACAAGCAATCATTGGGAAATTGAGTGTAAATAACCTTACAACCTTCAAAATGAGCTACTGCGATGCTTAATAATTTGAGGAGAAATGGATTTCTCTGAGAATCTGATGGAAGCTATGGGCTTGCCTGAGGTGGTCTTAGACCCCAGATTAAGAATCCCTGGTTTGAAGCCACGTAGGATCAGACTGGAAGCCAAGGCTTCTGTAGTTGTAAGAATGGGACCATTTCATAATGTGTAGTGTACCTGCACTTTTAACTTAAGAGTTTCTAACTTTACTAGTTTCTAACAATGGTGTTTATGTAATTAACTCATTTATAGTGCATCCCCTTCAGATTGTCAGTTCTCATAAACTGTGTGTTAGAATTCAACCAGAGAATGGGGCCCCTGGGTGGCTCAGTCGGTTGAGCGTCCAACTTCCGCTCAGGTCATGATCTCACAGTTCGTGGGTTTGAGCCCCACATCAGGCTCTATGCTGATGGCTCGGAACCTGGAGCCTGCTTCAGATTCTGTGTCTCCCTCTCTCTCTGCTCCTCCCCTGCTCATGCTCTGTCTCTCAAAAATAAACATTAAAAAAATTAAAAAAAAAAATTCAACCAGTGAAAAAGAACCAGTATGAAATACATATGTACATGCATTCATATGCATATGTAAAATCTCCTTACTGCATGTGTGTTTATATGTACACACATTGTATACAGACATATATAAATATATACATATGTGTGGGTGTAAATACAATAAAAGATTTTATTACAAGGGATTGATTTATGCAGTTGAGGTGCGCTGGCCATGCAAGTCTGAAATCTGTAGGCCAGGCTGGAACTCTGTGAGCATGAGTGGAAGCTCTTGTCCACAGGTAGATTTTCATTTCCTCCTCTCAGGAAAGCCTCAGCCCTGCTTTTAACACCCTCCAACTGGTTAAGTCAGGCCCACCATGATATTCTTCCTTATTTAAAATTAACAGATAGGGATTTTAGTTCTGCAAAAATCGCTTCACAGCAGAACCTAGGTTAATGTTTGAGTAACACTGGAGAGTCATCGCAGACTGGATAAGAAGGTTGCATTGTACTTTAGAAGCTAATTCTGGTGATGGCTTATAATAGATGTATTTCAAGAGTATACTGTGTGACTTAAGTAATAATTCTGATTGTGTTTAAAAGAATGACTGGGGCACCTGGGTGGCTCAGTCAGTTAAATGTCCGACTTTGGCTTAGGTCATGATCTCATGGTCTGTGGGTTTGAGCCCCACATTGGGCTCTGTGCTGACAGCTCAAAGCCTGGAGCCTCCCTTTGGATTCTGTCTCTCCCTCTCCCTCTGCCTCTCCCCCACCCACACTCTGTCTCTCTCTCTCTCTCAAAAATAAACATTAAATAAATAAATATATAAATAAAGGAGCAACTGATTATTCACTGGGATAGGTGTTATCCTTGGAAGCAGGTGGTTTAGAGAAGACTATATACTTATTTTGTGATGCCACCACCACTCCAAAAGCCTTTCCTTAAATTTTTTGGGGAAGTTCCATCAGATCCATTTATAGGCCACAGAAGAAAATTTACCTTACTGTTTCGTTCAATACCTTGTTTTTTTGACCAAAAATGTTACACAGTTCCATATCACTTTTCTTTCTTATTCATCAGAAATGGTTCCGAATTTTTCCAAAATTCACATGTCATCCTCAAGAAGCCTTAATCCATTTTATGCGCCACTAGGACATTAACCTTCCTTAAACACAATTCCAGTCATTCTAACACTTACAGCCTCTCGGCTTCCCATTGCTTGCAAGTTAAAGTACAGGCTTCGGTGGGCATCCAAAGCCCTGTGCAGTGTTGCCTCAATCTGTCTTTATGGGCTAATTTCATCCTCACCAGCACATACTGTTCTCCAGCCAACCTAGATTACTTGATATAGCTGAGGATGTCCTTATCTTTCTCATCTGCTCCCTCTGCTGTGCCTCCCCCCCTTACCCCCACTCACCTCCTGCCCAGTCTTCTGGTTATTAAAAGCCAGCCTTCACAGACTGGCTCAAGTGGTATGTTCCTCATGAAATTATCCAGAGAGTTTCTTCTGTGCTGGAATTTTCAAGGCACTCTGATATTACTGTTCCTCTTACATTTAGAACCTGATGCAGTCTTTGTAGGATGTAGCTATCATGATCTTTCTACTTATTATAAACTTAGGGCAAGAATGGAATCCTTGCTTTGTTGTCTCCCAGTGGTCTGGTACTCTGTCTTGGCCAAATGGAATGTGACTTAACATCATTGAAGGTGATCTGACTTAGATGCAATTCAAAATGAGTTCCCTAAACACTTTCCACAACAAGAGCATCACCCAAGCTAATGCATCACTCTCAAGGTCGACAGTTTGAATAATGCAACACTCAATTATGTATGTTCATCTTTTTTATTCACCTTATAGAATCACTGCTCCAAAAAGTTACTAGAGTTCTTGTCTTCCCTTAACTGAACCAGATCATCAAAACCTATTGCTGATACCTCAAGCCATAGCATTCATGATAGAGCATGTGCTGGCCCTTAAACTGTGAATAAACTCTGAGTATTTCTGCCTATTCTAAAAAAAATTCTGTAGAATTTTAGTATATTCTATGCTTGCTTGCTCTTCATCTTTCAGACATTTGTACCCCTTTCTAGTCCCCATCCCCAGCACTAACAAGCACTGTCAGTATGAGGCGGGCACAGACAGAACTGTAGCCACTGCCTGGGGGGGGCTATACCTTCCATATGTTTAAAAGTCATTCAGAACGATAACCTCTTAGAAGGAAGTTCTGTTTTTGTTTTGTTTGTTTTACATTGAAGTGAAAAATCATGATTGTGGGTTGTTGAATGTCACCACAACCCTAGGAACCAGACTGCCTGGTTTAGAATTGGCTTTATTACCTGCTGACAGCGCAGTCCAGGGCAAAGTACTGAATCTCTCTGGCCCTCTGGTTCCCAGTCTGCAAAACAGAGATGGCAATAGCACCTACCTCTCAGGGTTGTTTCTAGACGTCATTGTAGGACAGTTCCTGGCATCGTAGCCCATGTTCAGTATACACAAGCTCTTACTTGCTATATTATTACATCACTGTCGTGTGATTTCAGTGAGCTGTTAACTTCTATATTATAATAATCCAATAATATTTTCTGCTTTCTGCCTCTCTTTGTTTGTGGGAAGGGTTCTAATGAGAGATCCCGCTGTGTTTATTTTCTCCATCCTACCTGCATACCCAGCCTTTGCCCTTCCACAGCATTGCCTTCAGTGGAACCAACATTCACACAGCTTCCCAAGACTCTGGTTTCCTGGGTGTCAATGTGTGCATTTCTGGAGCCACTCCACTTGGCCTTGGACAAGAAAGAAGCAGCATGTGGGGTAAACGTTTAGTTGAGAATAGAACAGATATATCAGAAATGCTTCAGATATAATTATATTAATGCAACAAAGTAGTGACTGAAACAAATTCACCCATTCAGGAGACACAAGAAATGACCAACCTGGAAATAAAAAATTCTAGGATAAAGGAATGCCAAGTGCTTTGTGGACATTACCTAATTTTTAAGTCTATAGCTATATGAATTAAGCAATAATTTCTCCCATTTTACAGAAGATGAATCTGTAGGTTTTGGTCTAGATAACAAGCAGTATGTTAGACATACGATTCAAACCCAGATATGCTTTAGACTAAAGCCTCTGTGATTCACTATGTTCTACTACTTCAAAACTCACAGAAGAATAACCTGGAGTCTGTGCGGGTTTATCCAGACTGTCTTTAATCTGTGGCCCTTTTAATTTTCCTCTACAAGTAGAGTATATAGAGCGTTCTTAGAAAATCCTGGCGGAGGCCATTGATAGAAATGTCTCCTACTTTCACGAGCTAGACACCAAGTACAGAACAAATTTGGAAGCATACAGAAAGAAACTTGAATCTCCTCTGTACTTCTGGGACAGACTGCTTTCATTGTTCTGTTTCAAGAGTTAATGATTCTCTCAGCATACCAATCACTGCCCACTTAAATCAGGTTGGTTCACTGTACTTCCACAGTGAAATTCCAAGAGGCCCACCGTTCCTCCCGGTGGCCGGGGCGACAGCCCTTCCAGAGAGCATGTGCTCTGTCCTCTGGACCTGACGAGCTCCCTCTGCTTTGTCTTGGTTCTGTAATTCAGTGTCAGTACTCATGGCTCCATTTGTGTATTTTATTGTGTGCCCTCAGTTAAGCTTTTGGCTTAATGCCATCCCTTCTCCTAAAACAGTAGTAAAGCTATCCATTACACGACTGGGTGTTGTACCCTTGTGTTCTTGTTCTAAATAAATTGTGATTGAATACATAGTTCACCTTTCATTACATTTAGAAGAAAACAGTGGCACACCTACCAATCTGAAAGCTTATGTGTTGATACTGGGCACTTTCTTCTTGCTCTTCAGCACTTTAGAGTGTAAGCATGATGCACCTGTGTGGCTGCTGGGAATAAGCCTCAGGGCCGGTGCAATATTTTAGAATTTTCACTTGTTTCTAGGTCTTAGGTTACTATATATTTTTTCCCTGCTGATTTCCCTTTTATTCTGATTCCCCTGGACTGGTAGGAGGTGATAGTCCCTGACCTCAAGGAGGTTTACAGTCCAGTGGTGAAATAGGGACACACACACACAGAATGTCCAAGAAAAGATAGGTAGATACACATATGTGTTAACAGCCAAAGAGCAGTAATTGAAGATGTGCTTTGATTTATAGTTGGTTTTATAAGGTGTGGAAAGTGAAGTTTTATAAATTAAAGGTTGGTTTAATATAATTTATTGAGTTTATGAGAACAGGACTCTGTAGTTAAAAAAATAAGTCCTCCTGGGGCACCTGAGTGGCTCAGTCAGTTAAGTGTCCGACTTTGGCTCAGGTCATGATCTCACGGTTGGTGAGTTTGAGCCCCACGTCGGGCTCTGGGCTGACAGCTCAGAGCCTGGAGCCCGCTTCAGATTCTGTGTCTCCCTGCATCTGCCCCTCTGCTGCTTGCACTCTGTCTCTCGCATTGTCTCAAAAATAAATAAACATTAAAAAAAATTTTTTTTTAAAAAGTCCTCCCAATATGTCTCATTATGCAGATACCTATTCATCAAATGATCAGTCCTAAATGTGGTTTGTTGCATATCTGTTTTCTTTAATTATAGGTTGTGATTGGAGAATCAGGGTACAAGAGGATACTGTGTGGGTGCCTAAACTCTGGTATACAGTGGTCTTCATGGAAGATTTGTGTGCAAAGCATTGAAAGGCTTTGGCACACTACCTTCCTGCCTGCATTTATTTGCAGTTCACAGGGTATCTGACTGCTAAGAAGTTCAGCCAACCATTTCTCTGAGCAGGTAGAGGCTCGTCTTTCTTTTGATGGGATAGATTTCTTAAGAAGTAAGCCCATCCTTAATCTCATTGAGTTCTTTCCAGTCACATCATTGCAAAACATTGGGCTAACAGACATGGTTCATTATTTACCTTCCTCCCCAGCTCCCAGCCCCAAATGAGAAGGGAGGGGGAAGGGAGCAGTGGGCAAGAAAGAACACGGAGGTTGTATATGTACATGTCTATGGACACATGAACTCAACTGTTAAAGTTGATTTGCTTCGGTGTGCTAGGTAGGTCATGAGTTGGGAATAAGGACATGCGCTGGGAACGTGAAGGAAGAATCATCAAAAGATAGGATACTACAGCTTGACAGATGACGGGGAACAACCTAATCTCTGTGGAAACTTTTCAGTGGGTCACAAAGTAGAATAAACAGCAGTGGAGCAAGGCCAGAACACTGGAGGGTTTTACTCCAAACCATCATGCCAGACTCACAACATTCACTCAATAAATTATAGGTCTTTTTCTTCTTTCTTCCTCTTTCTGCTCCCCCACATTTGTTCCCCCTTTTTCCTCCCAAGAAGTCATATTGTACAGCCACAGTTTACAAGCATGGCCCATTTTTGGAGTCTGAGGAACTGGACAGGACTATACCCAGCATTATACATTGATTCTTGAGGAAAGAACTGACAACTTGCTCTTTAACGGCTACAAATTGCTTTGTTAGATGAAAAGTGTTGTTGCATCGATGCCAAGTAACATTATTGCTTTTAGAGGTGTTTGTTGTCAGGGTGGCCAAGGGCATTTATCTCTAGGCCCACTGGAAGCCCACACTTCCCCAGCCAGAATTCATATCTGTTTCTGTCACGTACAAGAGAAGCAGAGCACATGCATTGGAGACGCTGAGAGCATCGTTGCTCTTAGTTTTTAAAATAAAGTGGTCACCCCAAAAAAGAGGACATTAGGTAGGGACATGGGAAAGAAGGGATGGAAAGACATATTCTCAAATACTCTTCAGTGGCATCTGAACTGCCAGGGGATTTAGGGTTGGAGAAATAAATGGAGTGGGAAGAGACATAACATTTTTAAACAGATGACTTAAAATCCAGTCCAGAGCAAAAGGATCATGAGGACCTCTTCCAATAAGTTAGTAGGTATGAGAAATGAAAGGGTGCAAGGCTGTCACCATCACCATCTGTTGTTTGAAATGGAAATGAGAGTTCCTGGGGTGAGCACCTTTAGAAAACGAGATAGGGGTACCTGGCTGGCTCAGTTTGTAGAGCATTTGACTCTCGACCTCAGGGTTATGAGTTCAAGCTCCACATTAGAACTTTCTTTAAAAAAAAAAAAAAAAAAAAAAAGAGATAAAGATCCCAGGATATGATACACTCCCAGGATTTTGAACGCAAAATAAAGCTGTGGTGGCACAATTTGAATAATGGGAAGAAATGTGGTCAATCAGTAAAGAAGCTTCGGTTGCGACAGAAACTAGTCCTGATTAACCATAGGAAGGAGGATGTACTGGAAGGATTTGAGGTACCTCAAATTTGCTGAGACTTCACAGCAACGCTGAATAAACAGGGACCCAAGCAGTCTCAGAGATCTAGTGGGGAGTGTCACCAGGACTCAGCCACCAAAGAGATTGTGGCTTCTGTCCTGCTGTTAGTCTGCTCTAGACCCAGAATCCCAGGAGAGAGAAGTCTGACGGGCCAAGCTTATTAGGTCAAGGGGAAATGAATGCTATTGATTGGAACAGTTGGACAATAGCTCTCCAGAAACTGAAAGGACGAGGGAGATGCAAGGCACTGCGGTCTTGGGAAGCTCTCGGGGAAGAGAAGGCACAAGGCCCAACATTTAAGCAGTGGTTGGAACCCCAAGTCAGGGTGGGACAGAGCCCTTTGATTGATAGGCCCAGCAAGACTGTATGCTCTGGGGGAAGGGAAGTTCCTCAAGACAAAATAGGAACCGGCAAAGGGACGGGGTTGCAGGGTGACAAAACAGCAGAGGCCCACTCATTCCACGTGTGCGGGCGATGGGGAAGA
Source organism: Panthera leo (assembly GCF_018350215.1). NCBI lineage: Eukaryota > Metazoa > Chordata > Mammalia > Carnivora > Felidae > Panthera > Panthera leo. The sequence goes on from NC_056685.1 coordinate 11,101,283, forward strand.
GAAAGGGCGCTGCATGGAGACATCTCTCGAGATTCTTACCAATCCTTGTTGGAGGTGGGGGTGGGGGGGCAGTACTCCGGGGCCTCGGCTGCATCAAAGCCTCTATTCTTCCCTATTCTCTGCCCATTTCTCTTCTCTGTCGTGTGCGGTTTCTTACCTGATGTCTGCTTCCATGTTCCGATTTTACCACAGCGTGTGGAGTAGTTGTTACATACGAGACGTCATGCTAAGCGTGAATAAATAAGACATTACCCCTGACTTAAAATCTCATAGAAGGAAGCATACATTTTAGCCAAATTTATGCTTATTAGTCCACACCAACAATTTCTTTTATGCATCTATTTTTTTGTTAATAGTATATGCCCAGAACATCAGCCTCGAAACCTTGGGAACATTTACAACTCCACCGTTGTCTTACTCTCTCATATTTATAATCGCTTATCAACTTACCCACCTAGCCAGTCCTACCAATGCGTCCTTCCCGACCTCACAGCCCTGTGTGCGTTTCTGGGTTGGTGCCACCACATGCAAAGCCCTCCTTCTCTTACACCCATTTTTCTGGAATAACCAACTGGCTGAGTTGGCTAACTTGGTGTCTGCCTTCCTCCCACCTTTCTGGGCTGTACACAGATTCCATAAGCGCTTGCCTCCAGGAACTTCTCTCTGACCCATCCATGCAAACTTATTTTCCACTATTCCCAGCACACTCACACCCTTCCAGGCAGGTGGGTCTTCTCCTTGTCCTTTGGATATCCCAGGTTATTGCTTTCCTGCCCCTGCTCATCTCCTCCTCCTCACCTGCACCACCCTCCTTTATTCATCCACCTGTTCAAATCATCAGTTCACAGCCCAGCCATGCATTCTAATCCCCCGGAGAGGGTTGTTTCTGCTTGTTTTGCTTTGTTTTTGTTTTTTATTTTATTTATTTTTAAAAATTCATTTTAATGTTTATTTTTGAGAGGGAGAGAGACAGAACATGAGCAGGGGAGGGGCAGAGAGAGAGAGGGAGACACAGAATCCAAAACAGGCTCCAGGCTCTGAGCTGTCAGCACAGAGCCTGATGCAGGGCTCGAACTCATGAACCATAAAATCGTGACCTGAGCTGAAGTCAGATGCTAAATCGACTGAGCCACCCAGGCACCCTTTTGTTTTTGTTTTTTAATACCAACGCATAGGACCCAGCTAGATCGGCCAGATACTTCTAAGGTAGTGCTAGACTTTAGATGACTAGTTGAAATGCAGGCCCACTGCCCAGTGTCCACAAACCAGTCCTGCTCCTGAAGCTCTCCTAACACTGCAGCCACTGTGCCTTTGTTCCCAGTCTTTCTCTGAACTTCTAGAAAACTACAGTCCACTTTGTCCAAAGCAGTAGCTACATCCCTACTTTACTGATTATATTTTTTTCCTGGTTGTCTCTGGTGTTTGTTTATACCATAAGCTCTTTGAGGGAAGGAATAAAAGGCTTAGGCAATTAGTAAGCTCTTCCAGATAGTGAAATATCAAATAGATGGAGGTCAATCCAAGAATGTTTTAGATGACCATGAGTGGGCAGTGAAGTGTAATGAGCTGAATTCTGTCCCTGCCAAATTCATATGTTGACTCCCTAACCCCAGGTACGTCCGAATAGGATTGAGTTTGGCGATCAGGCTTTTTAAAGAGGTCATTAAGTTAAAATGAGGTGGTTAGGGTGGGCCCTGATGTACTCTAACTGGCATTCTTAGAAGAAGAAGAAATGTGGACATACATAGACACACACACACACACACACACACACACACACACACACACACAGGAAGGACCAACTGAGGACACAGGGAGAAGAAAATAATCTACAAACCAGAGGGGCCTCAGAAGAAACCAAACCTTCTGATCTGGGACTTCCAGCTTCAGAACTGGAAGAAGATGACTTTCTAATGTGTAAGCCCCCCAGTCTGTGGTATTTTGTTACGGCAGCCCTAGCAGACACATGGATGAAATAAGGGGGCGGGGAAATTAAAATAATGCGTTTGGGGAAGATATTCTAAATTATACTTATAAGCTCTTGAGCTGTCAGACACCACCCATTAACAGAATCAGACACCACTGCGGGCTGCCCTCCGAGGCCACAACCCGATGCAGTCATCATTAAATGTAGGAACGTCTTCACAAAGGGTATTAGAAACACACCCAGCAGAGAAACGTCTGCACCTGGGAGGCTGTGTGTGCAGTTCAGGTGAGGTCTTTCCTCAAGTAAGAGACGCAAAGCAGCAGGAGTTTTATCTGTGTCGCTGGCTTTGAAGAGGCATGCCACCATGCAGCCACCTGGAAGCGAATCCTTCTTCAGTCAATACCTGGATTTCAGCTTCGTGAGGCCTTGAGCAGAGAGAGGCCAGATAAGTCCATGCTTCTGACCTCCAGAAACTGTGACATGAAATAACTGTGTGTTGTTTTAAACCATTAATTTGTGGATATTTTTTACACAGCAATAGAAAACCGGGGCTTCTGGGTGGCTCAGTCAGTTAAGCGTCCGACTTTGGCTCAGAGCATGATCTCACGGTTCGTGAGTTGGAGGCCCGTGTTGGGCTCTGTGCTGACAGCTCAGAGCCTGGAGCCTGCTTCGGATTCTGTGCCTCCCTCTCTGTCTGCCCCTTCCCCACTCGCGCTCTGTCTCTCAGAAATAAATAAACTTTAAAAGAAAAAAAAAAAAAAAGAAAGCTGATACAGAACTTACTTACTAAATCCTGGAAGGTTTGAAAGCTCAAAGTTGTTTAGTTTTTAAACAACTAAAATTTAACATGGCTTTGTATGCCAGAGAATAAATTTATGGAACCAGTTATCCAAAGAACCCGTGGAGTCAAAACAACAAATAGGTCTTAGAAGGATTTCCAGGAGATCATGGATGACCTTTTTAAAAAATGAGAGCTTATTCTCTACCTGCTTCCAAAAATGATTGAGGTGATTTTTATAGGGCTTGTTTAATGATAATTAAAGAGACAAATAGAAAATAATAAACCATGGAAGATGAGGAATGGACAGCATGAAAAATCTTGGCCGAGTATTGTAAGAACTTTAGCTTTGAACTTCTTAGAAGTCAAGATACTTTTGGAGGCACCTGGGTGGCTCAGTCAGTTAAGTGTCTGACTTTGGCTCAGATCATGATCTACCAGTTAGTGGGTTCAAGCCCCATGTCAGGCTCTGTGCTAAAAGCCTGGAGCCTGCTTCAGATTCTGTCTCTCTCTTGCTCTCTCTCTGCCCCTCCCCCATTCATGCTGTCTTTCTCTCTCTCAAATATAAATAAACATTAAAAAATTAAAAAAAAAAGAAGTCAAGATATTTTTAAAGAGGTAAAATGATAAACTACAGCAGGGTTTCTCAGATCTAGGTGTACACTGGAATCCCTTGGAGAAGTTTTTAAAAACCATCAATGCCTGAGTCCTGTGCACAAAGATTCTGACTTAATTTCATGTACAGCATGAAGACTGAGTCCCAAGAGCCATTCGAGCTGCCCCAGGTGATTCTAATATGCAGCCTTGGTGATGAACCACCAAAATGTTATTTTTATTATCAAACAAAAGCACCCATCCTGATTTGTTAGGAGAGATACATTATCTTTTGGGATTTTATTTTGTGAAACTTGTATAATGGAGAATGTCTTTATACTTTTATGCTTAAGTAGTTTTGCAGAAAACACAAAGACATTTATATGGTCCTTTCTTTTAAAAAGTTTTTATTTGAGTATAGTTGATAGACAAGGTTACATTAGTTCAAGTATACAAAATGGTGATTCAACATCTCTGTATACGATGCTGTGCTCGCCACAAGTGTAGCTACCCTCCTCCCCCATCACCATACAATGCTAACACGGTACCACTATGTTCCCTAAGCTGTGCTTTTGATCCTGGTCACTGGAGGCCTGTATCACCCACTCCCCTTCATCCATTTTGCCCATCCCCCACTTCCCCCTTGTCTCTGGCAACCGTCAGTTTGTTCTCTGTATTTATGAGTCTGGTTCTGCTTTTTGTTTGTTTATTTGTTTGTTTTTTAGATTGCACAAAGGAGGAAATGATACGGTACTTATCTTTTTCTGACTTATTTCACTTAGCATAATACCCTCTAGGTCCATTCATATCGCAGATGGCAGGATCTCATCCCTTTTTGTGGCTGAGTAATATTCCATTATGTATATATAACGAAATAAAAGATATGTATGTCACATCTTTATCCATTCATTTATTGATGAACACTTAGGGTGCTTCTATATCTTGGCTATTGTGAATAATGCTACAATAAACAGAGGGGTGCATATACCTTTTTGAATTAGTGCTTTTTATTTTCTTTGGGTAAATACCCAGTAGTGGAATTATTAGATCATGTGGTAGTCCTATTTTTAATTTTTCGAGGAACCTCCATACTGTTTTCCACAGTGGCTGCACCATTTTACATTCCCACCAACGGTGCACGGGTTCCTTTTTCTCCACTTCCTTGCCAACACTTGTTATTTCTTGTCTTTCTGATTGTAGCCATTCTGACAGGTGTAAGGTAATATCTCATTGCATTTGCATTTGATTTGCTTTTCCCTGGTGATGAGTGACGTTGAGCATTTTTTCATGTGTCTCTTGGCCATCTGTATGTCTTCTTTGGAAAAATGTCTATTCACATCCTCTGTCTATGCCTCTCTCTCTCTCTGTCTTTCTCTTTTGCAATTTTATACCTTATTTGACAATCAGCTGTTAGTTTTCATCCATGAACTATCTGTAGATTTTTGAAAGTGGTGACAGGTACATAGGTAACCAACGTATAGAACTTGTTTTGTGAATCTTTATCTTCATTACATTTCTGGACAACTGCACACAGATACAGTATGGAATATTCCTTATTCTTTTGGCCCAGTTTTGTTGAGCCTGGTGTCAGTGTAAACATCTGGAGTTCGCGTCTCCTTCGTGGCGAATTTCTGGATCTCTCTCTCTGAGTGCCCGGGGGACATGCTTCTTGAAACCCACTCCCTGGATGTGCTTGTGAAGGCTAATGGTATGCTCTCTGGTCACTACCTCACTGATGGCAGAAAGGCCCTTCCTTCTTCCTGCCAGCCTTCTGTGTGAGAGCCGTTCTGCTGGGCCCAGGCTGGAAATCAACGCCCATTTCTAAAATCAACCTCTGACTAAACACCAAAGACATCATCAAAATAAAATCTTTGAAGGGATTTCTGTGGGGGATTTAAATGAGTAAGTTTCTGATGATGTAACTTGACAGAGGAATTCAAGTTTAAATTTCCTGGAAATGTGAATGGACACCTCTGTCTTTGTGAATCTATTTTAAATAACCATCCTGAGAAAGTTCACGGTAAGGACTGGTTAATAAAAAGTTCTAATTGCGGTATCCAGTGAGAATCTGTGATAAAAATGTTCTGTTTAGTTGAATGAAGGGACACGATTAAGCTTTATTTAACAGGTGGCAGGTGGCACCTTGATACTAATTTGCAAAAACATGTCAATTTATGTTCTGTTTTACACCGTTTACAATTGAGATTTGGTGTTGTTTTTTTTTTTTTTTTTTTTCCCCAAAAGAACACTCTTGATCACTCTGAGTTTTAAAATGTTTTGATAAGGATTCTATAAGAACACAGGCTGAATAGGATTTATTTTGAGATTAGCTTAATGCTTGAATAATTGTTAGGTATGAAATCCAAGGCTGATGATATATCAGGTAGGCTATGGAAAACTATTTAGCAATTTTTGAGCACTTACAATAGTGGTTAACAAGCATAATACTGTGTGCCCAGCCTTGTTCTAAACACTTTCTGTCAATTAATTTAATCTTCATAGTAACATGTAAAGTAAATATATTATTATCCCATTTTATGGATAAGAACACTGAGGCACAAAGAGACTAAGTAACTGCCTTGGTTGGGTGGAGGAAGCATGGAGCCCACAGAGAGGTAACTTCCCAAAGGATGCTCACACCCAGTGGCCTTGACCTCAACAGACAGGGAGAAACAACCCTCCACCCCCAGGGGCTTTCCTGCCACCAGACCATCAGGCAATGCTTTATGCACAGTGGGCCGTGAAAAGCAGAGAATGGAGCTGCTGCTGCCTCTTAGAAAATTCTGCTCTTAGAAAAACTTTTGCATTGCTTCCGTTCTTCCCCTTTCCCTTGGAGTTTGTTATTCAAGATGGCCCCATGATAATGGACATTCTCTTTGGGAGATGGAGAGATGGGAGAGAAGAGAATAGAGTCCTTTTACATCTCCCCTTATAGCACATCATTGTTTTAGCTGCAGTTACCCCCACCTGAAGCTGAGTTTGTGACTTAATCATTGGCCTGATGATGGGGGCAAGGGCAGCGGCCTTTGGGGCAGGGAGCAGCTGGAGTGGGTCTCCTCAGAGCAGCAGGATTCACTCAAGGGTGTGATGATGCCCTCCCACCATAAGCTCTGTGCCTGTCTGCCCTCCCTCCACCCGCCTCTTCGCTACTTGCCTGTTCTGGGCACGGCTGTCCCCTGCCTCCCCCAGGATGACTTCCTAAGTGCTACTTTCAGCTCCTCTCTGGGGCCTTGCAACTATTTCCATTGCTTCTCCCAAGACTGTTTTCTCTTCTCCAACCTGCCTCCCACTGTCTAATTATGCCCTAGGCATAATCCTTCCATCTGTACCTTATCTTCTGGGGCCTCTACCCTTCCTTCCAAGTTGGTGCCTCACACATATGTCCCTGGAGTATTCCAGTAATGGAACAAGGAGAAAATGGACACCCCAAATCCTCACTTTGTCGCCACCATTCCCTCGCTACTCTTAGTCATTTGTGTTCATTTTCTTTCCTTTCTAACATTTTCTGTGGGCTGCGAAGACCAACAAAAAAAAAATGACTGTTCCTCGTTTTAGGCCCTTGATTTCTCCCTTCCATGAAATGACAGTAAGCAGTGAAATTGGGGAGATACAAAATTCTCAAACTCGTTCATCTAGTTGATCTCCTGTCAATACACTTTGAGCCTTTGTTCCACCTGAAGATTGTCCCCAAAATAATTTCTGCCATTGGGCCTCCTTTGGTGATCCTCTTTTCCTCAGAACCTGATGACGAACTTCCAGCCACATCACTTTTCATCTTTTCCTTTTTCTCCAGTCACATCCTGCTCTGTCTCTCTCTGACTGATGGCATCATCTGTGGCTTTCTCTGTCCCCCCGCTTAAGCTATGGCCTGCACCTGGCTTTCTGAGAGCTGAACTCAGATGCCCTCCTGACCCAGAAAATCATTTTCAGTCACACCCTTCTCACTCTATTCCCTGAAAACCAATTGTGAAACATCTTGTCCATCACTGCTTATTTCTTGTGGTGGAGTGACTTCCCAACACAAAGGTACATGTTTACTGAAGGATGGTCTCAGTCAGCCAGGCCGGCTGTATATACATTTAGCCACAAGTGAAGATATACGTGACTGTGCCTGGAACATACCAGTGGGCATTCAACAAATGTTTGGTTTATCTTAATCTGAACAAAAGAAATCAGAGTTTGAGCAAGAGAGAACTCTGATTTACATTTTTAAAAAATTACATAAAATAAACTTAAAAAAAAATTCCAGGTATTTATTGGTAGGTGTTTTTACAATTAAAAACAATTACAGGTATAGTGGCCATTATGTTCCAGGCATTGGGTTCTACGATGTTCACTGCGATGAGATATATCACCCAGTCAACCAGGAAAGAGCATCCACTGAGCACTTCCTGTGAACTTGGCACATGGTGTGGTATCACCATGAAGAGAAGGACTTGGGAAGTTTTGGGGGCTGGGGTGTTGGACAGGTTGGTGAATTTGGGGGTCTGTTTGCTATAAGGCTAGTCAGGCAACATAAAGAGGCCTGAACGTGGCCTGGGCCGTCTCCAGTCCCCATCTTGACAGGTCTGGGCATATTTCTCAGGTGACTTCCCTTGACTACCCAACCACAGTTCTGCCACTCTGATTTCATAACCACCCAAAATGTACAACTTCACACCACTCCTAGCCAGTGTGGGCTCACTATCTACACTGAGCACTCAGATTTATAGCAAAGACTAGAAATGAGGAAACCTTTGTTCAGTTCTGGTTCTGCAGGTGCACATTCAATCCTGTGAAGTTTTCGTAAGTGTACAGGTTGTCCTGTACCCTTGACATGTGAGTTCCAGGGAGACACCATTGGTTAACCTTTTCTCGAGATAAAAAAAAAAAAAAAAAAAAGAAATAGAAAAACCCAGAGTCCATGTGCCCAGATCTTAAGTTCCTTTCAGGTTGTCTGAAATGAATCTATCAATGGCCATCTGGAAAAATTCCCTTACCTTTTAAACCATTGGGACATGAGATAGTACAACGTAGTCTAAAGCTTGAACTTTTTTCCCCTCAAATAAGAAAAGGTAATTGTAATTAAAAACATCTTTTTCTATGAAGCAGTCAAATTCTTTCCTCAATTTTATGATTATTGACACTGGTGTGGGGAAATCTCAGTACTCATTAATTTTTAGACCCAATGGATATTATATCAAGGACTCTTTTTTAAAAAAAAATTAGGAAGTGGGAGCTCAAACTGTTCTTAAACTGGTCGAAAATAGTCTAAATACTGCACTTCATAAAATTCATAATTTTGTACACTTTAATTTTGTATATAGTTTCAAAATTTTATAATTCTGTAAAAGTGGTCTTGTTTCTTGCAAGTTGCTAAAGGGACTCACCACAAGATGGCACCATGCAAGTAGTAGTTAATACAAAGGCGTACCCTGTGCATGTTGTTTATCTTACTTTAGGCCCTCGTACTTCAAGAGCAGTGGCATATGGGAATCTGATAATGCTATGCGTACAGGGACAAATGTCTGTCTTGCTGTGTGGGTTTTAGTGACTAAAGTCTTCCTCTTGTGTTTGTTCTTTATATGTGCTCCACCCTCAACCAAGCCTTTCTGGTAACATGCTATTATTGTGACGGCATGGAGTCAACAGTTACTTACATATTTTGAGGAGAAGGTGGCTTAGTTAGGTTGGTCTCTGAAGGCATTTGTTAAGTTTTTCCCTTAGCAAGTGATGGAAAGTATGGGAAGGTCATGTTCTGGGTCCTCTCTCTATTGTGTTTGTTGTGGATTTGCCAAAGCACCAAACACTTGGTTTCCTTAATTTATCTGTGGAAGATCAGCAGTAGAACTAGAAAAGTCCGAAGTGCTTGTGATTCTCGTTTTTGAGAATGTAAGGATGAGTCTGAATTCCGAGGCTCAGTGATAGCCATTCATTTCACACATGGAAGCAAACCTGGTATTTTCTCCATTGGATGTTCAGATCTTGGATAACTGGATGATTTGGGGATTAAAGGGGTCTGACATTCACATGGCTTTTAGCACTTAGAAAGATACCCAGAGGAAAGGATGTAGCCTTTTCTTTTTTAAATGTTTATGTATTTATTTTTTGGGGGGAGGGGTGAAGGGGCAGAGATAAAGGGAGAGAATCCCAAGCAGGCCCCAGGCTGTCAGCGCAGAACCTGCCATGGGGCTCAGTGCCACCAATTATGAGATCATGACCAGAGCCAAAATCAAGAGAAGGCCTCTTAAGCAACTAAGCCACCCAGGCGCCCCTCCTTTTTTATGTGTGTGGAGAGAATGGGGTGCAGGGCGTGTGTCCTTGACGTTAAATAGTATTCTAAGTGGTACTGCCCTGTTGCCAAGTAGCTAGGTAAATATTTGCAAAACTCCTACTTCTTCTCTGGCTTTGAGGCACGTGTCTACTGGGTATGAAACAATCTCTGTGGGAAGTGAGCCTACCCAGCCCTTATCTCTCTCTTGTGGCAGAGTTCACCGAACGACACACACTCCAAAGAGAAGGGATGCCTGCCGTCTTATCTTTCCCTTTCAGCCAGCACAGGGGAGTTCTGGTGGTCAAGGCCAACGGGTCATCTGCAGGAGCCTTGGAGAGAAGTAGGCCCAGATGTTCACCTTCTGAATATACGTTCCTGAAGCGGTAGTATTTCCCAGGGCCTTTGAGGAGACCACTTAGCCCTATGGGTGCTAGGAGCATTGATCTGTAAGAAACACTAAAATATTGTGGAGATGTAATGAGATGGAAAATCGTATCTTCCAGAATTCTTCTGAGGTAGAATATTTTAAGGGGTAGGAAGAAGTACTCTGATGAGCGGCTTAAGGCCAGGGTAAGATCGCACCCCCACTCTGCCATACTTCTGAGGGCTTGCTTAGGAGTCACGACAAGCTGTGCAGCAGCCTTCTGGGATACAGCCTGAGCTACGTTTGTAGGGACAAAGGGAAGAGGCTGAGTTGTCTGACACTTTCTTTTTCTCTGTCTCCCCATCCCCTAACTCCAAACTCTCATAATCATTAAAAAACATCCCCAAAGACTATAGATTTTTTTTTTAATGTGAAATTTATTGTCAAATTGGTTTCCATACAACACCCAGTGCTCATCCCCCTGCTGGGTCATAGGGTAGGTCTATTTTTAATTTTTTGAGGAACCTCCACACTGTTTTCCAGAGCGGCTGCACCAGTTTGCATTCCCACCAACAGTGCAAGAGGGCTCCCATTTCTCCATATCCTCTCCAGCATCTATAGTCTCCTGATTTGTTCATTTTGGCCACTCTGACTGATGTGAGGTGGTATCTGAGTGTGGTTTTGATTTGTATTTCCCTGATGAGGAGCGACGTTGAGCATCTTTTCATGTGCCTGTTGGCCATCCGGATGTCTTCTTTAGAGTAGTGTCTATTCATGTTTTCTGCCCATTTCTTCACTGGATTATTTGTTTTTCGGGTGTGGAGTTTGGTGAGCTCTTTATAGATTTTGGATCGTAGCCCTTTGTCCGATATGTCATTTGCAAATATCTTTTCCCATTCCCTTGGTTGCCTTTTAGTTTTGTTGATTGTTTCCTTTGCTGTGCAGAAGCTTTTTATCTTGATGAGGTCCCAATAGTTCATTTTTGCTTTTAATTCCCTTGCCTTTGGGGGATGTGTCAAGTAAGAAATTGCTGCAGCTGAGGTCAGAGAGGTTTTTCCCTGCTTTCTCCTCTAGGGTTTTGATGGTTTCCTGTCTCACATTCAGGTCCTTTATCCATTTTGAGTTTATTTTAGTGAATGGTGTAAGAAAGTGGTCTAGTTTCATCCTTCTGCATGTTGCTGTCCAGTTCTCCCAGCATCATTTGTTAAAGAGACTGTCTTTTTTCCATTGGATATTCTTTCCTGCTTTGTCAAAGATTAGTTGGCCATACTTTTGTGGGTCTAATTCTAGGGTTTCTATAGAAACCCCAAATAGAAACAAATAGAAAAAGACACACAAAAAAACAAGACTATTAAAGAAGAAACTAGTGGTAACCAGTTTTTACCACTTGTAAAAACTGGTTTTACCAGTGGGGCATGGTTTTACCAGTGGGGGATGCATGAAGTAGGTGAAGGGAATTAAGAGTAGGCTGATCTAAGATTAGTTGGCCATACATTTGTGGGTCCACTTCTGGAGTCTATTCTATTCCATTGGTCCATGTGTCTGTTTTTGTGCCAATACCATACTGTCTTGATGATTACAGCTTTGTAGTAGAGGCTAAAAGTCTGGGATTGTGATGCCTCCCGCTTTGGTCTTCTTCAAAATTACTTTGGCTATTCGGGGCCTTTTGTGGTTCCATACAAATTTTAGGATTGCATATTCTAGCTTCAAGAAGAATGCTGGTTCAATTTTGATTGGGATTGCATTGAATGTGTAGATTGCTTTGGGTAGTATTGACATTTTAACAGTATTTATTCTTCCAATCCATGAGCACGGAATGTTTTTCCATTAAGACTATAGATTTAAAGGAGTGCCCAGTTATAAGCCTGTCTTTACCCTGCCCAGTGCCTGGGAGGACTCCTCACAGAGAAGTGTAAGAAGAGCTTCATGTGAAACGGTTATTATCTGAATGCTCACTGGGCAAGGGCCTCTGCTTTTCACACCTTCTTTGTTGTCCCTCTGGCCCAGGCTTCTCGGGGCAATGATAGCCACAGAGACTGAATTTTCAAGAACAGTCTGGCTTGAAATATTCTGTCCAATTTGTTCAGCCAAGTGTATTTTAACTTGATGGTAAGGTCTCACATCCTGACTTTTGGCTCAGAAAATTAGTCACCACACACTCAAGAACTTTGCATTCAAAAGTTCTTTCTTGCAGTGGGAAGCCCCCTACCAGACAATCAGAGATGGACCACTTGGGAAACTGCCTGGGCATTGCTTGTGTCAGTCCCTGTGGGCAATATTGGGGCTTAATGCTTTTAAGTTTATTTATTTTGAGAGAGAGCGAGCGGGGGAGGGAAAGGGAAAGAAGGAGCCAGACGATCTGAAGTGGGTTCTTTGCCGACAGCAGAGAGCCCGGTGTGGGGCTTGAACTTGCCAACTGCGAGATCATGACCTGAGCCGAAGTTGGAGGCTCAACTGCCTGAGCCACCCAGGTGTCCGCTTTTTTTTTTAACTTTTCAAATTTGTGTATAGTTGACACACAATGTAACATTCGTTTCAGGTGTACAACATAGTGGTTCAACAGGTTTATGCACTATGCTCACCGCAAGTGTGTCTGCCACCTGTCACCATACAGTGCTGTTACAGTGTCATTGATTGTATTCCTCATGCTATGCCTTTTATTCCTGTGACCTATCCATTCTATCCCTGTAAGCCTATCTCTCCCAGCCTCCCTCCCCCTTTCCTTCTAGGAAGTCATCAGTTTGTTCTTGCGTTTAATGAGTCTGGTTTTGCTTTTTGTTTGTTTTTCACTTGTTGTGATTGTTTCTTTCTTCTGCTTTTTTTAGATTCTACATGAGTGAAATCATATGGTATTTGTCTTTCACAGTCTGATTTTTTTTTTTTCAGCATAATACCCTCTAGGTCTATCTATGTTGTCTCAAATGGCACAATAAATCATCTTTTTTATGGGCAAGTAATATTCCAGTGTGTGTGTGTGTGTGTGTGTGTGTGTGTGTGTGTGTGTCCATCCACACCACATCTTCCTTATCCATTTGTCTATCAAAGGATAGGTTGTTTCTGTATCTTGGCTATTGTAAATAATGCTGCAGTAAACATAGGCATACTAACGTGTTTTCATTTTCTTTGGGTAAATATCAAATAGTGGAATTATTGGATCATATGCTAATTCTATTTTTAACTTTTTGACGAGTGTCCATACTGTTTTCCACAGTGGCTGTACCAATTTATAGTCCCACAGTGTATGAGGGTTCTTTGTTGTCCACATCCTCACCAACATTTCCTATTTCTTGTGTTTTTGATTTTAGCCATTCTGGCCGGTATGGGGTTATATCTCATTGTGGTTTTGATTTAAATTTCCCTGATGATTAGTGATATTGAGCATCTTTTCATGTGTCTGTTGGCTACTGGATATATTCTTTGGAAAAATGTCTATTCTGCCCATTTTTTTAATTGGAGCATTTGTGTTTTTGGTATTGAGTTGTATTAATTCTTTATATATTTTAGATATTATCCCCTTAGCAGATATATCATTTTCAAATAAATATCTTTTCCCATTCACTTGGTTGCCTTTTTGTTTTGTTGATGGCTTCCTTTGCTGTGCAAAAGCTTTTTATTTTGATGTAGTCCCAATTGTTTATTTTCCTTTATTTCCCTTGCCTCAGGAGACATATTGAGAAAAATGTTGCTATGGTGGATGTCAGAGAAATTACTGCTTGTGTTCTCTTCTAGGAATTTGATGGTTTCAGGTCTCACATTTAGGTCTTTAATCCATTTTGAGTTTATGTTTGTGTATGGTGTAAGAAAGTGGTCCAGGTTCATTCTTTTGCAAGTAGCTCTCCAGTTTTCCCAGCACCATTTGTGGGAGAGACTGTCTTTTTCCCATTATGTATTCTTGCCTTCTCTGTCATAGATTGACCATATGATCGTGGCTTTGTTTCTGGGCTCTCTCTTCTGTTCTGTTGATCTACATGTCTATTTTTGTTCCCATACCATACTGTTTTGGTTACTACATCTTTGCAGTGTATCTTGAAATCTGGCATTATGCACCTTCAACTCTGTTTTTCTTTCTCAAGACTGCTTTGGCCAATTGGGGTCTTTTGTGGTTCCATACAAATTTTCATATCATTTGTTCTAGTTTTGTGGGAAATGCTGGTGGTATTTTGATAAGGATTGCATTGAATCTGTAGATTGCTTTGGGTAATATGGGCATTTTAATAATATTCTTCTAATTCATGAGCATGGAATATCCATTCATTTGTGGAATCCTTAATTTCTTTCATCAGTGTTTTATAGTTTTCAGAGTACAGGTCTTTCACCTCTTGGGTTAAGTTTATTCTTAAGTATTTTATTCTATTTGGTGCAACTGTAAATGGTGCTGTTTTCTTAATTTCTCTTTCTACTATTTCATTATTAGTATACAAAAATGCTACCAGTTTATGAGTATTACTTTTATATCCTTCACCTTTACTGAACTAATTTATTACTTCAAGTAGTTTTTTGGTGGAATCTTCAGGATTTTGTATGTACAGTATCATGTCATCTACAAATAGTGACAGTTTAACTTCTTCTTTACCAATATGGATGCATCGTATTTCTTTGTCTTGTCCGATTGCTGTGGCGAGGACTTCCAGTACCGTGTTGAATAAAAGTGGTGAAAGTGGACATCCTTGTCTTTTATGGAGTGCTATCATTGATGCTGAAATAAATTGGTCACTGTGAAAGGAGATGAGTCAAATTAAGGACCAGCTTAATGGAGAGAACTATTTAAAGAGAGTTTTGAGTTATTCAAGAATGGCCCTCTTGAAGTGTGAATGGACCTGTAGAAACAGCAATCCAGTCTCCTGGCTCTAGAATTTCACTGCCGATAGAAGGCTCTTCGAATTGTCCAGCCTCTTGGCACGTATTCCAGGTCATGTTTAGTGATCCTTTCTTGTACCCCATTTCTTTCCCTTCCCTGAATTCCTCCTGTATTTTTCCAAATAGTCTCTCAAGTAACCTTTTCATGGTGGGTACATGGGCAGTTAACCTTCTGAGTTCTTGCATGCACATTCTACAGTGTTTTTTGTTTCCTTCAAATTTGATTGATAATTTGAGTGGACAGAGAACTCTAAATTCAAAGTCATTTCCCATAAAAAATTTGAACACATTGCTTCATTGTCTACTAGAAGAATTAAGTTTTAAAAATTTAAATAAGAGCTTTCTTTCAGGCCATTTCTGTCAGCCATCAAGCCTCTCTGCCCCTATTAACTTCTGCTTCTTGGGCAAAGCATTTCCTCATAACCAGGGTGGGGTAATAACTTTTGGTCAGAACTCCTTCTGAGAATGCATCTGCCGCAAGAGGATTAAGCACTTATACTCAGGGTGAAAAGTCATTAATCTTCGGTGCTAGGGGCTGAAAGTTGGACCTTTTATGGAATTTGCGACTCATCATTCAAGAGGCTGAAAGATTAATTTGCTGTTGTTGGGCTCCTAATTGCTTTGGGCTGAACGCCAGTGAGATGTCTAATTTTTAACTAACCTGGGAACTATCTATTTCTGACTGGGTGCCAGACTACGGAACACCTGTTTGGTAATTGTCAACTTCCTGCTCTAAAAACATCTGCAACTTTTGCTGAGTCACAGGGTGAGAGATAGCTAGGACACTTGGATGCCAGTGCAAGGGACAGGAGTAATTAATGTTTTGAGCAAGAGGTGACAACTGGTTATAGTCTCTAGCGTAACTGATTATTATGAATTATGAATTAATCCAAGGGAGAACTTGCTAACTCTCAGAGCTGGCCCAAAGTGGGATGGACTGCCTTGGGAATCTTTGAGTTCCTCATGATAAGAGTGAGTCTTGGTGGAGATATTGTAAATCAGATCCAAGAACTTATTGGACGGTTGGAAGATGTGATCTTTAAGTTCTTTTTCAACCACGAGAACTTATGTTTGCAGTACATAGTGTGGCACCCAGCGCACAGTAGGTGCGCCATATATGCTAAATAAAATGTTTGTGGACTCGTTTACCATGCAGCTGCTGAGTTGAATGGCATCACTGTTTTCACTTGCTATAATTCAAGTTTATACTAAGCAGGTTTTAGTTGCAACTACCATCAGCTACTTATATGGAAAAGTTAATAGAGTAGTCTCTTCCACAAACAGTAGCTAAGTTTGATCTGGGGACCTGTACTACCCACAACGTGGTGTTGAAGGGACAGAACCCAGACATACAGGGCACGAAGAGTTAAACAGCAAAGCCCTACTTAATCATGTGGATTAGGCACAGACTGAAGGGCTTTTGAATAATAGGAAAGAAGCTTCCAGGCAACACCGGACCTGGAAAATACAGCTTTGCTTGTCTGTGAGGGTTGAAGAAGGCATCCCAGAGCATGGCCTGTCTCCTACGGTTCCTACTTGTGCAGTGTGATTAGGGACAGAATCTATAAGGGTGGGGACAATATAGACACAGTTGATGTTGTCCATTCATTCAGTTAGAAAGCTTGAAAAGATGGAGCCTTTCAGATAGGATCCAGAGAAGCCACCCAAAAGGAGTACAACGAAGTCAACGCAGAGAAGCGTCTATGCCCTTATGGCCCGGCTGACAGGAAACAAGCGAGGACAGAAACTGGTGGCCTGGACAGACTGCTCTCACCTCGCTTCATTTCTGAATAAAAAATCAGAACTCGTGGTCTGAGAGAGGGCGTTTCCTGCTTTTTGAATTTATTTTTATGTATGAAAATAATATTACAAGTATATAGAAAGATGCAAAAATCCATTCCAGGCTCCCTGCGGCCATATATAGTTTATTACACATAGATGAGTTATTACAAATATAATGCCAATATATTGTTTATAATTGGAACATTTTCCAATTTTTTCTCTACCTAATATATGCATTTTGCTAAATACTTTCAACTTTTGTTTTACATGTTTAGCTTCTTATGGCTAAGTGGTATTTTGTCAAGCAGAAAGAATAAGAACATCTAACGTGCACAATGTTTATTATAGTCAGCTTTCCATGTTTATCTCATTTACTTCTCGCAGCTTTAGGATAGCAGCTTTTTTTTTTTTTTTTTTCAGATGAAGTACTGATAACACAGCCAAGGAGTGGCAGGACTGGGTCTGCCCAGGTCTGATTCCAGGCCCTGAGTTTTTAACCAGGGTGCTGATCATTTCCTTTCTATTTGGACATTTAAATTACTTCCTTTCTTTCTTTTGTTATTGCAATGAACCCTAAAAGGAACATCTTTATCCATAGGCCATCTGCAATGTAACGCTGTTGCTCTAAATAACAGAGTCAGAGTGTGAAAAATTTAATGACAGTTGATGCATTGTGCCAAAATGACTTTGAAAATTATGTCCATTTATGATATATAAAAGATATCTAAATAAATATCACCTTCTTTGTACATCTATCATGAATTACATCCTGCCAGCATTAGTTATGCTAGTTTAAAATTTTGTTTTGCTAATTTAGTAGCAAAATGAAAATGTAGTATTTTAATATTTGTAATTAGAGCAGTTAAATATTATTTCTTATATTTGTCCACTGGCTATAGTTCTTTGGATTGTAGCTTTATGTCCTTCTCCCATCTATCCATTGGAGACATTTTACTTATTAAAAAATTTTTTTAAAAATCTTTATTTATTTTGGAGAGAGAGAGAGCAAGAGGCAGAGTGTGAACAGGGGAGGAACAGAGAGAGAGGGAGACACAGAATCCGAAGCAGGCTCCAGGCTCCGAGCCCGACGCCGGGCTCAAACTCACGAATCGTGAGGTCATGACCTGAGCCAAAGTCAGACACTTAACCGCTTAACCCACTGAGCCACCCAGGCCCCCATCCATTGGAGACATTTTAAAAAGTCAGTTGTAAGGACTTTCTCTTAGTAATGACATTATTAACACTTTGTTAGAGTTGGTGCAAATATCTCTCCTGGTCTGTTTGCATTTCAGTTGTTTTTCTCATTTTGACATATTTTCAAAAGTTCATGTAGTCAGATACAGCCATTTTAAACTTTTGTTTAATTTACTGCTTCTAGACAAAATTATCTCCTTCAACTTCTCCAAATATTTCAAAAAGATCTTATTTTCCTATAGTCTATTTGGTTAAGCAAGACTATTTGGAATTTATATTGATTTTTGGTGTGATGGATATGACAGTTCAAGGCTGTTTCACAACAAACAAAAAAATCCTTAACCCCAACCTGCACGCACCCAGGTCCCTGCCCAGCTACCATTCTTTCCTCACTTCCTCCCCTCCCACTTACACCTCCACCCACTCCAGTTTGGATTCCATCTCAATCACACCAACAGCGTCTCTCTCCTTCTCTCACCCAGCTCACCAGATGACCTATGCTTTCATTTCTGTTGGGCCAATTGCTAGGAACTGAGCTGGCAGATCCTATGGTAGTTATATGTACAACCTGGTTAAAAAAAACTGCTAAGCTCTTATCCAAAATAGTTGTGCCATTTTATTTTTATTACAAAAAAAATTGTAACGTTTTTTTAACGTTTATTTATTTTTGAGACAGAGACAGAGCATGAACGGGGGAGGGGCAGAGAGAGAGGGAGACACAGAATCGGAAGCAGGCTCCAGGCTCTGAGCCATCAGCCCAGAGCCCGATGCGGGGCTCGAACTCACGGACCGCGAGATCGTGACCTGAGCTGAAGTCGGACGCTTAACCGACTGAGCCACCCAGGCGCCCCTAAAAAAATTTTTTTTTAATGTTTACTTATTTGAGAGAGAGAGGAGAGAGCGCACATACAAATGGGGGAGGGGCAGAGAGAGAGAGTGGAAATCTCAAGCAGGCTCTGCAATGTTGGTGCAGAGCCGCATGCAGGGCTCAAACCCACAAACCGTGAGATCGTGACCTGACCCGAAATCAGGAGTCAGGTGCTCAACCAGCTAAGCCACCCAGGCACCCTAGTGGTTGTACTATTTTAAAGTCCTACTAACACTGTAAGAAAATTCCAGGTGCTTCGTCTCCTTGGCAGCACTTAACATTGTCAATCTTTTAAATTTTAGCTGATAATGGGTGTAAAGTGGCCTGTCTCTCTGTAATTTGCCTTTTCATAAAGACTAACGATTTTGAGCTCACTGGTGATTTGTGTATTGTCTTTTGTGAAATGTCTTTTGAAGTCTTTTGTCCATTTGAAAATTGGGTTTGTCTTTTTATTTTTGACTAGTAGAAATCATTTACATATTCTGGGTGTAAGACCTCTGTCATATATGTATATATATCTAGATATCTATATCTATATATCTATATATCTATATCTATGTCTATGTCTATGTCTATGTCTATGTCTATGTCTATGTCTATGTCTATGTCTATATATGTATGGCATATTTCTCTCAGCTTGGGACTTGCCTTTTCAATTTTCTTAATGGTGTTCTTTGAACAGAATTGTTTTAAATTTGATTATTTCCAGTTTATCAATCTTTTATTTTATGGTTAATACTTTTTGTGTTCTAAGAAATTGTTGCCTATCCCAAGGTCATGAAAATATTCCCCTATGTTTTCTTGTAGTAGCCTTATAGTTTTAGCTTTTACTTTTAAGTCCAAGATCGAGCTTAAATAAATTTTTGTGTGTGGTGTGAGGCAGGGGTCAAAGTACATTGTTATTTCAATATGGATATTCAATAGTTCCAGCGTGATTTGTTGAAATGAATATCCCCTGTAAATTACCTGTGTATCTCTGTTGAAAATCAATTGATCACATTTTACACACACTCATACACACATACTTTCTGGACTCCCTATTCTATTCCATTGACCTTTTTATCTGTCTTTGCCCCAATATCAAACCATTTTGTAGTTTTATATTAAGTGTTAAAATCAGGTAGTGTACATCTTCCAATCTGGTACTCCTTTTTTCCAAGATTAATTTGTTTATTCTAAGTATCTATATCTTAGAATCACTCTGAAAATTTCTACAAAATATCTGTTGGGATTTTGATTGGGATCATGTTGAATCTATAGATCACTTTGAAGAGAACTAACATCTTAACAAATTAAGTCTTTCAACTCATGAATGAGTTGAATATGACATGAATATGACATGAATATGACATGTCTCTCTAGGCATTTAAAAAGTTCTTCTCAATACCTCTTTGCACTTTTTAATGTAGAGCTCTTACACATATGTTATGTATTCCTAAGTATGTTATAATTTGATGCTATTATAATAGTATAATTTTAACATTTTATTTATTTATTGACTTTTATGTTAATTCCAGTATAGTTAACATATAAGGTTATATTAGTTTCAGGTATACAATATAGTGATTTAAATTTTATTTATTGCTAATATATAGAAATATAATTGACTTCTGTTTATTTACCTTAAATTCTGTAATCTTACTAAACTCATTTATTAGTTCTTTCAGTGGTTTTTGTTGCAGTTTGTTTTTCCAGATTCCTTGGCTTTTCTATTTTGACAGTAATGCCATCAGCAAATAATGACAGTTTTACCTCTCCGTTTTCATTCTCTATACCACTAATTAACTGATTGATGAATTAATTTTTGCCTTATGGCACAGTGTTGAAATAGTAAAAGCAGACATCCTTGCCTCATTCTCAACCTTAAAATACATTCAATATTTCAACTTTAAGTATGGATGTTTTTTATCATGAATGGGTGATGAAATCTGTCAAATGCTTTTTCTGCATCCCCAGAGATAGCCATGAGTTTTCTTATTTATTCTGCTAATGTGGTGAAATATATTCATTGATTTTCAAGTGGTAAACCAACTTTGCATTCTTGTAATAAACTCCACTAGGCTATGATATATTATTGCATATATTGCTTGCTTTGCTAGTATCTTGTCAATATTTGCATCTTGTTCCTGAGGGACATTGGTCTGTGTTTTTCTTTTAGTTTGTAATGCTTGTCAGGCTACTTAAGGAGATTTGCTTTGGACTATTTGTTGCAGTCTACAGCTCAATGAGTCTTGGCTCCCCTGCTCCCAGTCTCCTCTTTCTTTATTGTTTAGTTTAGAATATTTCTGTTCATCTGTCTGGGTTCACTGATTCTTCTGCAGTGAACAATCTCCTATTAATCCCATGTGTTGAATTTTATTTCAGATATTTTTTCTCTTCTGGGATTTCCATTTAGCTCTTTTTTTTTGTTTGTTTGTTTATTGCTTTTAAATTCATCATTTATTTCCCCCTTTTATCTATCTTTTCCTTCACAATTTTACCATATTTGCTTGCAACAACAAACAGATCACCTCTGAGTCTGCTTTTTTTTTTTTAGCTGTTTTTCATCCTTTTGCCTTTGGGTATACTTTTTCCCTGCATTGTTTCCTGTCTGGTAACTTTTCTAAGTTTCTTTTCTTTTCTTTTTTTTAATGTTTATTTATTTTTTTAGAGAGAAAGACACAGAGTGCAAGTGGGTTAGGGGCAGAGAGAGAGGGAGACACAGAATCCGAAGCAGGCTCCAGGCTCCGAGCTGTCAGCACAGAGCCCAATGTGGGGCTGGAACTCACGAACTGCGAGATCATGACCTGAGCTGAAGTCAGATGCTCAACTGACTGAGCCACCCAGGTGCCCCAACTTTTCTGAGTTTCTAATTGTTATTGGCACAAAGGTTAATTAACAGTAAGTTGCTGGTAGCAGAACTCTTCCTTTCCTTTCGTTTTTATATTAAGTCAAAATGATTTTCAAAAGTTATAAAACTTAGGTTCTAATCCCATTCCTGCTACTTGTTATCTCTCAGATCTTGGGCAAGTTCCCTAATTCTTCTGAACATCAAATTTCCTCATATTTAAAATGAGGGATGGAGCACCCAGTGAGCACTCTTGGTTTTGGTTCAGGTCATGATCTCACAGTTTCATGACTTCGAGCCCTGCGTCAGGCTCTGCGCTGACAGCTCAGAGTCTGCTTGGGATCGTCTCTCTCTCTCTGCCCCTCCCCTGTTCACACTTTCTCTGTCTCTCTCAAAATAAAGATAAATAAACTGAAAAAAAATGTAAACAATAAAATGAGAAAATTAGAAGAGATGTCACCTAGCTCTAAGATTCTGCGGTTTTATAGTGGGTGCTCGGACTCAAGCATAGGTGTGGGGACCAAATTTTTAACTCATTCACCTCAGAAGGTTCTGCTGACTGAATACCCCCTTTACCTCTGAGCAGTTCTGCCTGGGTGATTTCCTTTGCTAATACAGCCACCCAACTGCAACTACCCCACCCACAAGGTCGTCATTGTCGATGTCCCTTTTCCCCCCACATCTCTCTTCACGAGAAAGCTACCTTTGAACTGGAAGGAGCATCTGTGTGGATAAGTATGGATGGAGAGCATCATGCAACAGAGAAATTTGTTGTCACTAGGAATTCATCACCAATGCCAAGTGTGGCTCCAGCCTGAATATACTGAATCAGAAGCTCTGGGGGTGGGCCCAGCACTGGGTGTTTAACACGCTCTCCAGGTCCAGGTGACTTAGAGTGCACACTCAAGGTTGAGAACCACTGGTACCGGGGACTATGGCAAAACAGAGCCGGAATCTGGAAGAGGGTCTTGGGGTGGGGGGGAGGGGTGGATACAACAGTAAATCACATAGATTTCTTTTCACTTTTACTCTTTAAAATAGAAACCACAGGCTGTTTTGGCCTTTGGAAAGTGATCACTCAAAAGAATGGGTGGCATTTCTTTGGATGATATTTAGGCTGTTTTGAGAAGTTGACGATTGAGGCAGAAACCAGGTCACCTAGGAGCCAGGGTAGGATTTTCTCCAGGTTGTTTCACTGCAAACCAGCTTCTTTGGTCTTCTGAGGTCAGAAGCATCTGAGAGAGCCGGCCCTGCAACCACTCTGATTCTGGTGTAGACGGAGGTGTGGTGTTGCTTTTTCTTGTGGGGGATCTTGGGCTGTCCCTTAGCCTCTCATGGGGCCCACTGCCTTGGCTCCTTTGGTGGCTCGGACACGGTCACCCAGCCTTCAGGTGGGTCCAGGTTAGTAGTCCTAGGAGCAGGGTGGAGGGTTGGCTGACCTGGCGAGCACACAGCATGTGTTATCCTGGGGACACACCAGAGCCTCTGGTTTTGTTTCCAAACAGGGAAAGATGGAGGGATTTCTCTAGCTGGAGGGATAAGGGAGCCAACTTCTGTGGAGAAACTGCAACTATATAAGTGGATTAAAAAAAGAGAACAAAGAGGGGTGCCTGGGTGGCACAGGCAATTAAGTGTCTGGACTTCGGCTCAGGTCATGATCTCACAGTTCGTGAGTTCAAGCCCCGCATCGGGCTCACTACTGTCAGTGCAGAGCCCGCTTCAGATCCTCTGCCTCCCTCTCTCTGTCCCTCCCCCGCTCACTCGAGTGCTCGCTCACTGTCTCAAAAATAAATAAGCATTGGGGTGCCTGGGTGGCTCAGTCGGTTAAGCATCTGACTTGGTTTTGGTTCAGGTCCTGATCTCACAGTTTGTGAGTTTGAGCCTCACGTTGGGCTCCCTGCTGATGTTGCAGAGCCTGCTTGGGATTCTCTCTACTCTCTTTCTGCCCCTCCCCCCCCCCACTCTCTCCGTCTCTCTCTCAAAAATAAATAAATAAACATTAAAAAAATAAAAATAAAATAAAAAACAAAGGGCTCCTGGCTGGTTCAGTCAGTGGAGCGTGCGGCTCTTGATGTCAGGGTTGTGGGTTCAAGCTCCATGTTGGGTATAGAGATTACTCAAAAATAAAATCTTAAAAAAAAAAAAAAAGAACAAGAAGGAAACTTGGTTAATGATTGGGGTAAGAAAGAGTCTTTGTTTTAGATGATTTAAACTTACAATAGGTTTGCAAAAACAAGGAATGTAGGCTTATCCAAAAGAGGGAGAACATACTCTCATATGTTTGCTGGTTTTGTAGGGATTACCATACTTAAAATCTTGTTAAGAAATTTCTGCTGTCTGGTAGAGGATTGCTTCCATCACATCACCCTCTTGCTCAAGACCTCAACCCCTGCCTACCATGCAAAGGCAGCCTGATGCTACAGCCTCTGCCTTGGACTCTTTCCCAGACTTTCAGCCTCCACTAATTTGGCCCAATCTCACCTTTCTAACTTCGTCTCTGAATTCCTACCAATACCAACCGCTGCCTCCCTCCAGCAGTTTCTGGATGAATGTCTCCCTCTTGTTCACAGTACCTATTTTCATGCCGTCATGCCTTTCCTCAGTCTGTTTGGTTTCCCCAAGCCAACTCAGCATCTTTCATGACACAGCACCCCCTCCCTGATCATGAGAGCCCACATTAGACTCTATTGCCCTAACTCTGACATTCGTAGGCTCAACCACCAATTTAATGCCTAAGTATACACTATCTTGCCTTTTTAAACTGATTGGCCCTTTAGCCGGTCATTCATGAAGAAAGAAGCTTGAAGTCAATCTCCTTTGGATTTTCCATAAGAGCTGGCATAGAGTTGGGGACAGGGAAAATGAAAATACCTGATCTTTGTTTGGTAGAGCAGAGATTTGGTATACTGGGTATTAATGAATGGAATCAAGGCATTCCCAGCTATGTTCTAAGGACTATAAGCTGGGTACAGTGATAATGGTTCTGTCCACATATAGAATGCCTCTTAACATCTTAGACTGGGAGCACCTCTCCCCAGTGGCAGCAATTTCTTCATGTTACCCGTGTTATTCTAAGTTAAAGACAACGGGCTCAAGTTCAAAGAGGCCGGATTAAAAACAAGGGCCAATTTTTTTCACTTGACCATTTCTGGTCCATTCGTTTGGCCCATAGCGCTGCCCATAATTTTTCTGTGTATTTTGCTGATAGTCTGTGGGGGAGGTTTTCAGTTTTACGAGAAGTGGCCCCAGGCATTTCCCCCTAAAAACACAGTGGCTGTAAAATTTTAGGAAAAAGTTCTTCCGATAACATCGCCTTAGATATTAATGAAATTGGAATGACTAGATCTCACCAATATAGAGGGCGTATGGGCAGATGGATGAGACACAAATAGAAACCAGACTCAGCCCAGCATTAAAAATCAGTGTATCCCCAGCAATCACTGCTCTTTCTCTACCAACTTTGCTGTCTGCACATCCACACACACACACACACACACATTTAAATTTCCTTTGTTCACTGCAGACAAAGCTGACAAACACAATCAGTCGTAAACGGAGACTAGGCCTGTTCCTCCTCTCTGTTGCACTGATGAAGTTCCTTTTCAAAACTGCATTACTCTTGGGGCACCTGTCTGGCTCAGTTGGGAGACCATGTGACTCTTCACCTCGGGGTTGTGAGTTCAAGCCCCACATTGGCTGTGGAGATTACTTAAATTAAGAAAAAAAAAACTTAAAAAAAAACTGTATTACTTTTGTTATGCAAATAATATATGACAAATTCATGAATTTAGAAACGTAGATAACAAAAAGAAAGCATTCACTTGAAATCACATTATCCAGACATAACCACTCCTACCATTTTCCCCAATGCATTCTGGTCTTTTTTCCCCATGAGTGTATATAAGAAGCATGTAAACTTTTTAAGAGTGGTGTCACAATAAACATATCGTTATAAAGTTTTTCACTCGTCAGTATATTTTAATCATATTTTCACATCATTAGTCACCCACATCATTTTTAATGTCTAATAATTCCTCTGTCTGGAGGTACCATAATGTTTTAACTATTTTCCATTGGTCGATGTTTAGGACTTAAAAATTTTTTTCTATAAATAAGACATCAATGAACATGCCTCACATACATCTTTGGAGACTAGTCTGATGATATTAAGAGAAATCCTTACACGTGGACTTACTAGGTCAGAGTATACATTTCTTTTAAGACTCAGGCTCCAAATAGCCAAAATGTTCTCCGTAAGTGTCCATTCCTAAGATTCTTGCCAACAACACACACTATTTTTTGTCTTTAATCAGATACATTCTACTGGTTTTGATGTGAACTAGCGTTTTTGTAGTAGTAACAACGCTAGTACAACAACATGTACAGAGTAGCCCAGATCTGGTCTGCAGTCCCGAGAGAAGTGCTGTGGGCAGCCCTGCCCTGGAGATGTTCGTGTAAAACTCTGCAGAGCTTTGTGCAAATCAGTGTCCAATTCCTGCTTTTGTGCCCTAAAGACAAGCTTCTTGATAGGACCTTCTCTGGACTTAATGAAGCCGTCAGCTACATTTTGTGCCTATCCCAGCCACCCTGCTTGGCGGCTCTTTCACGCCCTGCTGTCTATTCTTCTCACTTTCTTCAGGTTCAAAATGTTGCTGCTTTTCTATCCTTTCCCCTAACCTGTACTCAGGAAAGATCTGGTGTCAGTCATACCCACCTGGGTATGAATTTAAATAACGAGCTTATTTTTCTAGTTGTTTACACTTAGAATTTACCCCCCAGTGGTACAAAAGAGCATAGTTCTTTTTTTTAAAGTTTTTAAATATTTATTTATTTTTGAGAGAGAGAGAAGGATAGAGAAAGAAAGTGAGTGGAGGAGGAGCAGAGAGCTGAGAGCGAGAAGGAGACACAGAATCTGAAGCAGATGCCAGGCTCCTAGTTGTCAGCCCTGAGCCCAACGTGGGGCTCGAACCCACGAATCACGAGATCATGACCTGAGCCGAAGTCAGACGCTCAACCGACTGAGCCACCAGGAGCTCCTCAAAAGAGCATAAAAATGTATCAGCTAAAGGGTTTTTACTGTTGTTTGTTGTAGCAACCCTTCTATGTCAACTACCTGGAGCCTATCTAAATAGAATTAAGTGTAGCTGACTAGCTGGGGAATCACGATCTCCCACACAGATCATCACCCAAGTTAACACTGGGCACAGGATGAGAGCGAGCGTTCGTGTGGGCAGAAGAGGGAGTCTCTCTGTCATGGGATGCAGGAAGGTGACTGTTCCCCGCCTTTCAGATTTAGTCCTCAGTCCACACTAGTGGTGCCCTGCTGAACCAGCTCTCTGAGGGGAGAAATTGAGCCCTGATTTGTAGCATTTGATGATTTCTGAGGTATAAATGCTCACATGTGGCAGATTTCAAGCTACTGACAGTTTACCAGCTGGCTCACTATATCCTTGACTATTAAACAGTACTCTCCTTTGTCAAGCGTACAATAGAATCTTCTTTTAAATCTGATGTTTAGGGACCACAGCTGTCTCACCTGATGGGTCCAGTGAAGGGACTGTTTGTCAATATACATATATGTTAGGAGCCACAAGATACCATTTTGTGATCACGGGAGTAGACTGCTAACACCTGTCTGAAATTTGAGGTGAACTTACCAGTTCTGTACTTGTGGTGCATGACATTGGGCTACATCTAGATGCTCATGAGAGGCTTTAGGTGGGGTTCTAGTCCTTGGTTGAGAAAAACTTGGGTCCTGCTGCTTTGGGAACAGTGGTCTTCCTTTCAGAAAGGGAATACATGGCAGACCTCTCAATCGTCACAACAGTCTATCAATTCCTGTAGATGGCATCCGGTAACTAAGGAATAGTGAGTGCTTTCTCTCCAGCAATGCAGACAATATGCATTAGGAAGAGAATGCTTAGGAGACCCTTGGGCTTTTATCAAAGGTCAACACAAGAACCAGCCACATGAAGTAAATGTACAATTTTATACTGGTTTACATTTTATAATAAATTCCTTTTAATGTTTAATTCAGTGGGGAAAATGCTTTTTTCTTGTCTGAATAGGGAGCCATCACATTTTTTTTTTAGCCCCCAAGATGCTCAGAATGAACTAAATTTAGTGTTCAATAACAATACCTGCCCACCCCTGGTTCCTGGTGTAATGACGGTACCTTCTTCTCCCTAGTTCCTGATGTCTCAGCTTTTATTTTAAGATGGCTTAAATCCTCTTTGGAAGCATACAGTGTGTTTGGCTCTACTTTCCATAAAGCCATCAACAGTGCTATGGACTAAAAGTTCATTTGCCCCCAAATTCATATGTTGAAGCCTTAACTCCCAATGTGATGTTACTTGGAGATAAGGCCTTTGGGAGGTAAGTAGATTAGGTCATAAGAGTGGGTTAGATTAGGTCATGTCGGTGGGATCCTCATGAGAGGGAGAGGGAAGGCGCTCTGAGTACACACACTGAGGAAAGGTCATTGAAGTCATAGCAGGAAGGGGGCTGTCTGCCAACCAGCAACCTAAGTGGCCCACACCTTGACCTTGGAGTCCCAGCCTCCAGAACTGTGAGAAATAAACCGAGCTGCCCAGCCTGTGGTATTTCATCATGGCCACCTGAGCTGGCTAAGGCAAACAGCATTCATGGGTGCCTGCTTTGTGCCTAGTACTCTGTTTTGGCTGATCCCTTTTGGAAAAGGGGAAAGACAGGGCAGATTTCTAAAATTGGACAAGTCTAACCTTTACATTCCCTTCCCTCAGACGGACTGTTCTCTGTGACTTTTTCTGATAAACACAACTTTCTGGATATGCAACTGTTCCAGGAGGAAGTGTGACCCTTCAGCTCTGCCGGCCAGCTCTGGGCTCCCTCATGGCGCTGGGCGAGCGCCTCTGGAGACCGCTAGCAGGTCGATGGTGCTCAGCCAGGTGCTCTGCAGAGCGCTGCGTGCCTCAGTGGCCTGGCCACGTCTCGGCGCCATCACACAGGAAAGAGTTCTTTTCAACCTGGAGTCATCCAAGCTTCCTCCAATGATTTGACCTTAAGACCCCTCCCTTTTCGTTTTCAGTAATGTCTATTAGACACCGGCAGATAGAGGGTTGTGCTCAAGACCTGGCTCCAGTGAGCACCAACGGTTGCCCTCTCCTCTCTGAGGAGATGCCCGCACCAACGTCGGCTGCCCCCCAGGCTGTCCTGAGACAGAAGGCTTCACCACTGAAGAAATGCTTGTTCCTTCTTTAAAGTCAAACAGAGATGATTCTAGAACTTATAAGGCAGTGGCAACAACGCCAACTACAATATCTAAAAAAAGGCCGGGCAGTCTACTCTTGGGAGATATTGTGAAGAACAAAATGGTAAAGATTTAAAAGTCTGTGAAAGGGGGGAGGGGAGAGAGGGAGTTGTTTAGGAGGTATAGAGTCTCAGTCTTGCAAGATGAAAAAGTTCTGGAGCTATGCTGCTCAATAATGCGAACACTACTGAAGAGTACATTTAAAATGGTTAAGATGGTAAATTTCATGTTAGGTGTGTCTTCCCCCGCTCCCCATTACAAAAACGAAGTCTGAGCTAAGGCAGGAAGGGTGGGGGAGGGGGAAAACTATCTGGAAAGTGAATGCTTAAAATAAACCTTGTAATAGAGACACCTAGACCTAGCATATAACTGGTAGCAAGAGCATAGCTCTCTCTCTCTCATTTGATTTTTTTTTTTTTTTTTTTTTGGGTAGAACCTGCTGGAAGACTAGGCAAAACTAAGGTGGCCTGAGAGCAGGGAGGTCACAGGTCATTTTGGCCACTCCTTTCTCAGGAGACTGAGGACTGCTTCCTTTCCCCCCCCTAGTCCTCAAGATATTTAAAAGAGCTCAAGAATTCCTGATTTCTCCAATGCTAAGTCATTGCTTAGCAAGGTTAATGGATGGGGGAAAGAATTAATTCATTGATTAATATGTTGGGTCCAAGCCAGGCCTTTGTTTATGCTGAGTTGTGCTTTGGACTCAGAAGTTCTGCCAATAAATAAATAAATAAATAAATAAACAACTCTGTGACAATGCCATCCGATGTGAGATTGGGACCATTAACTGGAAATGAGAAACTTCTCTATAATGTTTCTGGACTCCAGCCATGAGCATGAGAATCCGTCTCTTCCTTCATAGGAGACTGAAAACACTGAGTACTGATGAGATTAACCGTAGGCAATAATGGTTAATGGTCATAACTAACATTTTATTTTATGGTTGACATTTTATAAGTCCCCTTCTATCTGAATCCTCTCATGGGGTCCTGGCAAAAAACACTGGAGGTGAGTCCTAGCTCCCTGCTACCCAGAAAGGATAGTTCAGATAGGATAGGAAAGTTCAGAAAGGATAAGTACTTTCCCAGAAGCCCGTAGTTTGTAGACTGTCTAGAGCTACAGAAACAGGGATAGAGCTAGGATTTGAACAGGGTGCCTTCCACAGCCCAGCACAGGAGGTGGCTTCGTGGTCACAGAGGCTGGCAGCACATATTAGTAAAACCAAGGAACATTTTGCTTATGGAAGGGACCTGCATGGGAAACCCCCTTGAGTTCTGATTTCTTGTCTGACCCCACTGATCCATTATGCTCGACTGTTCTCAAGGCTCTAGGAGGCCTCCTGGGCTACTATCAACTCAGAGGTGAAGGTGGTTGAACTCCTAAGGACTTAAGGGTAATTTCTGTAATTCTGATAAGCATTCAGTCTTTTTCCCAGAATGAGGGCGAGCACAGGGGGAGTGGTTCTTTCAGATCCCAGGCTGCAAATCTTGCAGCACACGCTGCCAGGTCTCCCCTAGGAGGGCCTTCTGGGTCCCAAAGCAGAAGTGGGTGATGTAGACAACGAGGGTGGGCTTTAACCTGTGAACTAGCTCAGCTGCGTAGGGTTCATGGTTGGGTTTCCAGGCCGTCCCGTGAGGTAGCCAGGATGTGTGTGAATAAGAACTTCCCAGAGGCAGTTATGCTCTCAGTCCGCTGAGCAAGGGGCAGGCTGAGGGGACAAGAGGCAGTAATGTAGCTGATCACCAAAGACTTCGATCTTCTCCACCTCTGGATCCTTACTCCTTCCTCCTTCCTGCCCTAGCAGGAAGGAGCAAGGTAGATTTCTTCCCCAAATCATGTTCTTGTGAGCATGACCTTAGGTGACAAGTGTAGTGACTACAAACCTCAGTTTCCCTATTTGTAATAGACATGTAATCTTTCCTTAGCATGACACAAGCAGAGTCTTTGACTCTGTCACCATCTCTGTTACCCTCATCTCTTACAACATCCCCTGATGCACATGACACATGGTCATAGTAAGCTACAGACTGAATGCGTTCCCCCCAAATTTATGTGCTGCAACCTAACCCCCAGTGTGATGGTGTTAGGAGGTAGGTCCTTTGGGAGAGGATTAGGTAGGCCGTGAGGGTGGAGGCCTCATGAATGGGACTAGTGCCCTTGTAAAAGAGACGCCAGAGAGCTCCCTCGCCCCACCCATCAGGTAATGACACAGGGAGAAGATAGCCACCTATGAACCAGGAAGTGGACCCCCACTAGACACTGAATCTGCTGGTTCTGTGATCTTGGACTTCTAGCCTCCAAAACCGTGCTAAGTTTCTCTGGTATTCTGTAACAACAGAATGAACTAAGACACGATAGATGTTTCAGGTCCTCCTCTCCAATATCATGCTCATTCCCATTTTTGTTCTTTGCTTTTGATGTTCCCTCTGCCAGAAGTGTTGCAACCCCAACCCCCACCTACAGATTGTCACTTACCCTTTAAGTGTCACTTACCCTTTAAGACCCATTCAGAAGACTCACTTCTTTGCCCTCCCATGGAACTCGGCATACACTCATATCACAGAACCTGTCAAAACGTCACTTGGTTGTTTCCCCTTTTGTTTCTCCCACTCCTAATTGGGGGCTCTGTATCTGTCAACCCCCTAACACACTTCCTGCATACAGTGGGTGCTCACTACTATTGGCTTGCGAGAAATTGGTGATATGTAGCTTAGATCTTCGGATGAAAGCTCCAGTGGGAGAATGGTAACAGAGAGGCCTCTCAAGGGAGGTTCCGTAGTTTATCCGCACAGGCTCCAAGCAGGAGCCATCTGTCACTGCTCTTGAAGGATAGCAAGGAGCCAATTCACTTTTAGAAGAGAGGTCTCATAAATTCAATGTGCTCTAGAATGTTCCTGTGCTAACAGATTTTAATGACTAAGAGGACCACAGCAGTGGACACCAGGAGGTAGAAACACCATCCTGAACCAAGGCAGACTACCATGTCGGTGGACTGCTCCTTCAGGATATTTCCACCCTCCCAAAGGATCAACATGAGTCTCCTCTGTGGAAGGCTCCAAACTGCAAAATCCTAAACTTGGTCTGCATCAGACTTCATTGACTGACATTTGGCCTTCAAAGAGGGATTGTTGAGCAGAAACATCAGGAAGGAACTTGTAGCTTTTAAAAGTAAAAAGTAGGACCAGATCTTTTCAGTACGAAGAGGTTCAGTCAAAGTAACCCTGGGCAAAGCTGATAAGAAAGAAAAGAGGCTCATTTCTGTCTCACCTCAGACATTTAAGGTTCGTGGTTGACTCTAAGATGGGGAGAAGAGAGACTGTCCTAGCATTGTTCTGTTCACTCCCATTACAAAGAAGGCTGGTAAACCCAGCCAGCAGAAGAAGCCGTAAGATTATCTGTTCACTGCTAAATCTTCCACACTTGGTGTGGTGCCTGGCCCATCATAAACACTGAATGAATGTTGAGTAGACAAATGGATGAATTATCTACTCAACAATTCAATCAAACAAAATGCCCAGCTTGGGCAGTTGCTTGAAAGATCAAATCAAATATAATTTTAAGCCAAGTAAGCCTCCTGTTTGTTTTATCAGTAAGACTAATCCTAAGATGTATTTTTTTTAAGGTATGTATTATTGTACGGTATTCATTAGAATAGTTTGGGTTACAAATACAGAATCTAGATCCTTGAGTGCAAGGATTACACCTTATTTTTGACCCATCTTCACCAAAATGTTAGCCGATGCTGCTTTGTGGTGATTTGATAAAGCAACATTTGAGATGTCAAATATTTAAATACAATTTTCTTCAATAAAAGATTTTCTCAATTGGAGCATCTGGCTGGCTCAGTCAGTGGACCATGTGAGTCCTGATCTCAGGAATCGTGAGTTCGATTCCCATGTTGGGCTTGGAGATTAGTTAAAAAAAGAGGCAAGCATCAGAAAAGATTTTCTCCATTAATTATATTACAATCAGAATAGAATATTTTGCCAATAGAAATGATCTGAAATGAACTGGGTACATATTTGAAATACTCTTTTTACTAGGGAAAAACAAAACAAAAACCATAACTTTTGTTAGTATTATACATGGGACTTTAGGTGTACTTATGCCTGCAAACCAGCTGTAGTTTTATAAAGTGCATCCAAGAACGAGAATTTCCTATTAAAGAAAAGAAACAGCCTACAAGACCTAGAGATTCATTGCCCAACATATGGTAATCTGTCTCAAGAAAATTCTCCAGTTTATAAAGGGGAGTTCTGACTGAGTGCCAGGGCACTTTCCTGACAAATGTTCTTATAATATTAAGAGGAAAAAGTTTCCTGACTTGACTTTAATTTGATTCACACGGATTTGAAATGTTTTCTTTGCAACCATGACAATGCACAAAACTGGAAACTATTAAAAGGCAAATGAAACCATGAGAAGAGTAATAATATATCTATTAGAAACAAAATACTATATCCAATTATCAACATTTGAATCCCTTCACAGTCTAGTTTTGAGACTTCAACCCCCACAGCAGAGTCTTTGACTTTGGAGAAGCTTTGACTAGAGAGGACACCTCTCTGTCTCCAAGCAGAATTTGACTTTAAGTGAGATGAGTTGTTCTGTCCAGTGAAGAAGATTCTGTGTCTCCAGGATGAAGAATTTTGATGAATCACAATGTTTATGGACAATAAAAACACTCCAAGTGCTGGGTCAGTGGTAGATGTTCAACAAATATTTGCTAGCTCAGGTAAACCAGATGTCCTGTGTGACACCAAAAAGCTAGGATTTTTTGCTTTCTTGAATTTTTAGGTTCCAACCAGCTATCGATGCATTTTAGTCCTCAGTGGATCTGCTACTTCTCTGTCTTTACCCTCTTTCTCATCTTTGATCAGTGAGGTTTTTGCTAACATTAAACCGTCAAGGGGAGGGCCATCTACTTTCCCTGTAGATGATGAGGTTTTCCTTCACATTCAGGGGATCTTCCCCATTTTAACACCCCAATTCTATTAAGCTTCTCTTGGCTGAACTTTCGAGTTTATGATTGCTAAAAAAATCATGATGAACACCCATAGGAGCCCCCTTGCTCCCATCTTCCCCCCAGCACTTAGCTGGTTTATTCCTTGTCTCTTAAAAATTTTTTTTAACGTTTATTTATTATTGAGAGAGAGAGACACAGAATGTGAGCAGGGGAGGGGGCAGAGAGAGGGGGAGACACAGAATCTGAAGCAGGCTCCAGGCTCTGAGCTGACAGCACAGAGCCCGACATGGAGCTCGAACTCACAAACTGTGAGATCATGACCTGAGCCGAAGTCGGACGCTTAACCAACTCAGCCACCCAGGCACCCCTATTCCTTGTCTCTTAGTACAGGAATGATTGATGACCATTCCTCTGAAAATTCTTGAGCAATGAAAGTTTCTTCCTTTCTGAATTGTCATTATAAGTTGAAGCAGACCCAATTTTCACAAACAACAGACATTTCAGTGCCAGTTTCCCATCCAACACCACAGAGGCTGCCCCACCTGTGCCCTTGGCGTAGTTCCTGCTGCTTTTGGTACTGGAAATGGATCCAGGAACTAACAAGATAGAGAGGCAGTATGCAAAGAATGTTCTAGTGAAGAAGAGGGCAAAATAGGCCCCTTCCCAGTATATGTTGCCTGAATGCTTTAGGGAATAAACATTTCTTAGAAAGCAAGAGGGAATTATCACTGGGGGCTCATATTTTCAACCTTTTGCTTTTGTGGCGCATGAAGGTTTGCTGGTATTTTTCTTAACATGGAAGTTACTGAACAACATTCTCTTTACAAAGGCAGCTCTTCATTTCTGGCCATAGACCTGAAGACAGGCAGCTGAAACTATTTCATGGAAGGGAAGACCGGAACTCGGTGGTAGATGAGTCCCTCTGCCTGTTGGGGCCCTAGTGTCCCCGTGAACAAATGAGGTGATAGCGATCGCTGTAAAAATTCCCTTAAAGCTTTGTTTGGAGGAGTAAGGGATGGTGCATGGGACACTGTCAACACTCTGCCCGGGACGCACCAAGTGCTTGATAGATAGATGCCTTGGGGGGCTGGATCCCTCAAGTCCTTCTCCTTGGCCACAGGGTTCTTGTGTAATTCTTCACTCTCCTTGGAGGCTGAAATTCCCTGCTGTGATCCCCTGAAGGTCCTACTGTGTGACCTCATTGACTTCACAAGAAATGTAACGACAACCAATATTTATCCAGTACCTACTGTGTGCTGGGCACTATTGAAATGCTTTCTATACGTTAACTCAATCCTTGCAAAAATGCAACCAGGCAGAAGTATTATTATTTCTAATTTATATATGAGGAAACTGAGGCACAGGGATGCTTTAATTTGCTGCCTAGCTGTTGCAATTAAGAAAGTCACTGGCCCCAGGGTTCAGGCTCAGGGCTACCCCTTCAGTGACACCTTTAACTGTGGAGTCTTTTGTGGACCTAACCATAAAAAAAAAAAAAAAATCTAACAACTATTTGTAACACCTTTTGGAGGAAAGTGTATTTTGAGTTCCAAAAGCCAGTGTATCAGGAACGGTGTTCCTTTGTCAAATCAAGGCTGATGGGAATGGGTGGGGAGTGGGGCTCCTAAGTGTATGTTTGGGCTGAAGCTGTGTTATAAACTGGTCACCCTCACACAGGGCTGGGACTCAGATGTTCATCTTCCACACACCTGGGGTGTCATTGTTGGGAGTCAGTGGGCCTGGCAGGCTTTCAGCAACTACTTTATGCTTTTGGACCCTCCACTTGGAGTGGCCTAGTTTTCAGTGGCTTCCTACACATAACCCTCCAGAGACAGCCGTGCTGTTTCAAGTGCTGGCTGCCACGTGGGAGGTCTAATTTACAGAATGGGTCTTGGGGTTATCACATATTTTAACTATTACTTGTCACTTTTATGAAAGCATTTTCCATGCTCTTTTCACATATTAGCAGCAGGGAGATGGAATAGCACTGTCATCTTTTCTTTCTTTTTTTTAAATGTTTATGTATTTTTGAGAGAGAGGGAGACAGCGTGAGTAGGAGAGGGGCAGAGAGAGAGGGAGACACAGAATCCGAAGCAGGCTCCAGGCTCTGAGCTGTCAGCACGGAGCCCGACGCAGGGCTCGAACCCAAGAACTGCGAGATCATGACCTGAACTGAAGTGGATGCATAATCGACTGAGCCACCCAGGGGCCCACAATGTCATCTTTTCTGTCCCTTGTTAATGTAAGGGAGGTATTTAGTGCCTGTCTGTAAGGAATTCTTTATTAATGACAATTAAATAGTTATTATTTCATGAGTCTGTTCTTTATATGCATTGTCACCAATTTCACAGATGAGGAAACTGAGGCTCAGAGGAGTTAAAACCATAGGTAGAGCTGAGGTTGAAACCCAGTTTCGGCAACAACCTCTTTGACCTCAGCCACAGCAACGTCTTACTCAACACATCTCCAAAGGCAAGGGAAACAAAACCAAAAATGAACTACAGGGACCTCATCAAGATAAGAAGCTTCTGCACAGCAGAGGAAACTAAACAAAACTAAAAGGCAACTGATGGAATGGGAGAAGATATTTGCAAATGACATATCAGATAAAGGGTTAGTATCCAAAATCTATAAAGAACTTACCAAACTCAACACCCAAAAAACAAATAATCCAGTGAAGAAATGGGTAGAAGACATGAAAAGACATTTTTCCAAAGAAGACACCTAGATGGCCAACAGACACATGAAAAGATGCTCAACATCACTCCTCATCAGAGAAATACAAATCAAAGCCACACTGAGATACCACCTCACACCGGTCAGAGTGGATAAAATTAACAACTCAGGAAACAACAGATGTTGGCGAGGATGTGGAGAAACAGGAACCCTCTTGCTCTGTTGGTAGGAATGCAAACTGGTGCAGCCGCTCTGGAAAACAGTGTGGAGGTTCTTCAAAAAATTAAAAATAGAGCTACCCTATGACGCAGCAATTGTACTACTATTTATCCAAAGGATACAGGAGTGCTGATTCATAGGGGCACACGTACCCCAATGTTTATAGCAGTGCTATCAACAATAGCCAAATTATGGAAAGAGCCCAAATGTCCATCAACTGACGAATGCATAAAGAAGATGTGGTTTATATATACAATGGAATACTACTTGGCAATGAGAAAAAATGAAATCTTGCCATTTGCAACAACGTGGATGGAACTGGAAGGTATTATGTTAAGTGAAATAAATCAGTCAGAGAAGACAGGTATCTATGTTTTCACTCATATGTGGAATTTGAGAAACTTAACAGAGGACCATGGGGAAGGGAAGGGGAAAAAATAGTTATAAACAGAGAGAGAGGCAAACCGTAAGAGATTCTTAAATACAGACAACAAACTGAGGGTTGATGGTGGGGGAGAGGGGGATGGGAAAATGGGTGATGGGCACTGAGGAGAGCACTTGCTGGGATGAGTACTGGCTGTTGATGAATCATAGGAATCTACTCCCGAAGCCAAGAGCACACTGTATACACTGTATGTTAGCTAACTTGACAATAAATTATATTAAAAAAAAATGGGGCACCTGGGTGGCTCAGTTCGTTAAGCATCTGACTTCGGCTCAGGTCATGATCTCACGGTTTGTGGGTTTGGGCCCCGCATCGGGCTCTGTGCTGACAGCTCGAAGCCTGGAGCCTGCTTTGGATTCTGTGTCTCCCTCTGTCTCTCTGCCCCTACCCTGCTCACGCCCTCTCTCTCCTACCAAAAAAAAAAAAAAAAAAAGAAACCCAGTTTGGTCTAGTTCCAAAGCCTGTTTTCCTAACCACCAGGCTGTCCTGCCTCTAGCTGCCTTGTAGTCCCCTATGAGGATAAAGGGGGTGCCTGTGAGGCTAATCCAAACAACAGGAAACTTGAAAATATTCCTGTTTGCTTCTGGAATCCATTATTTATGGGATTTACTTGTTTTATTTAGGCTAATATTGAAATTAATGTGCGTTTTGTGAGTTTACAGCAGCTCAGGGTTTGGGAAGATAAGACTGCAGCTGGAGAGCCTGGGAATCAAAGGT
Organism: Panthera leo; assembly: GCF_018350215.1. Classification (NCBI taxonomy): domain Eukaryota; kingdom Metazoa; phylum Chordata; class Mammalia; order Carnivora; family Felidae; genus Panthera; species Panthera leo. The sequence continues at coordinate 11,139,035 of NC_056685.1, forward strand.
CAAAATCACGCTGAGGTTAGAAATTAGCCTCATAGAATCAACAATTGGTGGCTGTAGAAGTGGGTAACCAAGGGTGGGTTTTGTGCCCAGGTTTTACAGTATGTTATAAAATGATGAAATTCAGTCTGTAATGCAGTTTCAGTAAATTCAGACACTTCTAATTTGGAATTCACAGCCGCTGAACAGCAGCTGAGTTGAAGCTTTCCTGTGTGTATTTAGCAAAACAATTCCTTTAAAGATCGTGGAAATGAATAAGGTAAACAAGAACTGGTGCTGTTAAAGGTAAACGGTTTGGGGTGAGTTTCAGCGCCTTAGGCACATTTCTTCCCAGATGACAGTAAATATTAGGTACGTGTCCTATTCCCAGATTATTAAAGTGGCCCCATAGATTCCCTCCACTAAAGAATGTGACCCTCTCCTTAGGCAGCCTCGTTAGCCAAGGGTGTCACACTTTTCTATACAATTCTGGGATTAAGATTGTTTCAGACTGTGAGCAGTCCTCCTTCTCATTTAATGAGGTGACTTCTCCCTGAAAATTTGCATTTATGTCCCCACAATACTTTGGCGATGGTCAGTGTCTGGTAGGCAGTGCTGTCATATACACACTTATCACGCACACAGAGCCGTGAGGAAACCGATGTGCACGAAGGAAAACCGAACTAATCCCAGGAGAAGGGCGTTGCTTCCACATTTTTTCTCGTGGCCATTTCTGCAAAAGACGAGCTGTCCCAGATTCATAGCATTTTAGGGCTAGACAGGAGCTTCGAGGTAGCCAACTCCATCATTTTCAGACATTCCTCAGGAACATCCATTTCCTTGAAAACACAACCCACAGACAATTCGAGGAAAATCAGACGCCTCATGGGTCTCCCTTTCTGGAGCAGGGTTTGTTTGTAATGGAGGCATCAGCATATCTGCTCCCATGCACAGGTCTCTCTCTCTCTCATCTGGTTCTTAATTACCTACCTACAGAAAAAAATGCAAGGCTGGCTCTCAAGCTCCAGGAAGATTACATTTGATGCTGTTCATCATACATACCTTTTTTGACATTCTTTTTGGGTTGTTCAAAATATGTAGATAAAAGAAATCACATACATATTCAGACCATGTAAAAACGTCCAATTTGCTAAGATCATGAGTTTAACTCATAGTGACTACTGTTTAGCTCAAGTCCCTGGTAACAGACTATCTTTTGAATGTTGCAGTTCATTTATTCACTCATTCATTCATTTGAGAAACATGTCATGGTTGTCAGATGCCTTCTAGCTATAGAAGAGTAATAAACAAAGCAGGGACCTCATCCTGTGGGAGCTCACAATCAGTAGGTAAGACAGGCTGACTTACCTACCTGAGGGGGTGGGCACCTTCATTCTTTTCTAGGGATGGCAGTGGGTTGTACTGACTCATAGCTTACTGAGAATTTGCTTGTGAACCAGGGCACTCGTTTCCCAAGGCTAACTGAGCCGGGGGTGCAGGGAAGACTCAGAGTGTAGGGAGGCTTGGTGACCACAGCCCCACTCGCACCGTGTTCTGGTCAAGTAAGCTGGCAAGACTAGCTGTGACGTGTCTGGTGATGATGGCAAAGGCTGCAAGTCAACTGATTTGCAAAGTTTTATGCCCAGATGAACCAGCTGTCCCTAAATGCTCAGCCGTTGATCCTATACTGAGGGTGCTGTGTAGGGTGTAGACACCATCACTGTAGATCATTTTTAGAGAAGAATTTGAACTCTCCTAGAGAAAGTTCAATGTAAAGCCAGTGATTCATGCATCACTTCTAAAGAGCAGGACAAATTCATTCATTTCTACTTCTGTGGATTTCTCTGCTCCTCCCTAAAGGTTTCTGTGTAGGAAAGTAAAGATCAGAGGATTATAACTTTCCATCTTCAAGGCTTGGCTTTCTTTGTACAAGTTCAGGTTTCCCATTCTCAAACAAAACAAAACAAAACAAAAAAAAACAAAGCAAGCACAGGTTTAGATTTCATTCCTGTTTTGCTTTGATTTTTCCAATTCAGTAAATGTTCCATTTTAATAACAAGACAGTGCTTTTTATTTTATTTTATTTTATTTTATTTTATTTTTTTTTTCACCAAAGAAGAGGCATAGAACTGCAAGACCCTTTCTTAGGTTAAGTCCAGACATCTGTATCTCAGAACGTTTGTCTTTTATGTGACTATTTGTCTTTTACATGAGTAATAATAAAGAATGAGAGGAGGGGTGCCTGGGTGGCTCAGTCAGGTAAGCATCCGACCTCGGCTCAGGTCACGATCTCACAGTTCATGGGTTCGAACCCTGTGTCGGGCTTTGTGCCGACAGCGCAGAGCCTGGAGCCTGCTTCGGATTCTGTGTCTTCCTCTCTCTCTGCCCCTCTCCGCTTCATGCTCTTTCTCTGTCTCTCAAAATAAATAAATGTTAAAAGAAATAAAAAAAAAAAAAGAAATGAGAGGAAAAGATTGTCTTCATTTTCAAACAGAATTATTTATGAAAGCACATGCATAAAAGATCTATGAAACTATGGAAAGTTCTATATGTGCATTGAAGATCACAGTAATTAAAGCCGTATGTTATTGGTGTAAAGAATAAAACACAGATAAACAGACAGCCATGAAACCAATCCCAGAACACATAATAGAGAGTATATGACAAAAAAGCTTTACAAATCATGTGCTAAAGGGATGCATTTATTTAATGAATTATTCAATGAAAAATGTTGATGGGAAGACAGACTATCTGGGGATTGTCAGGTTATACTTACTTTTACCATTGGAGGTGAAGGCATATGCAAACGAATTCCAGATGGTTAAGAGTGAGATGTGAAGATGAAGCCATACAAAAAACGAAAAGAAAATATAAGTGGTCTCAGAGTAGAGAAGGACATTATAATAAAAAAAAAATCAGCAGAAGAAATTAAAAAGGGAAAGATCCACAGATTGAATGATATAAAATATAAACCAGTTTTCGGTCAAAATATCAAGCAAAATTAAAACACACATGACAACAAATGGCAATCAGATATAGGCAAGCAGATATATGGAGGCTTTTTAAATGAATGATAAATGCTAGGGCGCCTCGGTGGCTCAGTTGGTTAAATGTCCTACTTTCGCTCAGGTCATGATCTCGCGGTTTCTGAGTATGAGTCCCGAGTCAGGCTTTGTGCTGACAGCTCAGAGCCTGGAGCCTGCTTCAGATTCTGTGTCTCTCTCCCTCTCTGCCCCTTCCCTGCTTGTGCACTGTCTCTCTCTCTCTCAAAAATAAGTAAACATTTAAAAAAAGTAAAATAAAATGATAAATGCTTTGTACCAGTAGAAAAATGAGTGAAAGTACAGATAATTTGCATAATTACGTGAATGAAAAATGGATGAAAAATACATGTAAAAAATGCAAATTCATGAGTAACAAAAATGATTATTCAGATGCAATTATGTGATTCCATTTTTAATTTATCAAATTAACAAAGATTAGAAAAATATTACATAATTCTAGGGTACATCTGCAGGAAACAAGCCCTTTCATGTACTCTAGATGAATGTGTAAATTGGTAAAAACTTTTTTTGAAAACAATTTGAAAATCTATCTTAAGAGTCCTAAAAATATTTATGCCCTTTGCTCTAATAATTACATATCACAAAGCAATTGAAGAGGTGTGGATCAATATTTATGTACAGGAATGTTCAATGCAGTATGATTTATAATAAAATAAATGAAATTTTGGAAGCAATTTAAATGTTCAATAGTGAGTGATTAATAGCATTATGGTACATCAAAAAAAAAAATGGAATTATTATGCACCTAGTAAACATCTCGTTTTCAAAGAATATTCAGTGACATGGGGAAAGTCTTATAGTGTTTAGTGAAAACAGATCCATTTACCCCATTTTTGAAAAAAAATTATCTTTGGAAATAAAACAGGAAGAAAATATGCCAAAATGTTAACAGCGGTGATTGCTAGTTGATAGAATTACAGTTTTGAAGTTTTGCCATTTTTCACATTTTCTACAAAAACATGTATAATGCAGAGCATAAGTAAAAATCAAATGGGAATAAGTCACAATGCTTATTTTCAGTAAACTGAAAATCACCACCCACATGCAGTTTTATTATACTTCTTGTACTTTGTCACTGAGTCACACGATCCAGAGACCTTTATCTTCAATTCAGATCTCTTCCTGATAGGTTCCCTATCTACTTTTCTTTTATTTCTTTGTTCCCAGCCCACCCTCTGGCTCTCCAGACCCAGACCTCCTGGTCCCCCAAACCCTTCTCACCATCTGGAATGTTCTCAGTGCCACTACCTGCATTTCCAAGGTTCCCGGCATTCACCTCTGCTCTGGGATCATCTTTCCCAGTCTGGGCTTTGGATTCCTACAAACGCTTATTGTATTTCCGTGTTATCCTAGTCTTTCTATGGGTGTCCTTTTCCTCAACTAGACTGCAGGTTCCCACTGGGAGCCACCATGTGCCTCCTAGTACACTTCTACAGGTACAAGAGGTAGAGTTAGTACACAGTAGGCACTCGATAAATACTGCTGATGGTCTCATGCCTGATGTGTCTGTGGCAGTGCAGTCCACCAACCATTTGGAAAACATTTTTTTGGCGCATTTCCCCTCCACCCGACTCCCGAAACAAAGTCATTTAGAGGCGACAGACAATCTCAGTGAGCATCCCCCAGGGTATGGAAATCAGGCTATAGACCCATCAGACATTTAGGACCCTCCTTGCCTTTGTTGCAGTTCTTAGATCTCCATGCTGGAAGGAGTCCCTTTCTATGTTAATTCCGGGCAGACACTTGGCGGGTCCTCTCCTTCTAACCTCGCAAAGGAGAGGGAGGTATAAAGCATGAAAACTTATTTTTATTGCCTTTTAAAATAAATGAAGTCATGCGTCCTTTAGTTACTGGAGTTTTAGGGGAAGTGGGGCCTACTTTACAGGGCTGTGTTTATACTGGACATTGGGGCTGGAACGGAGTGGTGGCAGGAGCTGGTGAGCAGGATGTGGAGGATAAGCAAGAGGTCACCGCGGACTCTGACACCTACATGGGCAGCACGCAGGCCCTGGCTGGGGGTGAAAGGAGAGCCTGGGGGCTCATGATGTTTAAGCTTTATGGCCCACCGCTTGCTCAGGCCCTTGGAGGGGCCCTAGCAATTTTCTAGTTAGAATTTTATTTTTCTTTTCTCTCTTTTTTTTTTTTTTAAGTTTATTCATTTATTTTGAGACAGACACAAAAAGAGGGCACAACCAGGGAAGAAACAGAGACAAAAGGAGAGAGAGAGAGAATCCCAAGCAGGCTCCACACTGTCCGTGCAAAGCCCAGCACGGAGCTCAAACCTACAAACCACGAGATCACGACCTGACCTGAAACCAAGAGTTGGTCGCTTAACCAACTGAGCCACCCAGGCGCCCGTAGAATTTTATTTTTATTAGAGAGGTCACCCCACATTACACATCACATAAGCTTCAGGCCCCACAAAACCTGGCTCCTGTGTAGCTCTGGATACTGGGGTACCCTGTCTAAACAAGTAGGATTATTCATCTCCCAAGTGCTGACAGCTGATCAGAAGCATTCTTAGAGCTTCTGATTTTTCAAGAGCAGCAAGGAGTCCAGATTTTTGTATGAAATCTCCTAGATTTTAAGTGTTGGCAACTTATACAAACAAAACCCCCCAAAACCCAACCCTCTCTGGCCAAAGCAAGTCATATCTAGAGACTTGATTGGGCCCAGGGACTGCCAGACAGTGACTTCTGGTTATTTGAGGCCATAACAGTTACAGAATTGCCAAATACTAGGACGGCTCTGTGGCAGGGACCCCTGCTCTCCTTGTCCTCTGCTCATTAAGAAGGTCTGGCCACACCTAAACCAGGGAGCTTTGCTCTTTTCCAGGGCTTCAGCCAGCGGCCAGACATTCTCTAAGTGTCGAACGCTGGTCACAGGGCAGGGAGCTGACCGAGGGTGTGGATGGAAGAGTTGGCGTAAATGTCCTCAAAACTGGCAAAGCCATCCAGCAGAAGCACGTGTCCCACGGAGAGTGATGTGGCAGCAAAGCCACCTTGTGAACATCTGAAGACCAACAAGGGTGACTATTATTCTTCCCCGGCACGAATTAGTCTTGGAGGTGGGCGAGGGTATGTGTTTTGTGTTCCTCGGTAGGGCTGCAACCAAGGATTTCAGGAAAGATTTATACCTGGAAAGCAAGCCACTTCTCTGTAACCCCCAGATCCTCCTGAAGCGAAGCAACCCAGCATTTCATAACTACAGCCTTTCCACGGTATGAACACTCTTTAAAAGCCATAAAGGGCCCCCTAAATGAATGACTTCTGGGTACCATTTCCTGTGCAGAATATGAGGTTTCTTACAAAGCTCCTGGTGTGACAGGGGACATTCACAGGCTGGAATTTGAGGCAGAACATGGCAGTAAGGGCTGTAGGAGAGACAGAGAGAGGGAGGGAGATAGAGAGGACAGTTGGGGACAAGGATGACCAGTGACAACCCCGGGGGGGGGGGGGTGTCCCTCCGCTGTCAGCTCAGATTGGCGATACAGTTACCTCCAGTGGTTGCATTTTGATTGCTGATTAGCTGGTTGGGGGATCTGCTTTGCTACAGAATGGCTTTGGGGGCTGCAATGTGGCTTCAGCTCATGTGTTGCGGTAACTAAGAGTGTCAGGCATGGGGCCAGAGCCAGAGGGGTCTGCTGTAGAAACCACCACTCCCGATTCTAACAGAGGTGGAAGCAGAAGGGGGGCCCAGGCAGAATGAGGAGGGCACATGGGACAAGTGCAGAGCATTCACTCCTACTCAGACATGAAGGAACCATCCTCTCGAGCAGCGAGCAGTGGCCACTTCTGGGAGAGTGCCTGTTGGAGCTACCTGGGGCCGTGGGGGACCTACACACTCACACTACCTAGAGATTTGGGCAGAACACACCCATCCCACCCCTCCTGCGCTCCCCCTACAGCCGTTCTGCCATAAGCTCTTGCCACTGAGACCCTGGGTCCCGGGTGTGCAAGTGATTTGCCCACAGCGCACAGGTGGCCTCATATCCTGACTTCTGGCCTAGTACCCTTTCAACCATGTCCTACCCCACCCTGTGCAGGATGGTAGGACTTCTAGAGTTAGCTGGGGACAAGCACCAGAGAGCCCAGTAAGGTGGTTTGGGGGCAGTGTAGGATCAGCCAAAGTACTAGCACTACTTCAAGACCATGGCCTGACAGTGATGGTGCTTAGTACTTTTAAAAGGACTCAGTACACTGCAAAAGCATAGAAGTCCATTTTCACCCTAAATGTTAAAAATCTTTATATTTTTCGAGTAGCGCCTGGGTGGCTCAGTCGGTTAAGCGTCCGACTCTTGATTTCGGCTCAGGCCATGATCTCACAGTTCATGAGATCGAGACCCACGTCAGGCTCTGCTTGGGATTCTCTCTCTCTCTCCCTCTACCTCTGCCTCTCCCCTGCGTTTTCTCTTTCTTTCAAAATAAATAAAGTTAAAAAAAATATTTATATTTATTTATTTATTTATTTATTTATTTATTTAAATGTTTATTTTTGAGAGACAGAGACAGAGTGTGAGCAGGGGAGGAACAGAGAGAGAGGGAGACACAGAATCTGAAGCAGCCTCTGGCTGCTGTCAGCTCAGAGCCCAATGTGAGGCTCGAACCCACAAACCGTGAGATCATGACCTGAGCCAAAGTCGGATGCTTAACCAACTGAGCCACCCAGGCGCCCCAGAAAAAATCTTTATATTTTTAGAAAGTACAGCAGATAATGTGTGATAGGAGAAGTTGACAGAAACCAGATGGAGAGCATTCATTTCTCTAGGGAGTTACAGTCTGTGTGTCTGAAACCTTCCCGAGATCCCCCCACCCCACCCCCACTGCCTTGAGCTCTACTTTATATTAGTGGCTATGGGGTCATTGGATCACACAGGTAACTGGGCACTGAGAAAGAGTGAAATGGTTTTATTGTGCTCATCCCATTTCCACCTGGCACCTGCTGATTCTTGTGCTTTTATGGGATATTAGAAATCCTTCTGGTGTGAGAGGGGACATCGGATGGGGCCATAGGCTGGAGTTTGAGGCAGAACATGGCAGTAAGGGCTGTAGGACAGATAGAGAAAGAGAAAAAGGGAGAGAGAGAGGACTGTTGGGAACAAGGATGGCCAGTCACAGCCCTCCGGGCGTCCCTCTGCTGCGAGCTCAGATTGGTGAGAAAGCTGCCTCCAGTAGTTGCATTCTGATCCCCTTCCGGGCCTGCTGGCTTACAAGCACGTTCCATTCTTCTGATTACTGCTCACTAGGTGCAGCAGTTAGAAATGTTCTAGAGACCACTAGCGTTTCTGCTCATGTGAAAAGAGGGCCACTTGGAAACTGAGGTGGATTGCCACTTGCTCAGGGGGAGTGGGGACAGTGGAAGAAAAGCAAGACCTCCGTGGGAAAGGGCCTTGATGGGATGGGAAGAAAGCCGAACTCGGCCTCAGGTGATCAGGTTCAAGACTGCTCCGGTTTTGGTTGTTTACGGTTTCTTTCATTGCATCTAGGTGTGGATTAAAAAAAAAATCAGGTTGCTTGGGATTAGTTGGAATCTTGAAACCGTAAGTTGATGTCTGCCATCAGTTCTGGAAATGCTGCCTTTGTTCCAACATTTCCTTCCTTTCCACCTGCCAGTTCAGTGTGTGTTCCATGTTTTCAATGTCTTCTGCTTTTTTTTTTTTCCATATTTTCCCTTTTGTACCCCCCCCCCCCCCCACCTTAGCTGAATTCTGGAAGTTATCTCTGACCTATATTCTGGCTCACTAATCCTCACTTTAGCTGTGATAATCTGCTGTTAACCCAGCCACTGGGGTTTTTGACTTTGGTGGTCGTTTGGGAGTTTCTCCGTTTAAGAGTGTCTATTTGGTTCTTTTAAAAAAATCTTTTACATAATTTTCTAGTTTCCAGTTCCCTGTAAAAATGTTCAAGTGTGGCATTTATATTTCTGACTATAGTAGGTGGAGTTGTTTAGTGGTCCGTATCAAAGAACACCCATTTCTGAAGTCTTTGTGGGCCTGTTGGCATTCTGGGCGGTTTCTGCTGTTTTTACTCACAATGTCCTGACATTGAAACAAATACATTAGGCATTGAAAAAAAATATGAATAATTGTGGAATCTTCTTCTGGAGAGGCTTTCCCTTGTGTCTGCCAGGCACCGAGAGCACTTCCTGTCTGAAGCTACCTGAATCAAAGTGCAAAGCTGGAGATTCCCTTGACCCAATGTTGCTGGGAACTGGTCTATGAGACTGAGGGCTGTAGCCTTCCCTTGCTCCCTCACCCTGGCAACCCAGCTTAAAATGGCAAGTGGTTGATGTGAACCCTCAGCTTTGGTAGTCTCTGGGCTTCAGCCTTGTGAGGCTATCAGAGTAAGACCTCATTCTCAAATTTTGTTTTTTGTTTTTTTTTCCAGATTGACAAATGCCTTAGGATAAAAGCTTTGTGGGCCTGGCAAAGCTCTCTGGGTTTTGTCCTCTCTAGTTTTTGGCAGGTGTATCTTCACTACCTTATTATTGCGTTGTTGCTTTTAAGAAAATTAAGCAAATATTTCATCCAACTTTTTAAGTTGCCTTTGGTAGGAGGGTTGCTCTTAATTACTTCGTCCACCATTGCCAGAAGCGCAAGTACCAGATGATGTAGCTTTAAATCCCAGGTCTGACACTCACCAGCTAGCTGATGTTGGCCAGGTTTGCTCCCACATTTAGCACATGTGTTCATGAAACCCTAGCTACTTGACGGTATGGCTGTAGAATTAAAATGTGACAGTTTTTTGTTAAGTGGTACAACAACATGTTTGTTTATTACCTGTGTCCCACACTAGAATGGAAGAGCTGTAAGGATGGCAAATTTATTTTTCACTGTTGTTTCCCTAAAAATTCCTGATGCATAGTAGATACTCGGTAAACACTGACTAGGAGAAAGGGTTGCTGTGTGTATTTTAAAATGAAAACCTATTGGAAAAGTGTACTCTTGGGGGGGGGGTCCAAGCTCAAATCTTCATAACCGCTTCTACTATTTAGAAGATCACATTCCTCTTGGGGCACCTGGGTGGGTCAGTGGGTTAAGTGTCCGACTTCGGCTCAGGTCATGATCTCACGGTTCGTGGGTTCAAGCCCTGCATCAGGCTCTCTGTTGTCACACAAAGCCTGCTTCAGATTCTCTGTCCCCCCTCTCCCTACCTCTCCCCAGCTCTCAAGCTCTCTCTCAAAAATAAACATTAAAAAAAAAAGGTCCTATTCCTCTTTGTGATTTTATAAACCTGGTTATTAAATCAATATAATCACTGTTACTTTGTTTTAGCTTCTTCACTTGATATTATTTTGACTAGACTCTCCACCTTCAGTGAAAGTATTCTATTCCATTTTTTTGTGAAAACAGGTCTCCACCTGTTGATCACTTGGGCGGTTTCCAGTTTGGGCTATGATACATAATGCTGGCTTCTTTGCTGATGAAAGTGAAATGGAAAGGGGTGCCTGGATGGCTCAGTCAGTTAAGCATCTGACTTCATGTCAGGTCATGATCTTGTGGTCTGCGGCTTCGGGCCCCACATAGGGCTCTGTGCTGAAAGCTCAGAGCCTGGAGCCTGCTTCAGATTCCAGGTCTCCCTCTCTCTCTGCCCCTCCCCTGCTGGTGCTCTGTCTCTGTCTCTCTTTCAAAAATGAATAAACGTTTAAAAAAATTTAAAAATAAAAAAATAAGAAAGTGAAATGGATAAAATGTGTCCATTGTCAAGACTTGTTCAGACTCATTTCAGAAGGAGAATGCTTTTTAGTGCTTGAGGTCTGGCATCTTCTATAGTATAAACAAAATCAACAAAAATTGATCTCTGACTCTCCCCAGAGGAAAGTTCAAGCTGCTTCCAAGACAGATCAAGGAAGGAGGCCGTGAAATATGGGATTCAGGGTCTCTGTTGAATCCTAATGACTAACTTGTGTGTTTCCTTGGACAAAAATTATTTTAATAAATGCTCTATCAATCATTGTTGCCACAGATACCTTTTTTTTTTTTTTTTTTAAACCAAGGAGTGATTTAAAAACAATAATGCCATTTACTTGAAGCCAGAGGAGCTGGGGCACTTGACTCCCTCAATCATATTCTTCTGCAGCTTTTTAGATAAACAGTTAAAATAATTTTGCAACCAGAACAACTAAGTAACCCAAGTATGCTTTTACTTAATGATCAAATGATTGGGGGACAAGTCATGACAACAATAAGAACTTCCCTTTATTGACTACCTTTGTGGTAGAAGCTTTACAGTTACTCATCATTTAATTTGCTTGCAACCATCCAGCAAATTAGATATTACTGTTATTTCCATTTTCCAGGCAAGGAAATGCAGGCCGAGATTATGCAATGTGCCCAAGGCCACACAGCTACAGTCGTGGCTGAGGCGAACCCGTGGTACCAGTTAAGAGCCACACACTCTTTTCACTGCCCTCTGACTTCTCATTTCTTTGGAAAGGAAACAGGACATTTCCTGTTGGGGACAGCTCTTCATGTCGCCCTGTTTGAGCATCCTCAGGCCCATGAAATTTGGGTGTGCATTAAATTCATTAAGTGTTTCTTTAGGACTAGCCACATTTGCTCCCATGGGGAAGTTGACTTAAAAGGTGATGGGGGGCGGGGCACCTGGGTGGCTCAGTCGGTTAAGCATCTGACTTCGGCTCAGGTCATGATCTCACAATTCATGAGTTCAAACCCCACGTCGGGTTCTGTGCTGACAGCTCAAAGCCTGGAGCCTGCTTCGGATTCTGTCTCCTCTCTCTCCCCATTCCCCGCTCACGCTCTCTCTCTCTCTCTCTTTCTCTCTCTCTAAAAAAAAAAAAAAGCATTAAAAAAGTGATAAGGGGGTATAAGGCATGGCATCTGCCTTTGGAGGCTCAATGGAGAGGGTAGGCATCTTTGCCCACAGAAAGAAGCAACAACAGGGGCCAGCGGGGTGGTACCATCAGTAATTGTGATGGGTTTCCAGAGGTAGGAGGGGTGGGTGTGCTGGCTGAGGAGGGGGAAGCCCTGACCAGCCATCTCTCAGAAGATCAGGAGAGTAGGGTTTAAAGGCTCTAGTTCATAGATGCAAAAGCTGAGATAAAGCCTCCCCTGGTGCATGAGGATATTGATTTGAATTATCACCCAAAGCCAAATGCGAAGTATTTAGTCTTTTCCTGAGTACACAGGAATAGTATAAACCTGAGATTTGGGGTTAGAAAGGAACAGATGTGAAGCTCTTGGCTAGCCCCCATTGGCCCCCTTCTCCCTTCCATTGGCCGTTTGGCATTTTGGGGGAAGGCTGAGGTGGGATAGGACAAGGTGGCAGATGGGGGAAGAGGGGTCTGACACCCTCCTTCCTCCTGGTTCCCTCCTGAATTGAACTGGAGCTCATGCCCTTTGTGAGCCTGTGAATATTCTGATTTCTGGTGAACAGGCAGCATGCAGAAGGTCAAATTAAAACTCTGGGCTCTGTGTAGGCACAGCAACAAAAAGTTCAAGTGTCTTGTCCAAGGATACATATCAACCCAGAAATAGAAGTCGGATCTCTGGCCTGCCAGTCTGGGGCTGCCTCTAATTTAACGTTCTGCGTGAGTCACAGATTCATCCAGTACCGGGAGGCAACCGAGGGACTCAGCATCTTTTCATAACTCTCAGTAGCTGCGTTGAGGGAAAGAGAGAAGTTTTTGTTCATGAGCTCATTCCAATCAGAATGTGTCCAGACGCCCAAATATTTGATTTGAGCCTGGTTGCTAAGAGACCTCCCACTGGGACCCAGCTGCCTGCGGGCAGGAGGGCGGTATTGGCATGGCTTCAGATTTCTGCCAATTTATTTTGAAACCAGAAAACCTGGAACCTCGGCCTCCTCAGGCAGCAACACGGAGAGGAGAGATCTGAGTCAGCCAAGCAACAGAGGAAAAACCCCCACTGACCTTCTGCCAGGGATCTGGAGGAGGGTTTAGGATGATAGAATTCTTACATTATGATTGTTTACTTGATGGGAAAGATGCTGGTATGGTAATGAAGAAGAAATCAAAGCTTGGTGCTTGGTCATGCAGGGGCCATCTCGGAGCAAAATTCACGGATTCCAGAGCAAGTGCCGGCTTTCTGAGTTGTAACTGGACATTGTGAAGGCTGCCTTGATTCAAAATCAGAGCCACACGCCCAGCTTCTTGGGTTTTAATTACCCAGTGACTGGGGCAACTGGGTGGCTCAGTCAGTTAAGCGTCGGACTTCAGCTCAGGTCATGATCTCGCGGTCCGTGAGTTCGAGCCCTGCGACGGGCTCTGGGTTGATGGCTCAGAGCCTGGATCCTGCTTCCGATTCTGTGTCTCCCTCTCTCTGCCCCTCCCCCGTTCATGCTCTGTCTCTCTCTGTCTCAAAAATAAATAAACGTTAAAAATAAATAAATAAATAAATAAATAAATAAAAATAATTACCCAGTGACTTACCCTCCCCACCCCCCCCTCCTGGAAATGCCTAGAGCAAAAGTGTCCTAGAGAGACCTGAGGGGTCAGTGCTCAAAGGAGTGCTGGGGAAACCCCGCTTTCTCAACACACGGCGGACAGCTGAGCTAGCAGTGCCATTCTCAGGACCAGGGAGTGATCTATATAGGCCTTAAACTTTTACCAGGGTACAGGTATCCTCTGCTGTTTGAAAATTTGAGAAAAAGGTGGGAAACAAAAATGGGGCTCAGCATTTGTTTGCAGTCAGCCATCACAGAGCCAGTGTGCACCTCAGCAGTGGGGGGAGGGCCCTGCCGAGCCCCTTCCTGGGGAACTACACTCTGTATTTCATCATCTATTGCCTCAGAGTTAGACCACGTCTAGGGGTGCCTGGGTGGCTCAGTTGGTTAAGCCTAGGACTTGACTCAGGTCATGATCTCACCATTTGTGGGGTCGGGCCCCCTCATTGGGCTCTGTGCTGACAGCTCAGAGCCTGGAGCCCGTTTTGGATTCTGTGTCTCCCTCTGTCTCGGCCCCTCCCCCACTCACATTCTGTATCTCTTTCTCTCTCTCTCTCTCAAAAATAAACATTAAAAAAATTATTGAAAAAAATATACCATATCTGTGAGCACCTATACTTTATCTTGATTTATTTTGTGCATCTGTTCATTAAGATATGTCCTAGGGTATCAGAAAAGCCTAACAGAGGTTATTTTTTGGGTCTGGGAATGCTCAAAAAATTTTCCACATAAATTAATGGTAATTGTTTCTTTGCTTTATACATCATTTTGGCTTATGAAAGTTTTCATAGGAACGCTCTGCTTTTGCATAGCGTGGGGAAACCTGTCTTTTGTTTCTGAACTTGGCTTTAGTTCTTATTTATAAATAAATGTATTTATTTGAGAAACATAGGTTTTGCCATAAGGATTTTTGCTTAAGAGTTGGAATTCAAGATGTAAAGGTCACGCGTGGATGGTTACACTTGGCTTTCACCCAAAGCTGTCTTCTCCATTTATTTTCCTCTTGGAGGTGATATATCCTAGTGGGTTTTCTTTCAGTTAGAACTTTGCTGTAGGCCCCATTCCTTTCTGTGTAGATGTGTGACTTTGGGCAAGTTTGATGGCTCAGTTTCCTCATCTGTTAAAAGAAGTCTTTGTTGAGTTTGAGAAGAGTGGGCCGTAGTGTGGTGCGTGGGGAAAATCAATTGGAAATAGGAAGGAGCTTGGATTTAGATATGGAAACGAGAGAGAGCAAAGGACTCTGTCTGGGCTCAGCATAGTGTTGGGCATGCGGTCACCAATTCCTAAGTCATTCTGGATTTGCTCTGAGAGGCTCCCGTCAAATTTGCTTGATTGGAAAGGAAGGTGAGAAAGGAGATATATGCCTAGCGCCATGAACAGAGGACTCTGGAACCAAAAACGAATAGTTTGAATATAATGTAGGAGATAAGAAGTGCCTCACACAACTGGACCTGGTGGTTTGAGAAGGCATCAAATCAGTAGGTAATATAGTTTCCATCTTGCAGACCTCCTGAAGTGAAATATACCTGAATCCAGAGAGAAAAGCCAGTTATGTATGTATGCTGAAGAAATCTGCAAGAGATTTCTAAACTTGCCTCCCCACTCCCCTTCAGTTAAATATACCACGTCATCCCAGGTGCCAATAATTTGTTTCCAGGAAAGAAGCTATGACCTCACAAGGGCTGCATCTTGATATCATGGCAGGATCCCTTAGGTGCCTGACCAGGGAGACCGCCTCTTGAATACAAATATCCTTGCTAATGAGGCGCATTGGCAGGGAGAAGAAGGCCATTCCAAATAAGATAAATGCGGCAGAGGGAGGGCCAAATCCTGCCTGGAGATCTTGAATATTCTGTAGGATACTCAGCCAAAACCTGTCTCTTAGTTTTTCCGTAATGATAGATGACAAAGCCCGGGGTAAAAATAAACCCACTTCCAGTGTTGTTTCTGGCTGGTTCAGCGGGAAACAGCATTGTTAACCTTGAGGGGACTAAGATTTGGGAGGCCTGGCCTCTCCAGGGAGGAGAATGAGAGAAGAAGATGAGTTGCTTCTCAGACTCCCCTGGCCTAGGCTTCAGCAGCCCTCCCTGAGCTCCCATGTACATTTTATCCGCAGAAAGACTCTTCTCGAGGCCGGCCATGTAAACCTCCTTCCTAAGTGCATCCGTTTAAGGCAGGTGGTTGCTCTCGGTAGAGTGCCTACATTTTGTCACGGGTGTAGTTAACACCCCAGCAATCCCACGGGCTGGTTTATGTCCACTGAAGGTGTAAATTCCATGGATGCCTCCATCTGTGAGCCCTGGGAAAAGCATTTGGACCAGGAATGCTGAGAAGCCTTTAGCTGATTTTTTTTGACCTGTCACTTTTGGCTGGATATTTATTTCCCCTTCCCCTTTTCCTGTTTTCAGAAACACTTGGGGAAATAGTAGCTCCCTGGTGGCCGACAGGGACACTTTGTCAGCTTGAAGGAGCATATCTTTTTTTTTCTTTAAATTAAGCAACAAGACATTTGCTTTTATACAAATATTTGTCTCCACTTGTAGGTTTAAATATAAAAACTGATATGTTTCCGGTTATAGATTCTTAAAGTCTTGGTTCCGAAGAGTTAATGCCACAGTGCCAAGACACTCTCAGGGAATAATGTATTGGCAGGATGTAGTTAATTGATAGGTTTCCTTCAGCTAGAAACCCCCTGGGGGAAACAATAATTTTGTGACATTCCAAGATTATTTACATCTAATATAAAATGCAACAATAGTAGAAGTCTTGTGGGTAGATATATTTTTGGTGGGGATATGTTTTCTTTTTGGCCTTTCTTTCATTTATAACTGAGGCAAACAACAACAACAACAACAACAGCAACAACAACAACAACAAAGAGCCAGATGTGACAGCTATTAAGAGAAAAAGATGCATACTATGAATACCTTATGTTTATCTAGTGCCTTTCTTCTGAGAAGTTCAAAGTGCTTTGCAGATGTTATCTCCTCCATCCCCATATGTTATCCTCATTTGAAGAAAGGACTGGAAAATGCCTGAAGTCAGGGAGTGTGTTAGACATCAGATGAGACTGGGTTCTTGGATCTTGCACCACGCCTTGTTCTGGTTTGCACTCTGTATTCAGTGCACCAGGGTTGGAACACAAGCTAGCTGTCTTTAACCAGAGTCTTGTTTTAGACAGCCCCTCATTGCACCCCCTCGGCTGTCTCCCTATGGCCCCACGGCAAAAACACTGAACATGCAAAGGACTCTTGCCAGACCCATGGACACACCCAGTTGCTTCTTGGCTTGTTTCCTGCATCAGCTGTTTGCAAAGTCACTAGCATGGTGTATCAGTAACGTAATTCCAGAGCCACAGCTCTACTGGAGTTAAGATTCAGTGAATTGCTTCTGACTACCTGAGACTAACACCTGCAGAGATACCCCAATGGGAGATTGCATTTTAGAATCCTGGCTAATCAGTCCATCTTTGGCACATCCTAGCACTTCACCCAGACTTCAAGATTCCTTAATGACTAGAAATTGAAATTTATTATTAACATCAAAAGTAGGAATGCAGGAAGCAATATTGCAATTTTCTCTGGAGCTGTTGGCCTGAGTTCCTTCAGAGGTGTACAGGGTTCTATTGTGGTTAAGGCTGTGGTTGGCCAGGATTAGAAAAGCCACCACAAGCCCGTGTTCTTTGTGTGGGTGACAGAGCCATTACTGAAATGCAGGGTGGGGTGTTGCTAGGTTTTCAACCCTGGTTGTCATACTTGTTGAAGCACTTAAAAAATTTATTTGGTGGCTCAAAGGAAGAGCAAGTTAGGGCTTTCGCAAACAGGTCCTTAGATTTCCTCCAGCTTTGTCTGTGTTCGTTCCCCTCTCAGCTTGCTGCGCTGTGTCCCCATATGCACAGAACCAGTTCCAGAATGCACAGCCTTTGTGGCAACCATGAGTGCTTTTGCCAAACCTCCTTCAGGCTTCTGGGTCCCTGACAAGATGGCACTTCCTGGCCCATTTTTGGTTGGGAGAGACTGTGTCAATAGTTCTGGCCAATACTTGGAGTGGAAGTGATGTGTATCGGTTCCAGGACAGGACAGTTAACTGCTGGTGCAAGACCTGGCTGGATTTCCTTCCATCATAGCAACTGGCAAAGCTTAAGATGGCGGCTGCTCTGTCAGCCCCCAACCAATTTATGATGGATGTGAGAAACAAACTTGGTCATTATGAGTCACTATGATTCTGGGATGGACACCAGGCTTTTCAGATGGATACAACTTTCTTTGATTTTCATACCTTAAAATGTGCTTCTTCTTCTGCTTGAAATCTGCACTGTTCCTTCTCTGCTTGGCAGATTCTTCCAGATCCTTCCAGACCCAGTTCAAAAGTTCCTTTCTGTGAAGCTTCTTTTGACATCTTCAGGAAGGTGGATCCTCTCTATTCTGTGCTTCCCCACTAGTCACTGTGCAAACTTCCATGAAGGCCTTAATCACATTTTATTCTTGCTATCTGTTTACATGTCTTAATAGATGCTGAACATCTTGTGGGTAGGAACTGTGCTTAATTTTTCTATCCAAAGTGTCTTATTTCAAAGTACAAGCTCAACAAACATCTCACCGAGAAAATAACACACTCCAAATAATTTATAGATGTAATTAAGATCAACCCACTATAAGGTGTTATAATTCATTGTCCCAATGCTCCCAGATATACGAGAACTGATAATTTACCAAGTATTGGAAGACATTTTTAAAGGTTGATTCCTTTCTTTTTTCAACACTATTTAAGTAACTGTTATATTTCAAACATGTTTGTGGTTCACATAGCTAAAAGGAAGAAAATATTGTACAATCAGGCTCCCATCTTTTGACCATGATCTTTAGAGGAAACGATTTTTTAAAAGATAGGAGGTTTTGGAGAAAATCAACCCTTATGGGCAGTTTTTTGAAGCTGTTGTAGTTGGGTGTTTAGGTCTAGCTCTGCTTATATGAAACAGCGTATTTATTGACTCAATGCCCTCAGTTTTTGTAAATGCATTTATGTAAATCATCAAATGTACCTCCCTTAGTTGTGCGGAATTAGTTCCAATATAAACTGAGGAAGTTTCAATGTCTGCGGTAGATTCCATTCTGGGTAGAAAATCAGGGGAGGTGCTATTTTGTTTAGACGAGGCAGCATATTTACTGCTTGTAGTTTACTTAATTTTATAAATGCACCTGTGCATATTGCCAAATGCACTTCAGTGAGTTAAGAATAGACTCTTAATTCTAACATGAACTGACAAGATTGTGACTCAATGTCACTTGTAGAAGAGGCAAAATCCAGGTCCAGGAGAATGTCAGGCAAGGTCTCACCCTTGTCTCGGGTCTAAGGTAGAAAGATAAAGGTTATGTCCATACTAGGTAGTATCCAAGGTGTGTGTTTGTTTAAAAGTCCCTTAAAGGTTTGAAAAAAGTGAAAAAACCAAAAGATACTTTTGTGGATTCAGCAGCCATTTGATTCTGCTAGCTTGGTTTTAAACAACTATCAATTCTCTCTCTTTTTTACATTGTAGTGGACATCTCTCCTGTTTGCTTGCTCGACATCCATTCCTCCTTCTAGTAATACCTTCTCAGTGTTCGTCTGAGGTCCATTATGTGATACTGCCATAGTTACAAGCAGGGTTCTGGAGCCAGGCTGCTTGGGTTTTATTCACTCGTGTGGTGTGATGTAGGGTGTGTTATTTGACCTTTCTAATCTTGGTCTGCTCCACTATGAAATGGGGAGAAGGATATTACTTGCGTCATAGAATTGATGTGAAGATTAATAAATAAATATGGTAAAACATTTAGAACAGGGCTGATGCATAATATGAATGCAGTATATGTTAGCTCATGAAATTCTTATGTGACAATTACTTTCCTTAGGGACTTTACTGTAAACATGTCTTCTATCACTGGCTGTGGCTATAGAAGTCTGTAACAGACCGATATGGTTTTTTTCTTCAATGTATGTCACTTGATTATTTTTTCTTTGAAAATTGTTAACTTGACAATAAACAAATAAATAAATAAATAAAATATTATTACTAAAAAAAATTTTTTTTTAATGTTTATTTTTGAGACAGAGCATGAATGGGGGAGGGTCAGAGAGAGAGGGAGACACAGAATCTGAAAGAGGCTCCAGGCTCTGAGCTGTCAGCACAGAGCCTGACGTGGGGCTCGAACTCACAGACCGCGAGATCATGACCTGAGCCGAAGTCAGACGCTCAACCGACTAAGCCACCCAGGCGCCCCTATTTATTATTATTTTTAATGTTTATTTATTTTTGAGAGAGAGACAGACCGAGTGTGAGCAGGGGAGGAGCAGAGAGAGAGGAGACACAGAATCTGAAGCAGGCTCCAGGCTGAGCTGTCAGCACAGAGCCTGATGCGGGGCTCAAACTCACAAACTGTGAGATCATGGCCTGAGCTGAAGTCTGACGCTTAACCTGCTGAGCCACCCAGGTGCACCGACAATAAGTTATTTTCAAAAATCAAAACATTATATCTTTAGAGGTAAATTTTACTAGGATACATCTTTATATTGATCATCCATACATTTTCTGGTACATGATGTGCTCCTTCAGTCTGTTGATTAAAGTCTTTCCTCATTTCTGAAAAGTTTTCTTGAATAACATCTTTAAATATTTTTTGTTTCATTATTTCAGTTTCCTCAGAAGGGATACCATTTATGGATATGTTGCTCTTCCTTTGTGTTTCATATAATTTTCTAGCTAATCTTTGTTCTATTTTATTTTCCCCACTATTCTTGATTTGTCCTCTAGCTCACTAAAAAGGGTTTTTAGCAATTTCCCTTGTGCTGTTTCCAAGATAGTCTTGTGTATCTATGGTGGTTTTACTGTTTCCTACTTCCTTCCTGAGCTCTCCAGCTCATATTTTAATTTCTCCTGTTGACTTCCCCTATCTTTCCTGAGCAAATGCATCTTTCCTTGTTTTATAGTATTTTTTTTTTTGTAAATTATGATATGTTTGATCACAGACTTTATCTTTTCTATAGCATTTTTTTTTCTGCTGTTGAGTCTTCACTGCCACTTGTTTTTCCTATTCTGTCCCCTTCCCGCCCCCCCCCCCCCCGCCAATTTTTTTGTTTTAGGTTTTAGTTGGAGGAATTTTGTAATGATTTTGTGCTGGTTCCACCTTGACTTTCCATCATGTGAACGAGATGAGTTCCTCCATGAGTAGCTGTTTGTAAGAGGTTCATGTTAAGGAGTGGGCCTTAGACATTTTGCAGGCTAGCTGGAATTTTCCTTGGATCACACTCAGTTTATGACCCAGGTCATAATATTGAGTCCTTCTTCTTGACTATGCCTCTCTTCTTTTCGCAAAGGAGGCCCTTCTTTGTGATTCCTCAGTTATGCTTTTCCTAGATGTCACTGTCCTGTAAACTGTCCATGACTTAGGTTAATCATCAGTATATAAAACACTCTAGTAACTCTTTTACCAATTTCGAAGAACTAAGTACACAATTTAAGACACTAAAATTTTTGCAGCATTTATGAGAAGAGGCTCTAACATCAAAGTGTTGTCAAATAATCCATTTGATGGAGAGGATAGCACCCACCTTTTAAGAAAGAAATGTTTTTCCCTGCAATATTTCTTGTTGAGATTTAAGTTTTTCCACGTAGAATGTATCTATAGGAGTTCATCTAATAAAATATTTTTGATCAATACATTTCTGGACCAAAGGGTTCTTAAATTTTCAAAGATTAATGATATTCTTGATGAGATTTTCATAAAATGAAGAAAAATCATTGATTTACAAGTCCTAAAAATTACCGAGTTTACATACTATTAAACCTGCTACAACATGTATTTTATACGTCCAGAGAGGCCAAGTGTTTTTACAGATTTTGTGACCTGGGACTTAAGTCTAGCTTTCTAGATTTCTAGTTCTTTATTTCCCTTACACCATCTGCCCAGTTCTGAACTTGGGCCACACAAACCTGAAGTATTGGCAGGAGGGTTGGTGGGAGAAAAGTTTGATGGGAACAGTATTAGTAACTCTTTAATGATGTGTTATTAAAAGCACCTCTTCTTTGGGTCCTTTAATGAAAATTATAAGAGCTTTAAGAAAATATAAAGACTTAGGACCTAACTTTAGTAATCCAGAATATGTGGCAGGGCTTTCTAGAGTGGAATTGTTGGGGGGAACAGAGAGATTTTGAAGGATAGATAATAACTGATTAACCGTGGAAGTGGGATAGAATGATGAGCCTGGCAGCCATCACCTTTTCCTCTAGAAAAACACGGCAGGCTGAAGGAAATGGTCAGTTACTGGATAACAGTCCACGTGAGGGCCCTTGGGTGAACAGAATTAGGCCGTGTATAGTCTAAGGCATAACCATTCTTAGGAAATGATGCGTTTTGTTTTCTATGGCAATTTCCAGATCAAGATCTTTTATTTCACATGGAGTCCAGTAAGGGAGAAGTGACCATACTAAAGCCACGCAAGTTGTCTTTGGCATTTCTACCTCCTTTGGGATCCATTCCTCTGGGCCTGGCCTCCTCAGTTCCGCATTAAATGTCTGCATCTTTTCTCTGGGACCTGGTCCAGCTGACTATGACTTGATAATGCTGAATGAACATCATTACGAAGTTTGGAAGAGAAAGAAAATTCTCAACAGCCTTTCGACCAGTACAACAAATGTCAAATAGCTGTCCTAATTCGTTTTCTTTATCCACCTAACACCCATTCATCCATCAGTTACTAGGTGTAAGTTACCACGCTAGGTGCTGGGCATACAGTGGTGCAAAAGGCAACGTGTTCCTTGACCTCATGGACCTAACAGGCTGGTAGAGAAAGTCACGGCCACAGAGCCATGTGCCATACTCCCTGCTTTCTTTCCCTTCACTTTTGCTCCTTCTGGACAGCAGCCTCTTTTCCATAGGGAGAAAGAGAGAGAATCAGCATTTCTTTAGTTTTGGGGACAAGAGCAGAGACTGAGAATGGTTTTCAAGAGCTCTGGAGGCTGATCCTTAGGCAAGGAGCAAGGGTGAAACAGAGAGGAAAGAACTCCTAAGAAGAAGGAGAGTGGAAGGGAAGGAGGGGAAGAAGAGAAAATGCTCACAGTAGAGCATGGGAAGGTAATGCCTGGTCCAACTCTTCATATTACTGAACATTTGACAGAAATAGAAGATATTCTAGTTGCTCCAATCCAGTTCTTGTTGAAAGAGGTGCTGTTTGCTTGGAATTTTGGTTATATGCCCCATCTTCTTGTTTCCTTGGAAGTCTGTCCTGGAAGTTGTGTTTGTCCCTTTAATCTGTGTTTCTAACAGCCAAGCAAGACCAAATTTGCTGTGCCCAGCCTGGAGAGCCTGGAGCTAAGAGCCCCAGAAAGATAGGAAACCAGCATGGAGGTGTGGAGGGATGGGGGAAGCCAGGGTATCTTCTGACCTCCTCCGGGTCAGAGTAGGAGTGAAGGGCTGGCGGGGTCCTGATGGCTTCTGGGAGAGTCCTGGGCCTGTATCCACCCTGTCAGACCCAGGAAGAAGGTGCTGGATTAAGTTTCCTTTTCAGGGAGTACATCCCCCCCCCCCCCCCCCTTTAAAGTGAAATTGGAACAGTCCTGGGGAAATGGGGCAGGTGTCAACAATCAAGAGACAAGGCTGTTGACACAACTCAGCCGAGGGGCCCTACGGGAGCGATAACCTGGATACCAGGAAAACTACTATTTTCTGGAAGAAGAGGTAGTCCCTTCAGGTCGGGGACGGGGATACGCACGCGACTCCCCCGCTGACAGGTGGACATGGGAGAAGGGCGGGCAGTTAGAAGAGAATCTCAGAGATGGAAGGCCAGAGGGAACACTTGAGTTCGTTTCTCAGCCAGTAGGAAAAGATGTTTCGAGGGACAAGCCCCACCTTAGGGTACCCTACTAAGCCCGCCGCAGGTAGGGCTAGGAGGGGCAGCCCTCCGCTCCAGGAGGGTGTGGGGCAGACGTTCACTTATACACTAAGTCTCTGGGTTTCGGCGGGAGGAGAAAGGGAGAAGCCAGGAGGGGCCAAAGAGGAGCGCAGGCCAGCCAGGCCGGCCCAGACCCGCTGGCAGTTCCAGCCCGGGGGCCGGGGCAGCCCGCGGGGAGCACAGAGCCCGCGCCGGGCGGTCCCCGAATCCACCCGCAGCCCGGGCGCCCGGTAACTCCGGGAGTCTAGCTCTCTAAGGGAACACGAGGCGGCGCCTGGCGCGTCCTGCGCATCCCCGGCCCCGAGGCTCCCAGGCTTTCTCTTCGCCACGAGGCCCCCCTCCCCCGGCCAGAATTTGACGCGAGCGCCGATTTTGGTGCAATGCGAATTAGCTCCAGTCGCCTAGTCGGGAGGGACCGGCAGGCTCCGGGAGCGCCAGAAGCGGGCCGGCGCTGCGGGCCGCGAGTCAACGCCCACCGCCACACGCATCCCCACCGCCGCCTCCCGTCGCCATAACAACCGGCCCCCGCCCGCCAGCCCCGCGCGGCCCGGGGACGCACCCGCCGCGGCCCCCGGCGCGCGGGGAAAGCGCCCCCGCCCTCGGCGCCGGGGATCCAGGCGCCACGCACTCCCGCCCCCACCGCGCCGCTGCGGAGCGCTACGCAGAGGCGCCCCCTCCCGCCGCCAGGGAGGAAAGCCCTCGTGCCCCTGGGACTTGACTGCAGAATTAATAAAGCTCCCCAAGGGGCTGGAGTCCTCTCGCGCGCTCCCCGGCACCCTGCACCTGCCCGGGTCCCCTGCACCTGCCCTCTCCGGGGCTCCAGGGCGCGCGAGGCCGCCAGCCCACGGCGGTGCCCCGCGCCCGGGGCACGGCGCTCCCGGGGAGCAGGACATCCCCGAAGGCGGCAGCGCGCCGGAGGCGGGGAGGCGGGAGGCGGCCGGGGCGCGCGGGGAGGGCGGGGAGCCCGCGGGAGGAGGAGGAGGGGGAGGAGGAGGAGGGAGCAGGGCGGGCGGCGGGGAGGGAGGAGAAGGGAGGCAAGAAAGTAGCAGAAAGTGAGGCTGGCAGCCGGCTGCAAAGGAGCCCGGCGAGCGGCGGCGGCGGCAGGAAGTCTGTGCCCGAGACCAGCAGAAATAAGAGCCAGGGAGGGACCGCGGCGGCGGCGAGAGTGAAAGAGGAAACTGCAGAAGAGGAAGCTCTTGCCGCAGCACAAAGTCTCCGGCTCCCGCGCCGAGCATCCCCACGCGCGCGCCCCAGCCCTCCCGGACAGGCTCGCCGCCGCCCCCTGCGCCCCGGTCGTCGGGCGCCCCCTCCTCAGCGCGCCCACCCCGGCCCCACGCGCCCGGCCGCGCCGCCTCGCCGCCCTCCGCGCACGCCGTCCTCGTCTGCCATGGCCCGGGAGAACGGCGAGAGCAGCTCCTCCTGGAAAAAGCAAGCTGAAGACATCAAGAAAATTTTCGAGTTCAAGGAGACCCTCGGGACGTAAGTGGGGCTCGGGGAGAAAAGGGTGGAGGTGCCAGCGGCCACGGGTGCACAGGCGGCTCCTGCCGCCACCGCCACTGCCACCGCGGCAGGAACAGGCTGGTGGCCGCGTCCTCATTGTCCGGTTCTCGGCTCCGCGGAGCCCCCCGCGTGTCCAACGCGTGGGTCTGCGTCCCCGGGGCGCGGGTGGGCACCGCTCCCGGGCGGGGGCGGGAGGAGCTCCGAGCTTTGGGGAGGACAGTCACCGGCAGGCGACTTTCCACTTCCCCTGACACCGCCGCCCTCTCGACTTCTTTCTCCCCACGCGTGACTGTGGGCTGAGCATGGTGGATATTAACGTTTACCTACCGGTCGTGTGCGTTTACTCACCGTGTGTGTGGGCGCACCGTGGAGAGGAGAGATGTGGTCACGAGAAAATGGGGCTTTGGCCATTCCCATTTCTGTCCTTCCATCATGTGTTCTTACGGAATCGACATCTGCACGTACTAGGTGTAGGCAAGACTTTGGATGCCGCGCGATTATGGAAGGGAAGAATTTCGCAGTGTTCTGGGTCACGTGTGGGCAGAGCCTTACCTGAGCGTAGGTCCATTTCACAGAGACTCAGCTGCACACGCTGGGGTGCGTGGCTCCAGGGAGGGTCTGTGAGTGTCTCCCTACAGGCGATTTCTCTCCAGGGCTGTTCTGTAGTCCAGTGCTGGTGGCTGTGGCTCAAGAAAGCAGAAATACTCCGAAGTCCATGGCGGGAATGCTCCAAGCATGTGCTGCTCAGTTCAGCTGCTGTTCCCTTTCTGCCCAGGAGTTGGTTTTTGTTTGTTTTGTTTTGAAGCGCCTCAGAATAGGTAAGGAAGCTGATAGTGAAAGAGAATCAGGCACTGCTGGGGTGAGTCTGAAGTTCAAGTTATGTTCTCCCCTCATGTGATCAGTATCTGTTGGTGATCAGCATCTGTCAGTATATATATTCTCTCACACACACATGTGCTATATGAACGGAACATTTTGCAGGGGTTCATGGAGGTGTTGATTAGGCTGGGAAGAGAAAGAGGAGGTGTTAGGTGAGATAAACCACTGTGTTCTTCCTTCTTTCCTTCCTCCCGCCCCCCTTTACTTGCTTTTGTGGTTGGTTTGCTTTCCAGAACCACATTTTTCAAACCCAGGTGGTCTCCTGCCCCCTCCTTAGGGTGCCCCACAGTTGCTCAGTCATTTGCCCTCGCCCTCACCTTTGCAGTGGGTCCCCCAGATGGAAGTTGTGAAGGCAGCATTCCCAGCCTTGCTTCTGATTCCCAGGAAAGCACCCTGGCGAGGCCGAGAATAGGGTCTCCCAGCTGCTGTGCTGCACGTTAGGGAGGGCACCTGTGGGTACAGACGGTCTATCTTTGTTGGGATGAAAACAGAAAGGACTTAGACTTTTTCGTAAGGAGGGTCTTGGGACTGCTTCTCTCAGCCCGGCCAGTTAAGGGGTGAGTTTTGGTCAGAACTTTTGAAAATTGCTACTGAGGCTTATTGGGATTTGGGGTTTGGACACGGAGATGCTCAGGTTATGGAGAAACCAGAAGCATGCCCTTGCTTGTCATCCTGAGACCGGTTATGTGGCTGCGGATGAGGGGATGCCAGAGCGCGGAGTCTCATCATGTGGGAATGCCTTCCTTTGCATGGCATATCCCCACCTGAACCCCTTGCTCTGGCCCCCCCTGCCCGCAGCCTCCATGGGGACAGAGGCATTTCCCCCTAACTGACTCCTGCTTTTCAGGAGAGCCCTGCAGCCGCACCTTTGCAGCAGCCTGGTGTTGGGGGGGGAGCGCTGAAGCTCAGTGAGCTGTGGCTTTATTGAGTGGCTCCTGCTGTAGCAGGCGCTGTTTGGGGGGGTGACTGTGGGTGGTTTTTCCTCCGTGAAGGATGGGGGTTTGCCTTCTGGTGCCAGAGAGACCAGTGGAGCTGCTGTGGAACAGTCTCTTGGACTGTGGTCAGGTGCCCGGTGAACTTGGGCATGGGTTTCTATTGGGGTCCCAAAGCTTTGCCTCCTGCCTTGGAAATAATTCTTTGGAAAGAAGCTTCCCAGTGAGGCCTGTGGTGCAGGCGTGGGTTCTAGAAGAGTCTAACACAAATAAGAAAATGGTCAAAATGTTTTTGTTCAATGACATAATAGTAGTCATCGTAGGTGACTTTCTTAAATGAATACCGTGTATCGGGTATTATTCTAAGTGTCTTACATGTATTTTACTCTCATAATAACCTTACAAGGTAGGTATTTGCTATTATCCCCAATTGGCAGATGGGAAAACTGAGGCAACAGAACGATTAAGTGACTTGCCAAGCGTGAGCTAGGTATTAAGTGTGGAACCTAGGCAGAATAACTCATTACAATCCCTATGGCATTGAGCCACTTTGTGGGTTATGTAACAGCAAATGTTTACTAATAATCTGATTTAACTTCAGTATTTGGAAACCTAGCTTTAGTATTAATGCAAGGAAAACATGATTATGGGGTAACCTGTTATCTAAATACAGTAACATTTCAAAGCTCTTGGATAATCAGCATTATTTTGTCTCTTTGGACTTTCTAGCAGTCATGTGAAGTTTAGGATGCCTGTTTCACGCTGGGCCAGCTCCAGTGACCTTGGCCTGAGTCTAAATAGGGAGGTTGCTTCCAGTCCTGTCTGTGTAGATGTTGAGTCTGGACCCCTCTCCTGTTTGTAATGAAACCTACTGTCAGTCAGAGGCATCACTGATCACGATTGGGATTCATTTCCAAGGTATTCTACAGCTCCAGTCATTTTGTTTGTCACACCTTCCCCATATGTCTTCAAGATCCTAAGGCAGGAAAGCCCTGGCAGGAGCCAGACTGTCATCTTAGAGTGTTAAAATGCTTTTAAAATAAAGCGATGTAAAGGCCAGAGGAACACACTTGGCCAGACTTTGTAATCCGATACCTGGCTGCCTGATTCAGGTAACTTTCTGTGCAGAGTAGAACACTTACAGTTGAAGCCAAAGGGTCAAGCCATTTAGTTCACGTGGTCAGAGGGGCCTTGATGGGGACTGGGGGCCAAATGGGAGTGAAGACTGGCTCAGGAGGGTGGGAAAGAGATTAGGGGAGCCAGGGACAGCCTAGGTGAAGGGACCTGCCTTTGGGATTTGGGCCTGGGTTAGCTGATGTGCCTCTGAGTCAGGCCTCAGGAAGAACCTGCAACTCGTGGGCTGCCTGTAGCTTCCTTTGAAAGGAACTCCAGAACCTGAGATGGAAGACCTAAGCACTATTTATGAATCAGAGACGTATTTTCAGGTCCTTGGCACACTGTGGGAGCAAATAAATGTTGTGTAACAGCAAATCAGGGATAGTGAGCATTTCTGTCCGCGCATTTGCTGAGGCCCTCCAGACCATCTCTAGCGGAGATGTCCTTCAATGACTTCTGAAGTGAAAAAAATGATGCTGTGCCATTCGGAGAAGTATATGGATGGCAAGAAATCTTTGGTGTGGTGTCCAGGAAGTACCCCAGACTCATGGAAATCACTTCTCTAATTTTGATGCCATGGAAGCCATCTGGACAGAGAAGGTCTGAGTCCTTGGCATGACACAGAATGATTGTCCCAATTTCCTCCTTTCCTCTGGAGTATAGGAAATGGCCTGTCCTAGAAAATAGATCTTCATCTCTGCAGGGTGTGAATACATGCTTTTCTTATAGACTGAACATTTTACGGTGTTTGCTGTGATTGCTGTCTGTAGGGGGCTGGAACTGGCCATCATGGAGGATTGGAGCCTGGCTTTCAGGTATGGCTCAGCCACTAATAGGTTGTGTGGCCTGTGGGCTGCTTGGTCATTTGTCCACACCACTCTCTCCCTGTCTCAGCTTCCTTGTCTCTAAAGTCACAGGGGCAAGGAAGACAAGATGGTTTTCAAGTGCCCTTCCAACCCTGAGATTTTATGGCTCACCTGAATCAGGAAGGTACTTGCGTGGTTCTTTACGAGCCTTCCTGCATGGCTAGTGCAACTCATTTCTGTTTGGAGCGACATTTTTATGCCCAGGCTCGTAGCAAAGTGAAAACAGCTCAGGACAGGAAGTCTTATCCTACTTCATGTCAATAGCATAGCGTGTTCCCTTTTCCATCAAACGAGTGCCTGCTGGGTGCTGCTTTAGGAAGAGTATAAATAGAAATTTCCGTGGGGCAACCACTGTCTTTTCCCACTAGTATCATACTTCCATTCCTTATTCTGAAATTGCTCAGTAAATACACCTGTTGAGGACACAGGTGATTGACTTATCTGAAAGCCCCAGTGGGAACCACATTCAATGGTTCTTTTTTGGGACGTGTGTGTTGCGGGGGAGGGGTAGAAAGGCAAAGCGGCTTCAGGTGGTTTGTGTATTTGGCTGATTTTGTAGTATTTATTCTGGGATTACTCAGAATTTTAGAGTCTGGGAGAAGCATTTGGAAGAATATTAGCAAGAGGGAAACAGAGGTGGAAGTCCCTAGATTTCTCCCTGAGGGTGTCCCAGCTGCTGTGTTCACTTGTATTTCTCAGCTCCGTTTTGTTGTGAGGAGGATATACATTCAGCCGCTCGTTTGCTTAAAGATCTCTGTTGAGCATCTGATCTAGTCTGGGCTCTGTGTGTGGGGGTGTGGTGGCACATCGCTGCAAACAACAACGAAAAATGCCTGCCCTCTTGGAACTTACCTTCTGGTGAGAGGGCCTGGGAGTGAAAAAGATAAGTAAGTAAAATGTAGAGTGTGATGTGTAGTATACATGTGAGGGAAAAAAGCCAACCAAGGAAGGGTTTTATTTATTTATTTATTTAGAACTGTAAATGCTTATTCATTTTTGATAGAGAGAGCACAAGTGGGGGAGGGGCAGAGAGAGAGGGAGACACAGAATCCGAAGCAGGCTCCAGGATCTTAGCCATCGGCACAGAGCCCGATGCGGGCTGAACTCCCGGACCGTGAGATCATGACCTGAGCCGAAGTCGGACGCTTAACATTTAACGGACTGAGCCACCCAGGTGCCTCAGGTGCTCCAGCAAGGAGCCATAATGATGGCTGAGTAGTCAGGGATGGCCTCACTAAGAAGCTAACGTGGGACGGCTGAAGGCAGAATGTTCCCATCAGAGGGAACAGCGAGGGCTGAGGGCTTGCCGGGGAGCTTGTCCAGTGTTCAGAGAGGTCCGTGTGGCTGGAAGTTTGTGGTTGGGGGAAGGGAGTGGGAGCTGAGGTAAGAGAGGCATGGGGGTGAGGAGATCGGGTTCCTCAAAGGGCCTTTGCAGGCCACAGTAGAAACTGCTTTTGCTCTGAGAGAAATGGGGGACATTGGAGGGTTTTGAGCAGAGGAGCACCTTGAAGTGACTTAGGTGTTTCCATCACAGAGTGATCTGTGTGCCGTGTTGAGGACTGTCTGGTGGTCTCCAGGGCAGAGATGGGGGGACCAGCTTGGAGGCCATTGCAATGATCCAGGTGAGAGACAGAGGTGGTTTAGAAGGGGGAACCTTAGCTACACAGGCTCCACTTCTCATCAGAAGTGGTTGGGTCCTCGATATTTTTGGAAGGGACAAGCAGAAAGGAATTGCTGTGGTTGGATATGAGATTCTCCAAGGATATGGGGTTGGAAAAATGGTGCCATTGGGTGGTTTGGGTCAGTTTATCCAAGGGTTTTCTGAGTGCCTGCTCTGGGAAGCTCCAGGAAACAGTTTAGAAGGTAAGCGCACGTCCTTCGGGCTTCTGGGCCCTCCCTGTGAGGGACTCCTGCATCCCCAGGTGAGTTTCCTTCCCTCTGAGCTTGTGTGGAAAGGGCTTTTGAAGGGCTTCCTCCTCAGTCACAGAGGGAAAATTGTGGCAAGCCGGACATTTTAGCAGCTGGGAGAACTGCTTAACTTTCTGGGAAAATGCTGGGTGTTGCCTGTAGAATTATCAGTAGGAAGAGCTAGCTCACCTGCACAGGTGGGCCTATGCACTATAACTCTCCCACTCGATTTGGCCATTTAAAGCCCAAACATTCCATGAAAAATAATAAACACAAGACTCTTTTCTACTCCTTTTTTTGGCAGGATGTTTTATATTTGGAGGGGAAAAGCCAGACATTTTTCTTGATTGGAAAAAAGGTAACAAATGCTAGTGTCCTTATTGATTAGTGTAGTGGGATTTGGGAAATTGCTCCTTTGGGCAGAGAGCTCATTCCAGAGGGGCTCGTAAGGACTGTGTCTCAAGTAGAACTTTTTGGTTTGAACTTGGCCACTGAATGGACAATAATTAGGCTTGGTAGGTGGACATTTGTGTCCCCTCAGGGGAGGATTTTAGGGGTTAATTTGTTGAGTTTTTCTTTGGCTGGGTCTCCATAAATCCCTTTAATCTTGCCTTTCCCCAAATAAATCTCCTTAATCCCCTTCAATCTCTTTCCTTCTCCTCCTCTCTCCTCTGGGACGGCTTAGGCATTGATCCAGTGGGGGATTGTCACATTTCTGATCAGCTTGCACTCACAGTGGCAGACCTCCACCCTCATGCCTCCCATTTCACAGGAATCGTCAGGGAGCCAGACCCCCCTGAGGACCCATATTTTTAATTGAAGAAGGAACTGCTTCTGGGTGACCAGCAGGAAGACTGGTATCCTGGTCAGTTGCCTTAAGTTTCTTTTCTGGCCCAAGATGGTCAGCCCAATGCATATGTAGCTAAAAGGGGAGGATCTGTGGGCTCTGGGAAAGATGCTGTCCTGATCTTTCTCAGTTCATGTTGCTTGTGTCCCTTTGACTTTCTCTGGTGCAGGAAACCACTTTTTCCCTGGGCTAGCTTTCATTAGATCCTGCTTGATTAAAAAGATGTTTATTATGCAGTATATGTATTATTCGGGCTCCATTCAGGCCAAAGGTAACCTTCAAATGGATGGCACAGGCCAAGTTCGTGTGATGGCACACCAAGTCCCTTCCACATCTCCAGCGATCAGCTATGTGTCTTGTGCTATTTTTCCTAGTTATTTCAGAAGGATTCAGAAACCGAGGGATTCTGTCTTTTGGATAACACCAAATCTTGAGGATCAGCTTTTATTATTTATTTATTTAATTTATTTATTTTTAAATTTTTATTTATTTTTGAGATAGAGAAAGAGCATGAACGGGGGAGGGTCAGAGAGAGGGAGACACAGAATCCGAAGCGGGCTCCAGACTCTGAGCTGTCAGCACAGAGCCCAATGTGGGGCTCGAACTCATGGACTATGAGATCATGACCTGAGCCGAAGTCAGATGCTCAACCGACTGAGCCACCCAGGCACCCTGAGAATCAGCTTTTAAAACAGCATCCTTGGTGAGGCCAGGTAGGGGAGGCAGCGGGAGGCCGTGAGCCATAATAGAAGGGTGACTCCAGCCCAGCCGTTCCTAGCTGTACGCCTCTGGAGAGGTTCCTTAATCTTCCCGAGTTAACATGTAGTTGGACGTTGTTGCCTTGTGGGATACTTGTAAGGATTCAGTGATGTACATGAGGTGCCTGGCACATAATTGGGTTTAAGTAAACGGTAGCTGTCATCAGCTCTGGTCGCCATCAGCAGCTGTGGTTGAGGGGGACTGCCAGTGGCAATTCTGGGTACCTTGGGGAAGAACATGTCCGTATCTGTTGGAAATTGATTTTGGGAAGCTCTTGTTGCAAATATGCACAATGGTGCATACTTGACCTACTCCCCTCCCCCGTCCCAAGTTGATTTAAGAAACTACCAACAAGTCTTCCATCAGTCAGGAAGAACAATTGCTGGTTGTTTTGCACAGCACAGTAGTGAGTAGCTAAGTAGGTAGGCTCTGAGGTCACTGGGACACGAGTGCAGATCTTGGTCCTCTGCTTCCTAGCCATCTGGTTTTGGGCAAATTGTTTGGCCATTCTCAGACTCCTGTCCTCTCCCGTAAAATGGGATAAGACCAGCACATAGTCCCAGGGCTGTCGTGAGGATTACATGAAGGTGCATGAAAACCACTTAGTGCAGGGCATGGCCTATGGATCTGTCTTGGTAAGTGCTCATTCCCTCTCATTAGCCCCTGGGGTGCCGGAACAGTGCTCCTCAGAGGCCGTGTGCACAAAGTTGGAGGGTCCATGGAGCCATTCAACATTTGCTTCCCAAAGGAGGGTGATGAGTTCATAGAGTGCTGGCATTAACCAAGAGACCCAGCCAGGAACGTCCTCCGGGCCAGCTCGGGTACTGGAGTGACCTAGTTTGCTGGATATCACAGGCTCTTTCCTTCCTCTGGTTATCTTATCAGCCTGGTCTCTGCACCTCTCCCTGCACCCTCAGCTGGGTCTCGTCTTGTGTTGTGTTTTAGCCTGTCCCTATCTGCATCAGCTTGTGCAACAGCTTTCCAGTGGCAGCTTCTGTCTTCTTCCCAAACAACACATAGGCTTCGGTGCGGCTGTGGCCCCGCTTTGGCTTAAACATGTTTTTCCTTTCTGAGAACTGCTTCAGTGTGTGGGCTTTGTTTCTTACTGAAAACACGTTTTGATTTGAGGACTTAAGTAATTTATTTGCAGTATGACAACACATCATGGAGTTGAGTAGTTTAAAATCGATATGTAATAGGGCGCCTGGGTGGCTCAGTCGGTTAAGCATCTGACTCTTGGTTTGGGCTCAGGTCATGATATCACAGTTCGTGAGTTCAAGCCCCGCGTTGGGCTCTGTGCTGGCAGTGTGGAGCCTGCTTGGGGTTCTCTCTCTTTCCCTCTCTCTGTGCCCCTCCTGCTCTCTCTCTCTCTCTCAAAACATTAAACTTAATAAAATCAATATGCACTGAGTTAATTTTGGTGGCAGAATATTTAAGAAATGGCAGCATGTATGTGTATATACCACATGGACATGTGTAACAGCTTATTTAAAAATCTCTTTGGGGGGATTGTTGGATGGGGTGTGGGAGAAGATCTCAAATGTTTAATTTCCCAGGTCTTAGGATGTCAGTGACAGTTGGGAAGCAGATGTCCAGATTGGGCAATATCCTCTGTCTTGACCTCTCCATTTGAGCCTTTTTGATGGCCAAAGTCTGGGGTGACAGCATACTGGGACCTCTGTAATGGGGTGAGCAGGGGGGTAAATGCATCTCCACTTTTTGGGAGGACCTCTCTGTCTTTCATGACCACAGCACACATCACTGTAATTGCCTTCACACTGAATTGGATTTGGTGCTGTAACTGGAACCTTAAAGGTTTTTCCTCCCTTGCTTTTTAAGGCAGAATAATATTCCATTGTGTGTCTGTACCCCATTGTGTGTATTCATTCATCTGGCGGTAGACAGTTGGAGTTATTTCCACCTTTTGGCTCTCATCAGTAGTGCTGTATGCACGTGGGGGTACACATATCTCTTCAAGTCCCTGCTTTCAATTCTTTTGGGTGTGTACCCAGAAGTAACATTGCTGGATCGTATGGTAACTCTATGTTGAAGTTTTGGAAGTACCACCATATTGTTTTTCACAGCTGTGTGGTGTTTTACAGTTGGCGAAATGTTTTTACCTGCGTGGTCCGTGGGCAGCAGTTACTGCCTTCATTTTACAGATAAGAAAATGGAGGTGCAGAGAGGTTTAATGACTCATGGGAAAAGGCTGCTGAATGGCAGGTAGTTATTTAAGTGTCTTCTGACTCCCAAGTTCAGTGCCCTTTCTCCTGTGTCACATGATTTACAAGTTGGTGGGGTTGATGGGAATAGAGAATATTAACAAACTAATAAGAAATACCTCCCTTTCTGTGGATGCATTATAGAATGGCAAGGAGATAGGCTCTGATTTGTGACAATTGCTGATTTCCATGGTGTAAATACTCCCACATGGAACAGTTTCAAGCTCCCCATGGCTTAACAACCTACTGCAGAATTCTCCAGTCAGGCTCTTACGAGTGGGTATGAGGTGACTCCAGCAAGCCAGTGAAGGAACTAGGGTCAGGAGATCGGAGTGAGTCCTAGCTCTGTCACTAGAGAACTGCGGAATCATGATATTATCCCCTCTACGTCTTGATTACCTTGTTTGTTAAATGGATAATTAAACCTGAATTACACCTGCTTACATTACAGATCTGTTGTTAAGTCCCAAATGAGATAAGGCATGTGTGGTAAGGCCTTATACAAATAGAATGTATTATTATGTTATGAGGATTATAGCTTTAAAAATAGTCCTTTCTCATAAATGTTAGTATCACATACATTCTTTGAAACCTAGGTATCATCTTTTGGGCAGTGTTCCCGTAGAAGTTGTCAACGTTGACTCAGGAAACGTCAACAAAAACTGAAGTTTCATACTATAGTTTAACTGGCTCTACTCAGGTGCATGTTGTTTTTATTCTTAATGTTTGATTGGTACCTTAAAAACCTCAAAAAAAAGTATAAAAGCAACATGTCTTCCTAGTAGAGAATTTGAAGGGTCTGGAAGAGTGTCGTAAGGAAGGCCGTAAGAATTGTCTGGATGGGTCTTGGGTAGTCGGTCTCTGGAGGGGGTGAGGAAATCTCAAGAGACGCCCCGGAGGTCAGCTGCTGGGGCTAGGGTCCGGCTGTGGTTATTTACTGATTGGTTGAAGATATTTCATTATTTTACCAGCTGGGCTGGTGGACCCACTGTGCACAGGTTGGGTATCTGCTCTGGATAAAGGGGGTGGTGGTCTTTGTTGAGTGCTATGGGTGTCTGATTATTTGCATTAGGTTGTTGTTGGTGCGGGGCGGGGTGGGGCGGGTGAAGGGTGTTCTTGGGGTTATGGTCCTGATCTCATCTCTGCCCTCATCCGCACCTCTGAACCTGTACACTGGCTGCAGGGGGTCAGGTGCTGGTGCTCACAGAAGACCCTGTTCAACAGACATCTGGTGGGCTGCTTATACACGTGGGAAGAAAGAGCTAAAACTATATCCAAGTGTGGCTGATGCTCCCTGGTTGGGGTAGGTCACAAGAACCTTGGCTTCTCAGGTACTTCACGATATAAAATAAAAACTGTTTGCTATAGACCGGATGTTTTTGTCTCCTCCCCACCCAGTTTTATGTTGAAACCTAACCTTCCATGTGGTGGTACTAGGAGGTGGGGCCTTTGGGAAGGGATTAGGTCATGGGAGGAAGGCCCTCGTAGGGGATTAGGTCTCTTGTAAAAGAGACCTACCCTGGGGGGCTCTGTGGCCCTTCCGACTCTCGAGGGCACAGCAGGAAGGCGGCCATCTATGAAGCAGGAAGTGGGCTCTCACCAGACCCCGAGAGTCTGCCCACGACCTTGTCATGGACTTCCAGTCTCCAGGACTGCGAGAAGTAAGTTTCTATTGTTTATAAGCCACCCAGTCTATGGCATTCTGTTACGATAGCTGAAAGGGACTAAGACCTTACACACACAGTCCTGCCTTCTGCCAAATGGCTCACACCAAAACCAAGCCAAGCCTCTCTTTAGAACATGTTCACAGTGTGTTCACAATGAACTCATTTTTTTTTTTTAATAGAGAACAGGGGAGGGACAGGCGGAGGGCAGGAGGGAGGGAGAGAGAGAGAGAGAGAGAATGAGAGAATGAGAATCTTAAGCAGGCTCCACGCTCAGTGCAGAGCCTGACGCTGGGCTTGATTCCATGATCCTGGGATCGAATCGAATGACATGAATCGAAATCAAGAGTCAGCCAACTGAGCCAGCCAGGCACCCCCACAGTCCACTCATTCTTGCAGTCAGAAGGTGAGGTCTTTCTAACTTGAAGGGATACCGGCCAGGCCGCTCTCATTGGTGGGCTGCCTGAGGTCCCACAGTTGGTCTGGACCACATCTAGAGTGTGGATGTCATGTTATCCCTGCTGATGGTGACAGTGAACATGAGAGGCACCGTACCATCCCCATCAACATGACGAGAGTAACCAGAGAAGAAACCGTCCGCGTTAGAGGTTTCTCACTTCAGCCGTTGTTTATGTTCCTGGAGCCTCAGTGATGCACTTTGTAGGTGTGCAAGGTGAGCTCCGGAGAGAATTCGGAGCTGGGAACACCGCCGCTGCCTCTGCAGGTTTTCCTCTGGCCATGCTGTGGCTCCCTGGCCGTGGGGGTCCCCAGGTGGGGGAGAGGGAGCCGCATTCAGAGACCTGAGAGCAGAGTGGGGGCTCCTGTGTCCCTACAGGGGCTCGCTGGCAAAGCCCCACATCAGGAGCCTGTGTGGAGGCCACTGGCTCAGATGAGATGCCCCACATTTCATCAGTGTTTGTTGAGTAAATGAATGGATACGTGGAGTAAATGGAGCCCTGGCATTGATTAGATTAAGGAAGTGCAAATCCTAACTGCCATTTACGAGTTATGAGACTTCAGCAAGTTGTATAATCTTTCTGAGCTTCTGTTTTCTGATATTTAAGTGGAGATAACAGTACCTACCTTTCCAGCTTGCTGTGGGGTCGTGTTGTAAAAAAACAGGAGATACAAGACATGTTGCATATTACAGGTGATAAGAAAAGGGGCACTTACTTGGTTTTTAAGTAAATACATGTTAAATTCCATCATGTGATTTTTTTTCTTTTTTTTTAAATTTAAATTTAAATTAAATTTAAATTTATTTTAATGTTTATTTTTGGGACTGAGCACGCATGGGGGAGGGCCAGAGAGAGAGGGAGACACAGAATCTGAAGCAGGCTCCAGGCTCTGAGCTGTCAGCATGGAGCCCGACGTGGGGCTCAAACTCACGGACTGTGAGATCATGACCTGAGCCGAAGTCGGATGCTTAACTGACCGAGCCACTCAGGCACCACTGTCATGTACTGATTGAATAGACGGCTGTTAAGCTCTTACATGTGGCTGCTGCTGTACCAGCCGGGGCTTCGGCGGCAGATGTGAGATGCTGTCCCCCGTGTCCTAAATGTATGCAGCTGTATTCTAGTCTCTGTGCCCTGCTCCTGTGGTGTCTCCTGCTTCCATCACCTTCCCGTTGGTTCCGCAGGGTTCTCCTTCAGTCCAATCTCTTCCGTCGAGAGGCCCTGGACATAAGAAGCCTACTGGGGGGCTTCTCTGTCCCTGTTCTTCAGTCTTGGGCTTAGACTGCGAAGGGTCTGTTGTTCCAAGGTTTTTCTTTCGCGAGAGTTTTCTCTGCTGGAACTGCCAGCTCTTTGAGAGCAGGGGACATCTCCCACATGTGACGTCCCTGAATCGCCCACAGTAACCTTGCACACTGAGCAACAGATGGAGGGTGTGTTTGGTTCAGTTTTAAAAATCCCGAGTCGTGAAGTTGTCTCAGTCCTTGCTCAGGAAGCTGGCTTTCCTAAATGTTTTCATTACTGGTAAGCTCTTCGGGATGTTCTGTCCCAATTTTGTCCCCCCTCTGGATTTCGTCTCTCTGGATGGTCACCACTTTTCTGCATGTGGATTAGTCACTGGTGGATTAGCTGGGGTGAACTTTTAATCTGTGGGGCTTTTCCTGGCTTCCTCCCTTAGCCTGTTGGCAGGTTCTTTCTGTTGGCCGCCATCGGGACTGCACTCCGGGAAAGGAAGAGTTGTCAGGCTCCGAAACCAGAGTCTTCCTCAGTAGGATGGCCCCACGCTACATATCAGTGAAGTTTGCATCATTATCCGCTCTGTTGGTTGGGCACCACAATTAGCTGTGTCCTGTGCTGTCCTTTTAAATACTATTTTCTGTTCCTTCTTGAGATATCTCACCTCAGACATGGCTTGTTGGTAGTCTTGAGATCACTCATGGAAGCAAGGCGTAGTTGGCTTTTTTCATCTTTCCCTTGCAAATCGGGCCTTTAAGGGCTTTATGACTTTTTTTCCTGCAGGCCAGTGTGTCTAAAATCCAAAGACGAACCCGTGGCTGTAGTAATCAACTGCATCATTTTTCTTCAGAAGCTGTGATGTCTGCAGAACTGAGGATAGGATGAGAACTTTCTGGGCATGCACAGTAGTATTCCCTGATGTTTTCCCCCCTCAGAATCTATCAAACCCTTTGTCTCAATGTCCCAGATTTATTGACTCTTGAGGTAAAAGTTTTCTTTGTTCTCGGTACCTGGGCCAGACCTCCTGAGTGAAAAAAATGTGCGTGTTTTTTCTTTTTCTTTTGCCAACACCTACTTTCTGAAAGTACTAGATTTTCTGAGGAGGTTGCCAAGGCTGGCATTCATGCGAAGGTGTGGAGGTGGTTTGAAAAAGAATAATAATGGCTACCGTATTTCAGTATCTGCTGGGCAAGGGATACTTGGCTGGACACTTGACCGTTTAATTTGTCACTAACCTGTGTGTTACGTACTGTTTGACAGTTGAGAGCTGACTGGCCCCAGGTCACGTGATTCATAAGTCACAAGACAGAGATTGAATTTCTTCTGGCTGAAGAAGCTTCTGGAAGCTTCACAAGTGCTCAGACTGAGTGGAGCAGGCTTCTCCGGGGTGTGTCCTAGGAATCTGCACCACTTGGCATGGTCCCGGGGGCGCTGGCAGGGAGACTTGTGTGCCCTGTGTATCATGACCATTGTCGTTGAGTCTCCAGAACTTCACCTCATTTCAGGGATGTGTTGGAGGCCGTGCCTTCGTGCTGGAGCTGGGAAGTCGTATTGTGTTCAGTGTGTGGGTGAGGAGCTGGGGACTTGGGGATCTGTGACCTGGCTCGTGCTCCTCAGGAACCTCTGTACCGAGAGGATGGGGCCTAATAACTGATTTACAGGTTAAGGATCCGTTTTGTCATTGGGCTGCTATTTCTGTACTGGTTAAATGAAGAAGATAATTTTTTAAATGTTTTATTTATTTTTAATAATTCTTTAAAAAAAATTTTTTTTAACGTTTATTCATTTTTGAGACAGAGAGAGACAGAGCATGAATAGGGGAAGGTCAGAGAGAGAGAGGGAGACAGAATCTGAAACAGGCTCCAGGCTCTGAGGTGTCAGCACAGAGCTCGACGCGGGGCTCGAACTCATGGACTGCGAGGTCATGACCTGAGCCGAAGTCAGGCGCTTAACCGACTGAGCCACCCAGGCGCCCCAATGTTTTATTTATTTTTGAGAGCGAGAGAGAGAGAGGGAGGGGCAGAGAGAGAAGGGGACAGAGGATCTGAAGCGGGCCCCACGCTGACAGCAGTAGGCCCAGGTGGGGCTCGAACTCACAAACTGCGAAGTCATGACCCGAGCCAAAGTCAGAAGCTCAACTGACTGAGCCACCCAGGCACCCCGAAGATAACTTTTAACACACCCAGAAAACCCTGAGATTTCAAATTAGACTGTTTGCAAAAGAAAAAAAATAGAGTGCTCACCCCAGGGCTCTGGCAAACAAAATGTAGTGTTCTCTGGAACTTACAAAATACACATCATGTATAGCTTAGGTATCCATTAGCAAAAGGTCATGCAAAATTCAGGCAGATATCCCAAAATTCAGATCAAATCTGGTTTATTAATTGAAATGGCTAAGATGTGCACAGTATGATCTCTTTCCTTGTCCCTCCTCCATGAGCTGGTGTTGAGCTGGTTACCAAGTGGCTGTCCAGCTAGTAGGGGACAGATATTGTTACATTGTTTACTCCCAACTCGGTGTCCTTTCCTCACTGAAATTTTTTAAAAATTGTTTTTGCTCTGATCCCACTAATGTTAACTATTTCCCCTTTCTTGTTACAAAGTATTCTAAATGCTTTTCAAAAGTTTATTAGATGAGAGTTAACTTTTTCTCAGGGCTTGGTAATTTTAAAGTCATTTCTCACTGTGCACTCAAGGCCTCATCATATATGATGTAACGCAGATGATTTCTTTATATTTTCACTAGTTGGAAAATATCAGGAGGGAGCCAATATTTAATGGAAATATTAAAAGTTTTGAACACCTGCTGTATTAAGGAAGACGTGCCAGTGTGCTATGCGATGTTACTCATTGTTTCTCTTCAGGATATGTTTTGAAATCTGTTTCTCTAATGATTTATATGCAGGATGACCTTTTCCCGCTGTTACAGGCAACATCTCAGCCTAAAGAAGCAGCGAGGCTTTATCTTGTATTGAGTTCACATCCAGAGATAGCAGGAGCCAAGCTGTTTAACATTCCAGTCTGAGGTTCTGAGTTTGCATGCGTTTCCTTCTGGAGAAGGCATCTGACACACGCAGCTGAGCTCACAGGCCATTTCGCAGCCGAAGAGGCCTCATTCCTTTGGACTCCAGAGTGACCTCTGTGCTCCTGCACACTGATGCCTTCTGGGGCCAGCTTCCGGGTGTGCGAGCTTCACAGTCACACAGTTACGTGGGCTTCTCCCTCTCTCTTGAAATTCTCAATATTCTTTGAACAAGGACTCCCCTCCCCCTTCCTCCCCATTTTCATTTTGTACTGGGTTCTGCGAGTTACATAGCTAGTCTGACCCCTTTTAATTATAAAATTTTCCCCTCCACCCTTTCAGCCTGATGTCAAAGGGGTTTTACTGATTGATTCAACTTTTCTTAGGGTTACTGGTTAAAAAAATTTACTGAATACTAGGGGCGCCTGGGTGGCTCAGTCGGTTATGTGGCCGACTTCGGCTCAGGTCATGATCTTGCCGTCCGTGAGTTCGAGCCCCGCGTCAGGCTCTGTGTTGACAGCTCAGAGCCTGGAGCCTGTTTCAGATTCTGTGTCTCCCTCTCTCTGACCCTCCCCCGTTCATGCTCTGTCTCTCTCTGTCTCAAAAATAAATAAATGTTAAAAAAAAAAAAATTAAAAAAAATTTACTGAATACTAAAGGTATCGGATACTTGGGGAAATGCTGTATTGTGATATCCTGAGTGGTAAACACTACTCAGGTATGGGCACATATTTTTGGGTATATAAACAAATCTCAGGGCGCCTGGGTGGCTCAGTCAGGTTAAGCATCTGGCTCTTGATTTTGACTCAGGTCATGATCTCACAGTTGGAAGGATCGAACTCTGTGCAGACAGTGTGAAACCTGCTTGGGGTTCTCTCGCTCCCTCTTCTTTGCCCCTCCCCTGCTCATGTTCTTTCTCTCTCTCTTTCTCTAAATGAATAAACTTAAAAAAAAATCTCTGAGGCACTACTTTGCAAAAATTTGAGGTATTCCTAAAATGCTGTGGCCTGCAGGCTTTCTCAGCATTATAATGGATTTTTTTTTTTTTTAACAGCTTTATTTACAGTTGAAAACTTAAACAGAAAATCTTAGGTTCTGAATCTGTGACACTTCCAAGGTCTCTTGCTCAAATGGGATGGCAGCAGACAGGGAAGCAAACAGGGGGGCCAGTGCAGATTATCTTACTCAAGAGCGTCACCAAGAGCAAGGGAAGGCCTGAGCAGTTTTGTTCTGTACCTCATTTCCCTGCACTGTGAGGTCACCACGGGCAGCTTGGGCTTACTGTTAGGGCCTGTGGGAACATTCTCAATCTTTCGCACCACTAGCCTGCCAATGATGTTTCCAAACACCACCTGCTTCCCATCCAGCCAATCTCAATTAGAGCAGGTGATGAAGACCTGGCAGCCATTTGTACTGGGACCGCTGTCTGCCGTGAAGGCAGGCCTGGAGCTGTGTCTAAGTTGAAAATTTCACCTGCAAATGGCCCCCGGTGAATACAGGGCACTCCAGGGTGCTCCGTCGGTTAAACATTGGACCCTTGATTGTGACTCAGGTCATGATCTCACGGTCGTGAGCCTCTGCGCTGGGTGTGGAGCCTGCTTAAGATCCTCTCCTTACCTCTCCCTCTGCCCCGCCCTCACTTGTGTGCGCGCGTGCACACAC
The DNA here is from genome assembly GCF_018350215.1 of Panthera leo. NCBI lineage: Eukaryota > Metazoa > Chordata > Mammalia > Carnivora > Felidae > Panthera > Panthera leo. The sequence goes on from NC_056685.1 coordinate 11,181,492, forward strand.
GTGTGCTGTCTCCAAACAAACAACTGGTGACTCCAGTGCCATCTCCATTAACAAAATCCCCACCCTGAATCATGAAATCCTTTATGATCCTGGGGAAGGTGCTCCCCTTGGTATCCCATCAGAACCCCATCTTTTCTATAACCCAAAAGAAAGAGATTTGGAACGAGGACAGGTAATCATAGGCCTCTCCAATTTACCGCATACTTGAGCCAAGGGACTCTCCCGAAGTTTCCAGTGCAGAACTGCCTAAAATTCTTGGCTGTCTTAGGCACAACGTCTGCAAAGCGCTCAATCTTCATGTGGCCAGCTTCCTGGCCGCCAGTGCTGACATCACAACATAATGGGTCTTATAAGTAGGTCATGGTCTGTGGATGGGGATCAGCCCTCCCTAGGCCTGATTCCTGGCTCTCCTACCCACCAGCGTTATGTGTGTGGAATGTGGAGTCTCTGTAATTCAGAGAATGGAGATAACAATGGCACACGTTGTCTGAGATTGCTAAGAGGTTTCGGTGAGCTGAGGTATGTAAGTTGTTTTTGTTTTGTTTTTTGTTTTTTTTGCATAATTCCTGGGGTATAGTAAGTGCTCAATAAATGTTAGCTGAAATCACTTCATTTTGGGCCCATTTTTGCCACTCAGATTCATGGCCAAGTATGACACCTTTCACTCCCAGTTTGATAGCTTTCAAAAATGTGTCCTAACGTGAATGGGTCAGCATAAATCCTTTAGGAGAACTTTGAAAAAAGGCAAAAAGAAAAAAAAAAGGGTGTTTTGAGATGTTGTCCTTGCCTATGAAGGGCAGGGATTGCTAGGTTTCCTGTTAATTGATGAATCAAAGTGTAGCCAGAAATAATATTTGGAGTGTCAAGCTGAAAAGAAGGAAGAATGTAGTTAAGTGTGCAACATGCACATGTACACACACACACACACACACACGTACACCCTAGGATATTATAGGCCATATGGATACAAAAATGAAAAGGTCACAACCGCTCCTTTCCTCAAGGAGGTCTTAGAAGGTACTCTTTCATGATATTTGCTACACGGCCCCGCAGAGCTAGAGAAAAACGGAGGCATGGACTCATGTGGTTTCTTCTCTGATGTGACAGTTCACGGGCCATGCACCCGCAGTGTCTGTGGGCTGGCATTGCAAGGAATGCTGGGAGAGGGGTCCAAATGGGAGCAAGTGAGTGTTTGGCCTGGGCAACTGTAAGTGGGGGTGGGTTGGGAGCAGGGTGGTGAGGAGGCAGGTCTCGTCTCAGATCAGGTGAAACCCTTTTCTCCTCACCCCCGAGACCAGCAGAGCACATATTGTAACGCTGTTCCAGCTGCCAGTTAAGCCGATACATGGTTTCAAGTGTGAGATCGGCGTTTGTAATGCTGCGAAGCTTCAGTCACACTTGTGGCCCATTTTATGTCATAACTATTCAGTTTGACAACAGAAAGCCTGAAGAATCCTTCCTTTTATGAAGCAGATAACATAATGGCACTTTGGCTTTTCATGCGATTATTGCTTTCATAAAATGGATTGACTTTTATCATGGTGCATCGAAATCAGCGCATTTTTAAAGAGCATTTCTTAGCTAAGGTAAGGCTCATGTATTTGGTAATGCTATAATCAACCAGCTGGTCATTTGCCCATTTCTTTTGGTTGAAAATGAGCGGTTTGAGGTTCAGGTGAAAACAATTAAAGGTAAGTGCCTTGTGAAGTCACAGGTGCATTTTATGTATTTCTTCCATTTTGATTTAATTGAAGGCCTTCATCTTTTCTTTAGACTTTAGGGTAATAAAAAGGAGGGGGAAGTGAAAAGAACTAGCTGTACCTTCAAAACAGTTGTGCAAAGGAGGTCACTTTTGTACATACACGGAACACCAACAATGGGCCCAGCACCTCATGAAGCCACAGAATTAATGCTGCCCTCTCCCTGGTGTGCTTGGAACCAGAGTTGGACAAATGTGAGAAAATCCTGCATCTCTCTTTCTTTAAATTTTTAATGTTTATTTATTTATTTTGAGAGAGAGAGAGACAGAGCACGTGAGCGGTGGAGGGACAGAGAGACACAGAATCCGAAGCAGGCTCCGGGCTCTGAGCTGCCAGCACAGAGCCTGACGCGGGGCTTGAACCCACGAACTGTGAGATCATGACCTGAGCCGCAGTTGGGTGCTAACTGACTGACTGAGTCACCCAGGTGCCCCAATCCTGCATCTTTCTAGGGGAAATCCTGGGTAGCATTTCTTAAATGGGTAGTAGGAAGAAGTGAAAAACATGCCGTGGTTGTGGTGTGTTTTGTTTTTTTTTTTTTGTTTTGTTTTGTTTTTGATGAAACATGTCATTTGTCAGGTTCCTCTGGTAACCAGGCTCAGCCCGAGTCTGTATCACACAGTCTTCACGTGGCCTTTGAGCAGATGTAGGGACGTTTTGGATTTTCAAGGTTCAGAATGTTGGCTCTGGAGAGGGCCTTGTGAAGAACATCTTGTTCTTTGATCGGGTTGAGAAAACAGAGGCCCTGGATGGTTGGGGGCCTTCCCCAGGGCCACACGGCAAAAGGTGGCAGATTCAGTGTAAACAGAGTTTTTGTGTGCAGAGGCCTCTTTCCATGATGGCTCTGGGATCACAGATGCTCAACCTTGGGGCACCTGGGTGGCTTAGTCGGTTAAGCATCTAAGCATCGGCTCAGGTCATGATGTCACAGCTCATGAGTTGGAGCCCCGTGTGGGGCTCTGTGCTGGCAGCTCAGAGCCTGGAGCCTATTTCAGATTCGTGTCCTCCCCGCCCCTCCCCTGCTCGTGCTCTGTCTCTCTGAAAGATAAACATTTAAAACATTTTAAAAAACCCCACAAAGGCTCAACATCTTCAGGGACAGAAATGCATGTAGGCTCTCTTTCCAAATGAATAAACATAACTGAGACCTTCCTTCTTCTTGTCCTACTTTTGATTGCTTATCAGGCTCTCAGGGAGGCCTAGGAGTGTGGTAGTCTGGAGACCCTGTCTCAGCTGTTGTGAGAACTGAGTGAACTGACAAGAGGTGAAGTTCTTAGCACAGCCCTCCCTCAGAGTAAGCGCTCAGTCACCGTGAGCCATTACTGTCCAGAGCTACAGGACACAGGGGAGCGGGCCTTATTACCACGTGGCCTTTGTCCCTTGGTGCCAGCAGCCTGGCTCTCCTGCCTCAGGGGGCTGCTTTTGTTTCGGGAGACCAAGTGTAGAAGCCCGTCTGCTAAATTTTTGTTGGATTGATTTCTGTCATTGCTCGATGAGCTTTCCAGACAGCCCTGTGAGCGTGTGCATGTTTTATGCATATAATAGATACTTGATACTGCTTAATTAAGTTTTGTGTTGCCTTCTGGAAAGCCAGTGGCTCAGCCAAGCCCAGCACCTGGGCATGGGAGGTGTCCAGCCTCAGCTATGGGGGGAGCACCCACCGGTATCTGGGAGGAGCTCCTCTCCTCTGCTATGTAGCAGCTAGACCTCCACTCCCTTGGGTTTCCCCTGCTTGCCAATGTGCTAACCTTTCTGAGACAGGAACTTGTTTCAGGTGGATCCAGTTTTCACAGTGAGGAAAATCTATTGTCTTGAGGCTCATTGTCCAGCTTTCAGAGGACGGAGCCGACCTCTCAGGGTTGATTAGAATCACAGTCCGATCGCAAGGCTGTGGTGTGGCACACACGCAGAACTGGCCCGAGTTCACCTTCACGGCGTTGGGCAGTTTTCATCATCATGTGAATCGGACGATTTCAGATGTGCCAATTAGCCTGTGTCAGGAGCATGCTGAAATGGGAGGAACGAGGAGTTTGGCCGTGCCATTGCTGACGAGTTTTTCAGAGCGCAGACGTGGCCTTTCCGGGGACTTGGGGATACGAGGTAAAGCTTGCCGTACATTGGCTTTTTTTCTTCCGCTACCCTTTAAAGGAAAACAGGCAAACAGCAGTTGCCTTAGCTCTTACCTGGAATTTATTAGCGAAAAGCATGTTTTAGAACATGCGCTGAGTCCCTCGTTGTGTGGTCAGCCCAAACTCCTGCACCGTCTGTCCCTGCGATACTGTGTCATCGTAACATACATGAATCCTTGTGGTTCGTGGCACACTTATTCCAGATTATAAACTACTTGTGGATGAGCCTGACAGGCCTTTCGGTACCTTACATGGGATCTCGCCTATGAAATACCCAGAAATGAAATGGAAGATGGAACTGTCTTATCATCATATAGATGCAAAAAATACGAATAGTGTTTCGAAGGATTTTCAGCCACCAAAGTTTGAAAATCAGAAATTGTAATGGATCGGACATCCCCATTTCCTGAACGCTTGAGTTAAGAAATATTTCTGTTCTTAGTGGTAACAGCACCTACTGTGTTCTAGGCACTTTATGAATACTGTGTCGTATAATCTTCACAACATCCTTGGAGTGTAGAAGCTCTTATCCTCTAAAAATTTTTAGCAGTTGGGCACCTGGGTGGCTCAGTCGGTTTAGCATCCCATTTTGGCTCAGGTCATGATCTCATGGTTTGTGGGTTCAGGCCCTGCATCAGGCTCTGTGCTGACAGCTCAGAGCCTGGAGCCTGCTTCAAATTATGTGTCTCCTTCTCTCTCTGCCCCTCACCTGCTCGTGCTCTGTCTCTTTGTCTCTCTGTCTCTCTCTCTCTCAAAAATAAATACTAAAAAAAAATAAAAAAAATAAAAATTTTTAGCAGTTGGCACAGAGAGGATAAGTAACTTGCCCAAAGATGCACAGCTAGGAATAGAAAGATCTGGAATTTGAAGCCATGTCTTTTCAAGTCCAGATTTCCCCCCCTATACTTCTGAATATGTATCCCAGCTATCCAAGATGTTGCTCTAATATAATTTGTTTAGGGGTCAAACCGGATAATCCAGGTTTCACGGTGTAGTTTTTGATCTGAAGTATTTGGTGTGACTAATCAAATTAAGTAACTGTCAAATCCCCTTTGTTCTAGGATTTACAGATTTAAATACAATTAGAATAGATTTTCCCGAATGTGTTTTTTTTTTAGGCGCTGTGAAGAGTGTTTGTGGCAGAACTAATTTTGGTGGTAGGGCAATGAGAATTCAGGGAACATTCTAACAAGTAAACTGACACAGAATTTCAGGACGGGCTCAGAATGAAGTCTTCCTTTCTGCAGTGAATTGACTGACAACCCAGGGAAATGTCAAATTGCCTTTAACGTAACGTCCCCTGCCTGGGCTTTACATTAGCAGGTGTTTATTTCACCAGACACAGGCTTTGGATTTCATTAAACCTGTCCCTTTCAAGTCTTCTTGAACTGCGGTCACCTGAGGTGTTCTTTAACACATCCCTGTCCCTTTACGACTTATTATAAGTGCAAAGAGTGTGGAAATTCTCTTAGGGAAGTAAATATTGAGGAAACCGTGCATTGGGAAACAGGCATACTTAGGACTTTTGTGAATGGTCAGAATGCTAAAGTAACCTTTTTTACCTTCCCACAAAAATTACAGTTAGGAATTCTACTTCCAGAGCTAACATCCTACTGAATGTTGAAAGAATGCATGCTTTCTCCTCAGATCAGGACCAGGGCAAGATGTCTGCTCTCACTACTTCTGTTGAACATTGTACTGGAGGTGCTGGCCTGGACAGTTGGGCACAAAAAAAAAAAAAAGGCCCCCAGATTGTAAAGCAATAAGAAGTAATATGTCTCCATTTGCAGATGACCTGATCTTATAGAGAGAAAATCCTAAACTCCACTAAAATCTCCAGTAAAAATCTATTAGTCCTAATATGAGTTCGTCAAAGCTATAGGATACAGAATTAAATAAATGTTATGCAAAATCAATTGGATACGTATTCATATATTCTGGCAATGAACCATCCGATAACAAAATTAACAAAACAATTCAGCTTATAATAGCATCAAAAAATAATAAAGGTGGAATAAATTTACCAGAGAAGTACGAGACTTCTTCAGTGTAAATTACAAAATATCACTGGAAGAAATTAATGAAGTCCTAGATAGATGGAAAGATATCTTGGGGCGCCTGGCCTGGGTGGCTCAGGTGGGTTAAGCCTCTGACTCTTGGTTTTGGCTCAGGTCATGATCTCACGATTGGTGAGTTCAAGCCCCACATTAGGCTTGGAGCTGTTGGGATTCTCTCTTCCCCTCTCTCTGCCCTTCCCTCCCCATCCCTCTCTCCCAAAATAAATAAACCTTAAAAAAAAGTGTTAAAAAAAAAAAGGCATCCTGTATTAATGGATTGGGAGACTTAATAGGGTCAAGATAGCAAAGCCCCTAAGTATATCTACAGAGTCAACATAGTAGCTATCAAAATCCCAGCAGCCCTTTTTGCAAACATTGGCAAGCTGGTCTTAAAGTTCATATGGAAATGCAGAGGACCCCAAAACAGTCCTAAAAAAAGAACAAAGATGGAGAAATCACACTTCTTTTTATTTTTATTTTTATATATTTTTAAATGTTTATTCATTCTTTGGGGGGAGAGAGACAGAGCATGAGTGGGGGAGGGGCAGAGAGAGAGGGAGACACAGAATCCGAAGCAGGCTCCAGGCTCTGAGCTATCAGCACAGAGCCCGATGCGGGACTCGAACCCACGAATTGTGAGATCATGACCTGAGCCAAAGACGGACGCTCACCTGACTGAGTCACCCAGGTGCCCCAGAGAAATCACACTTCTTGATTTCAAAACTTATTACAAGTCTACAGTAATCCAGACAGTGTGGTGCTGGCATAAAAGCAGACATAGATCAGTGGACTACAATTGAGAGTCTAGAAAGAAACCCTTACATTTATGGTCTACTGACTTTTGACACGGATACTAAGACAGTGTAATGGGGGAAAGAAGCGTCTTTTTATTTAAAAAAAAATTTTTTTTCAACGTTTTTTATTTATTTTTGGGACAGAGAGAGACAGAGCATGAACGGGGGAGGGGCAGAGAAAGAGGGAGACACAGAATCGGAAACAGGCTCCAGGCTCCGAGCCATCAGCCCAGAGCCTGACGCGGGGCTCGAACTCACGGACCGCGAGATCGTGACCTGGCTGAAGTCGGACGCTTAACCGACTGCGCCACCCAGGCGCCCCTCGTCTTTTTAATAAATGATGCTGGGACAACTGGATATCCAACATAATGAATTTGGGCTGTTAGCTCATATATGTCACATACAAAAATTAACTGAAGGTGGATCCATGACCTCTATACCAGAACTAAAACTATAAAACACTTAAAACATAGGTGTACATCTTCATTATTTGGAGTAAGAAGTGTTTCCTAAATAGGACACCAAAAGCAGAAGCAACAACAACAAAAATAGGTAAATTAATACTTCGTCAAAACCAAAAAGTTTCGTGCTTCAAAGGATACCATCAAGACAATGAAAAGACCATCCATAGAAGAGGAAATTTTTTTTTTTTTTTTTTTTTGTAGAGCTGGTCAGGAACTAATCTCAAATAGGTTTTAAAACACCACTCAGCAATTAAAATATAATCCAACTGAACATAGACAAGGACTCCGAATACACATTTCTCCAAAGAAGATAAACACGTGCCAGATAAGCACTCGAAAAGATGCTCAGTTGTTGGCCAACGTGGAAATGCATATCAGAGCCACAGTGAGCTGTCCCTTCGTGCCTGCTGGGACGGCTGTAATGCAAAGATGGGTAATCAGTGCTGGTGAAAGTGTGGAGAATTGGAGCCCTCACACACTACTGGTGGCAATGTAAAATGGTGCAGTTGCTTCGGGAAATAGGCTGGCAGTTCCTTAAAAGGTTAAAACGCACTTACCATATGAGCGGGCAATTCTCCTCCTAGGTGTATACCCAGGAGAACTGCCAGTGTGTGTCCACACCTTGTACGTGGCTATTCAGGGCAGCCTTATTCATATTAGCCAAAAAGAGGAAAAGACCTAAACGTTCATCAACTGATGAGTATATAAACAGAACGTAGGCTATCCAAACAGTGGTGTAATATGTAGCCATAAGAAGGAATGGAGTACTGATACGTGCTGCAGTATGGTTGAGCCTTGAAAACATTAGGATAAATTACCAAAAGCCAGGTAGTGTGTTATTGCCTTCCTGTGAAATTTCCACAACAGACACATCTGTGGAGACGGAAAGCAGATTAGTGGCTGCCTCGGGCAAGGGGGGAAGGGCTTGAGGGGAAGTGGAAAGTGGCTGCTAAAAGGGTACTGGGTTGTTTTGGGGGGTGGGGATGATGAAAATGTCCTAAAATTGATTATGGCGATTGTTGCACAGTTCTATGAATATACTAAAACCACCAAATGTACTTTATTATTTTTTATAGTTTATTTGGGGAGAGAAAGAGAGAAAGAAAGAAAGAAAATTCTAAGCAGACTCCATGCAGGGCTCGATCTCATGAACTGTGAGATCATGACCTGAGCCAAAATCAAGAGTTAGATGCTTAACCGACTGAGCCATCCAGGCACCCTGAGTTGTACACTTTAAACCAGTGAATTGTGAATTATATCTCCATGAAGCTTTTGTGAAGAAAATGAAACCTGTTTATCTCTCTATCCAACTACTAGTATTTACTATAGTAATTGACAGTTGGAAACAACTCAGTTAATAATATTTATAAAATACAGCACATCAGGAGAATGTGACACTCCATAGTCTATGACTCATGATGCAGGATATTATCTTAGGGCATGGATAAATGATAAACCATTTATTGTGAAAAATAAGTTATCAAATGACATGATCCCAATTTGGTGGAGGAACATCTGTAATTATATGCATAGGCAGAGGGCTGGAAGTATGTACATCAATTATAGTGAGAGTCGTCACCTCTTGGGCGTTGAAATGACAGATAACTTTAATTTTCTCCTTTTTGCCTTGCTGTATTTCCTAGACTTTTGTAATGCTGGTCATTTCTGATTAGTGATCAGAAAAAGAAGTTTTATGTACAGTTTACAATGGACTGGTTTAATACTTTAATAAAATAATAAGGAACTAAGAAGATAACCTGACCTTCACCTACTTTATTTCACAATTGTGACTATTCTCAGAATGGTGACGTTCTTCTTTGCTTTGACACACACACGTATACGTAATATAAAATAGTGAACTTTCACTGAGAGCTTAAAAATATGTATGTTAGACATTGTAAGCTGTTACTAAAAGTTATATGTATGTATCTTACCATGTCATAGTAATTGCTCAATTAATAGTAGCTGCATGTTTTGGAATGTTCTGAAAGATTTTACTCATTTCTAAAAATTGGGCCATAATACTTCTGTTTCCCTTGCCTTGGCCTCCCCCCACCCCTGCCTCCTGTAGCAAGTTGCTCTCATGAGTAAACAGCGAGGAAATGGAGCCTCTTGGGGCAGGGAAGAAACCTCAGATGTTTCTCCCCTGATACAGGCACCTGCCACTTAGCATCTCTTGTGCAGCTAGTGTTCTGTGCGTGGCTTCAGGCGATACCTAGAGCGGTGATTCTCAGGAGATGTCCACTCTCCGGTGATGTCTGTATCCAGTGGCTCCTTCAGGGATATTTTGGGAGACTGTTTTGGGGCACTGGGTGGTTTTTTCCCTCTGCTTTGGGAGGAAGAGTCTTCTAAGCCTTTGTATCTGTAGAATTTTACCTGAGTTAGCCTCGAACTCACGGTTTTCTTGCCTTCAGCTTTTCCCCTCAGACTCCAGCTTCTAAATCCTATGCGTGCAAGTAAATGGCGTCAAGTAAAACTGGTTAAAAGCAGAGAAGAAGCAAGCCCTGGAATGTGCTGGTGTGCCTGCTGTCCCCAGGACATGCTTTGGCGCTCTCAGTATTGGTGTCTCTGTTGTGTGCTGTTAAGAGACAGGTACAAGGAGAGCTTCCGATTGGCTAAGAGCACCTCTCCACTAATGTGCCTCTTAAATTAACAAATTGTAAAAAAGGCACAGTTGTGAGTCCCCCGAGGTATTCATAAACAGCTCTGTGATCGCCTGGGGCTGGAGGCTCCAACAGTTTTTCAGATAAACTGTGCCAACGTGGAGGTTTGTCTGCTCTGAAAAGAAAAGCATCACCGCCCGAGGAAGTCTCGAGATATGGCATGAGTGTGAGTGTGATACTAAGCTCCCGAATCACATCACGTTGTTCTACAAGCTCTGTGTTTGGAGGAAAATGCTTTCTGAGCCTTGGAGAAAGGTAAGGCTTGTGATTACAGATGTGAAGGATATTTTCCTTAAAGCTACATGATTTACATCCCAGGGAGCTGCCGGAGATGCACCTGTACCGCCCTGGAGAGGGTTTCACTCCACAGGACCTGGAAGACGCAGGCACGTCGGGTTAGACAAGGGGCTTGTTGTCCAGGTTCTGGGTGACTCCCTGCACCAGCTCCTGAGATAAGGACTGTGTGTGGTCTCGAGTGAGTTGAAGGGTTTGGGTGGACGGGAGGCTGTTGTAGTGTGTTGTGGGTGTGTATTTCATGCCGTTGCAAGCCCAGGATGTGTGCTAGACCACTGCTCTTGGGACAGGCTCCTTCGGATGTCATGTGCTGTGGAAACATCCCGGCCCTGCTCCCTGTGGGGGGTGTGGCCAGAGGTGCCTTCCTCAGGCCTCTTGAGAGATGCTGGGGATGAGAGGGGGTGTGGGACCGGCCACCACCGAGATGCCCGCCTGCAGCAGGCAGGCCCGAGTGGGAACGTGACCTAGTTATGTGCCTCCCGGCACGTTGGCACAATATAACCAGCCCTTCCTTCCTCCTCTCCTCACAGCAAGAATAATTCTGCTGAGCCTCTTGGAGGCCGGAGGGCCAGTTTTAGTAACGTGCCCTTTCCTGGCTGGCTCTTGTCCAGTTATTTCGGGTGAGTGTTAATGTCCGTGAGTTTGAAAATTTTATTTATAAAGAAACGGTCTCTCTTGACCCTGGTGTCCTTGTCAACTGTTACCGGTCTGAAGCCCCTTCCTTCTTGGGGAAGAGGCTGAGAACAAAGTGGTCACAAAATCTGTGGCTTTGGATTGTCACCTATGGTCTTCTGATTTGTTTTTTGTTTTTTGGTTTTTTTTGGTGACTTCCATATGGATTTCAACCAAGGGAGTGGGGGTGAATTCAGTGTAAGTACCTTTAGTAGATCTCCCAGAGCCCCAGTGAAAAGGTCACTTTCCCTATAGGTCATTTTTGTGCTGGCCATGGGATGCCCTCCCCTCCACCCCCCTTCCTGGCCCCCGCTTTGCAGGGTGACTAACTTTGGGAGGTGGCTGGTGGTCCTGGATGGAATTTCCTTTTGAGTCATGAGTGTGACCAATCCACTGCTCTGGCTGCTCTGAAGGAATGAATTTGTAATGTTTATCCTATACTTGACCTTTTGTAAAGCACTTGTTCTGTGTGGTCTGTTCATTTTCAAAGCTGATGCAGAATTTTTGTCGTCCTTTTGCTGGCGATTTGCACCAAGGGGCTGACACACTATAAAGTGGTTCAGTCTCTGATTTATTTACTCCCTAGTGGAAGAAATTCCTCTGATAGGTGGAATGCTAGAACTAGAAGGACTTGGATATATACAGATTATCCTCATGTTTTACAGAGACAAAAAAACCAACCAACCAAACAAAAAAACCTAGCAGAGAAGGGTTAAGCATGTTGCTCAGCCCCATATAACTAGTTAGGGACACATTGGGACCCAAGAGGCAAGAGCAAAATCCATATAAGAGAGCAAAGCCAGGTCACAGAATGGCCTCTGGGGGCGTTTCTGAAACTGTTTTCCTTCTCTCAGTTCTTTTATGCTGGTGTTACCAGAGCTGGAGCATTGAGTCTGATGTGAAAATGACACATTAGGACCTAGAAGCCCAGAGGGTTGGAGGGACTTGCCCAAGGCCACACAATTAATGAGTTGCTGATCTTGGTCTAAGATACAGGTCCATTTATCCCCACAGGGGTATCCTTCTGGCCCACCACATTCAGATCCTTCTCCATTCCGATCCTTCTGGCCCACTATGTCAGGTCCATTGTGCGTGAAATACGGAATACTGTCTGTACTTTATCTTGACTTTGTGAGTCACATTGATGGCATTCAGTTTGGGGTCACTAATGTACTCAAAGTGTGCCACTGAATGGGGGTGTGTGGGGTTCAAGTTCAGTTTTGGCCAGCTCTAGAGCTGATGTGTCGAGCTCCCACTCTCTTCTGCTAAGAGAGAGGAGACCCTTTTCTCTGGTCGTGGTATATGTAGGAATATAAGGGGGAATATTTACCTTCCGTTTTAAGTCAGATTTCTACCTGGATTCATGTTGTTCTCCATACAAAGTTGAATACTTTAAATCCTGTTGGGGTGCCGGGGACAAGTTGCAGTGTGCTTTCTTTGGATTAAGTGGGAATCACTGTGTAAAGGAGCTTTCCAGAGTACTGTCTTTGGAAATTCCCAAAGCTGTCTTATGGTTGGTATTCCATATAATATGAAGGCAACTTCACCCCAGCTGGGATCGCCGGTTGCTTTTTACATTCTTAAATCTTTTGCCAATTTTCCAGATGCTTTTGGAAATTCATGCTGACCGTTTTTTTTTTTTTTTTTCTTTTTCATTCCATTTTGAGTACTGAATATTTTCCTGTCACTACTTAAACTGGCATGAATAAAATATTCCTTTTCAGGATGTTGATTTTCAAAATTTTTTTTTTTTGAAGAAAAACAAAACAACCCAGTTGGTTAAATTTATAAGGCCTGTTAAAATGTCCTTACAATGCCAGTGGGGAAATTTGGGAAGAGGACTTATCTTTCTATAGGTCACATAGTGTTGAGTACAGTGTTTCCTGGTAGTAAGGTACATGAAGGGACCAGTAGAAAATAGATAAACTTGAGTGAGTGGAATTGAATCATTGAGGACTCAGAATCCAGTTTTCCCCTCAGAACCATCTGGATACCTGTATGAAATTTATGGGATAGTTACTGTCATTAACAATATAAGTGAAAATGAGGAATGATTAAAAATAATATAAACAGTAAGTATAAAATATCCTGTCCTTCTCTTTCTTCATTTGATAAATTGTCAATTTAGCTCTTACTAAGTGTAAGGCCTTGTGCTAGGTTCTTTGAGAAACACAAAAATATGCACTTAAGGAATTTACAGTGTCATGAAGAAGAAAACTTACCAGCCTAATAACTCTAATAAAATTTAGAGAAGTAATAAATTCCATGAGAGAGGGCAGATAAAGAGAACTTGATCCAAGCCTTTTGCATATATTATCCCCATTTATCTGTATAACCACAGTGAGATAGGTTCAGAGATCTTAATTTTCTGACCCAGAGACATTCAGCCAGTGCATGGCAGAGCTGAGACTCCCTTTCCTGACCAGACAGTCCTCTGCCTTCCCTGGGCAGAGATGAATGTTCTTTGAGTTCAGAAGTAGAGATAGTAATTCTGCCTGGCTGGGGAGACATGGTGGAAATGTTAGAACATGAGCCCAACCTTGAAGCATGGGGGGATGTCCAACTTGGGAAGTGGTAACCACAGGCCAGATGAACATGCCAGGCCGAAGGCATTGTGGAGGGAGATGGCAGGGTGGATGTCAAGGGTGGGGTTCAGTTTGCTGGTCATGAAGGATACAAGAAGGAGCCAGTAGGAAATAAGGTTACAGAGGTGGGTAAAGGAGGGGTGCCTGGGTGGCTCAGTTGGTTGGGCATCCGACTTTACCTCAGGTCATGACCTCACTGTGGGTTCGAGCCCTGCATGGGGCTCTCTGCTGTCAGCACAGAGCCCACTTTGGATCCTCTTTCTCTCTTTCTGCCCCTTCCCTGCTCACTCGCTCTCCCTCTCTCAAGAATAAATAAACACTAAAAAATTAAAAAAAAAAACAAACAAACCTTAAAGGTAGGTAAGGGGTCAGATCATGATTAGTTTTTTTTTTTAAAAGGTTTATTTATTTTATTTTGAGAGAGAGAACAAGCACAAGTAGGGGAGGGGCAGAGAGAGAGAATCCCAAGCAGGCTCTGCACTGTCAGTATGGAGCTGATGAGGAGCTCATTCCCATTAATTGTGAGATCATGACCTGAGCTGAAATCAAGAGTCAGTGGCTTGACCAACTGAACCACCCAGGTGCCCCAGATCATGATGAGTTTTGAAGGCCAGGAAAAAGTGTTTTTAATTTTAGCTGATGATATAAGCTACTGGAGTATAATCTAAAGTTAGAATATTAGAAGCCAACCTCAGTGTCTTGGGTGGGGGGATTGGGGAAAAGAGCTCTTGGGAGGAGAGCTGGGAGGTTGGTGTGATGGTCCCCACGGGAGGGCTGAGCTCGTGTGGTGGTGGGAGCAGAGCAGGGGGTGGGGTGGGGGAGCCTCCTTGGTGCCTAGTGGCGGTCTCACCTGGGAGGTGGGAGAAGCGAGGCTCGTGTTGGCATTGCCTCGGGCAAGCTTCCCATTGGCTATAGCACAGTGCCCCTCCAGTCTGACTTGGGTGTAACTGGGGGTTACTTCTTGATGGTACATACAATGGTTATAGAGTTTTATTTAAACACAATGCTTTGTGTCACATTTGTGTTCTTTATAGCTTACATGTTTACTCTTCATGACTACCCCATAAGGCAGGCTATGATGATTATTCCCATTTTACACATGAGACCATCAAGGCTGGCTCTAGGATCTGTTCTCTTAACCACTACTTTGGTGTTACTGGTACATTTGAGAATTCAGATTTTAGTGTCTCTCCCTGAATCCTGACTCTCTTCCCTTCCTAAAATGGTTACGTTTCCATTGGATACGTAATCCACACATTAGAAGCATCTAGAATGAGATTTGTCATGAGGGCTTTTACACAAAATTGGATGGGAATTGCTGACCCAGGAGAAGGAGAACTTGTTCGAGAGAGGATGATGGAAGAGACTATCTGCTCATGAAATTCTGGCCCCGCCTCCTCTGCGCACACGTGGGGAGAAAGATGCGGGGAGGGCCAGTGGCTGGCAGGGGCCATCAGGACTGGGCTGGAGTCCAGGGCTCCGTGTCAGGTGCAGTCGGGAATGTTCTGTTGCATTTGGGGAGGGCTCACTAAAGAGCCCGCCTTCCAGGCTCCTTAGATGGAGGCCCCAGTGGACTTTGATCTACAGCCCCAGAGGATGCAGGAGGCCAGCACCACAGCCCCAGGGGTTCTGCCTCTCCAGGCGCTCCTCCTCCACTGCTGCTGTCCCCTCATTCTGACTCTGTCTTCATCGTCTTCCTCTGTTCCTCCTGTGGGTTTAAGAACTTTGGGAACTATTGCCCAAGTTATTATTTTTCTGGTGAGGGCTATGGAGGATTTTCCTTTTCCTTCCTTCCTTCCTTCCTTCCTTCCTTCCTTCCTTCCTTCCTTCCTTCCTTCGGCAAACCAGTATTTTCTTTCTAAAACTCTGCCGTGTATTTCTAGCGGGTGCTGATGGTCACCTACCATCAGCTAGCACCGGGTTGTGCGTGTAGCCAGCAAACAGCGTCGGGCCATCAGCAGACCAGGCCAGAGAGGTACACTGGGGTGGCTGTGCCTTGCTGCTGGTACTGATAACTTCCTGCTTCAGTTCATCTACAGTGATCTTGCCTTCCAAGTCCCAGATCTGGAGGCTGGGGCGCGTGGCAGCACAGAGCCAGTATCAGTTAGGGCACTGATGATGACCCCACCATCTAGTATACGAAGGTGCCTGCCTTTGTTGAGGTCCACAGCATGGCCTGGCCATCGTCCCCTCTGGAAGCACAGAGGGATCCATCTGGAGAGACAGTCACCGTGTTCAGGTAGCCCGTGTGGCTTGGTCTTCAGCTTGTAGTTTGCCAGGTTCCATACCTTGACCAACTTGTCTCAGCCATAGGAGACAGTGATGGGATTGCTGCTATTGGGTGACAAGAAGACACAATGGCTCTCATCCTGGACAGTGTAGTTGCATACACTCAGGGTCTTCCGCAGCTTGATGGTTTTATCCTCAGGAGCCAGAGACAATTTGGTGGTTGTGGGAGGAGAAAGCCATGCTCAGCACATCCTTGGTATGTCCTGTGGATCTGCGTGTGGTGGTACCCATTGTGAGATCCCAAAGACAGAGCACTCCGTCCCAGGAGCCTGAGAGGGCAAACTGGCCACCTGAGGAGATGACCACATCACTGACAGAGCAGGAGTGACCCCGAAGAGCATGCTGTGGGGTGCCATCGTTGGACTTATCCCTGCCCACTTGATGATGGTCTTTTCTCAAGAGGTGGACAGTATCATGTCCAGGAACTGGGGAGTGGTGGCCATCTGAGTCACCCAGTCATGGTGGCCCTTGAGGGTGCCACAAAGTGTCATCTGCTCAGTCATGGTGGCAGCGAGCGCGGGTGTTGCCGTGGTGATGAGGATGCGGCTGGATAGCACAGAGAGCCCTGCAGAGGAAAAGACAGAGAAGGCCCCCGCTGGAACCGAGGGCCTTCAGTGTCAAAGCTCACATCCAATGACAGGGTTTTCAAATCCTAGGTCCCCAAACCAGGATTTCTATAAGCATCTCCTGCTTTGTCTCCTTCTCTGCTGCCAGTGGGGGAAAAATAAGAGCAGCTCTCCATCGGAGAAAACACCTTTTCTGAGAGGTTCCCTGTGGGGGAAGGGCTATGTGGATGGTGTCTTCTCACGGTTTTGGTGGTTTCTAATCACCTCTGCTTCTCATCAAGGCCTGACTTGAGCAGATCCTTGACATTGTGTCAAATGAGCCCTTGAAAACTTGCTGGAGTTCTGAGCAGCAGTTGTGTTCATACTCCTTGCTCCCTTGGCTGGTCCCTCTGGGCTGGGCCTGGTCTTCTGCAGCTGTTGCTGACTTGACTCAGAAGTTCAAGGCCTCCTTAGGCTCCCCACAGGCCGGGCTGCTTGCTTGGCACATTGGAGTCCCACTGCCTGCTGTTCCTGGGATTCGGGCTTTTAACTCTAGCGTCATCCCCAGGAATGGAATTACAGGGCCCGGGAAGAAGCAGGTTTTCCGTCACATCTCCGCGTTTGGCCTGCAGCTGTGTTTGTGTGATCTTAAGACAATTTCTCTCTCCTCTTAACCGTGCCCCATCGGCTGACCTAGCTCATCTGCCGCCATCGGTAATCTCAGTTTTAATTAATCTTTCAAAGAAACAGATTAAGTTGATTGCTGCGCAAGCCGAGTTTGGGTGTACGCACCTTTCAGCTGCCTTCCAGAAGTGATTAAGAGAAGAATTTTTATATGAGCTTTTATGCCCAGTTAAGATTATTTTTGGATCTTGTCTCAATGGTTTATTTCCATCATGTGCCTGTTTTTAAGAGAGGAACTGAAAATGAGGAGTGGGGCTGGTTTTTGTCTCCCTGTGGGTGTTCTTTGCAGTCAGACATCCTGCTCTGATGTGTGCTCCTATCTGCCTTGTTGGCCATCTTCCAAGGAGCCTTCCCCAGGTAGCCTTGCTTCAGTCACCGGCATGGTTATTCAGGATGCTGGTTATTCTTCAGGATGCATCTGGTCCTGCCTCGTCCTCCCCCACGAAGCTTTCCCAAACACGCATTCCTGACCCACCGAAGCCAAGGTTCCATGGCCACAGCACCTCGGATCTAACTAGCACAGAATGTAACAGATGGGATTGCAAAATGTTATCTATCATTCATCTTCCTTGAGGGCACTGTTGTGTTTCAGCCATCTCTGTGTCCCCAGGACCCAGGATAGTGTCTGGAACACCAGGAGGTGTTCAGTGAGTGTGTTTTTGAATGAGTGGCTCTCCTATCACCGTGTGGAAAAGTTGACAGAAGATGCTAGCGCTCAGAGTCAAGGTAGAAAAAAATGTGGCCTGTAGCTGTGTTTTGTTTGACCTGCACGCTGTTTAAAAAATTTCTGAACCAACATGTTTTAAAAAAGGTAAACTGTACATAGAAAAATCCAGATTTCCAGCTTCTCTTGTAAAATGTTAAGCCCCACCACATTGGGCTGGGACTCAAAGGTCAGCTTGCCTTGGAGGGGCCTGGCCTGTCTTCTGCCTTTGGCTCACCTCATCCTTAAAATAGTTTTGTAAGGACATCTATCCCCTCACACACTCTGCGTTGATAGCTAACATTTTTCATCGTAATTTAAGAGCTGCAAAGGATGTTATTTCTAGCTTATTGTAAATATCGACATCTTTAAATAAAACTTTACATCATTCTTTTAAATATAACCAGTGGAATCTAAATCCCACAGACACTGGATACCCATCATCACCCATTTGAAAAGTACTTGAATTGACTCTTCTTTAACCATTGGAATTTCTACTTCATTCTCTTTTCTTTTTTCTGAATTTATATTCTGTCCTCATGGAACGTTATCCTTGGGTGTTATCTTTGTCCTTGCAAAAATACGTATATACATTTAAATTAAATTTCCTAGGCTGTAAGGGTCTAACCATGAAAAAGTTCTTGCATTTACTTACTGTGGGTGATTACTATTACACGTTTGAACAAAGCATAAATCTGCTACAAATTTAGGTAAATACATTAATGGGAGAATACAAAATTTGCTTGGAAACACGCCTTCTAACGAATTGCATACAGCCCTTCATGTTTTTGTCATTGTTTTCTGTATCCATGGATGAATATTGCTTATTGCTGAGTAAGAAGTTCAACATTAGTTCATTCCTGTTTTTGTGGTTTAACAGATGTAAACACAAAGAAACGATATAAAGCCAAATAAGTATATGGGACCAGGACTTGTTAGAAGAGTTCTGCACTTTTGGGAACTGTTTCCGAGTTATATGTCACATTGGCATCCCGCTTGCATCCACAGGATGGCAAGTGGCTAGTATTATTTCCTTCCTTTTTGGAAGGCAGGGAGCATGCTTTTCTGCGTGGTGTGTTGGAATCAGCATAGGGGTCAAGTGGGATGCTCTCCAACCATACAGGTGTCTCTTCTAGGCTCACTGGCATGAAAGAGAGGGAGTTGTCTTCCAGTACATTCTGGAGGATAAGAGATGAAGGTCATCTCTAGCCTCTCTCTCCATAAGAAGAAGAGCACACCATGGCTTAGTTCTGTGGGGTCCTCCCACAACACCCAACCTAGTCTGGGTCATGTTTTCAAAGTACATAAACTCCAACCAGTTCTTGTGATTCCCAGATTTCTGTATTGTATTTTTTTTTAAATTTTTTAAAAACATTTTTACTGTTTATTCTTTTTTTTTTTTTTTTTAAGAGACAGAGACAGAATGTAAGCACGGGAGGGGCAGAGAGTGAGAGGGAGACACAGAATCTGAAGCAGGTTCCAGGCTCTGAGCTGTCAGCACAGAACCCGACATGGGGCTTGAACCCACAAACCATGAGATCCTAACCTGATCTGAAGTCGGACACTTAACCGACTGAGCCACCCAGGCGCTCCCCAGCTTCTGTATTTTCAAATTCACCTACTTAGTAAAATGTATTTGTTACCCCCCCAAAACAAGAGTTGAGATGCTCTTTGCGGTCATTCGGGGCCATGAGCAGAGCGGTGAAAAATTTGTGTCGCTGAATGCACATGTTCCCTGCTGAGGTTGAACAAGGCCACGTGCTGCCTTCTCGTTTCAGCTAATCCCACTGTAAACAAGTGTCCTTTTCATGGTCTCTTTAGTGCCGTATTTTTCACATTTTTGTGCTTTTTGTTAGTGATTTTACTGTTGGGAACGGCCCCCAAGCACACTGCTAAGGTGTCCTGCTGTCTTCCTGAACGACAGGAGCCTGGGATGTGCCTTCAGGAGCAAAGGCATGTGCTAGACAAGCTTGTTCAGACATGAGTTATGGTGCTGTTGATCGTGTTTCGTGTTAATGAACCAGAAATATATATTAAATAGGGCATCTTTAAACAGAAACACACATAAAACAAGGTTATGTATGGATTGGTTGACAAAAGTGACGTGGCCAGAGGCCCAAAGGAGCCCAATGCTGTTATTTCCCCTGGGAGCAATAGTTCAGTATTTGCAAACCCAGTGTGCGCTATGATTTTATAGGACACGATTCCTGTGGATAATGAGAATCACCTGAAGGTACAGACTGTCCCTGACCCACAATTTTTCAACTTGACAATAGTGCAAATGTGGTATGCATTCAGTAGAAACCGTAGTTGGAATTTTGAACTTGGATCTTGCCCTGGGCTAGTGACATGCGGTGGGTCCCCTCTCGGATGCGGGACGGTGAGCCGCAGCTCACAGGCAGCTGGCGACATCCATTCTGCACCCCATCACCCACGTTGTTCTTCGCTGTCAGGACAGTCCTCGATGCATTACACATTGTGTTGACCTTGACAATAGTCAACACCTTATTATCAGATAGGCTTTGTGTGAGAGGATTTTGCCCACCTGGAGGCTGGTGTGAGTGTTGTGGGCATGTTGAAGGCTGGCCCAGGCTAAGCCATGATGATCAGTAGGTTAAGTGTATTAAATGCATTTTCAACTTAACCACATTTCCATCTGGGAATGGGTTTTTTGGGATGTAACCCCATCATCAGTCAGGAAAGATCTGTCATTTGCACATGGATATTATGGCTTTAGAAATTTAAGTACAGATTTCAGGGTAATGGGTAGGTTGGCAGGTTTTTCATTCAGAATATGAAGTATTTTATTTTATTTTATTTTATTTTTACAAAGTAGTCTTTTAAAGCCTTTCCCTAACAGGATGTCATTCATTCGTGAGTCTTTAGGGTTCATTGAAAGGGGTAATGTTCCAATGCTGGTAGGTGCCTTTGCTACTTAGACTTGACTGTGAACTTGTTTGCACAGTGAACTCGAAGTCTGAGAGTCAGACGGAGGGCCAAGTGAGGCGAACAGCATCTGAGTTACTCTTTTATTATTCCACTGAAGCTTCTGTGACTGGAAGATAAAAGAGCTCAGAGAAGAAGCCTGGAGTTTGGAAGCCACACCGACCTCCTAGTTTATATTCAGAGCCATCATTTATTCACTGATTTCACATAAGCTTACACTATTTTCTTTTTTAATAGCCGCTTGTCCCACAAGCACTAATCCCAACTAAATAGTACATAAGATGTAATTGTTGTGGTTTTGAGAAACTTATATTCTGAGGAACAGAGTGTATTTTAAGATGTGACTTCATCTTTCCGGAATCCCCACTTGAGGGCTTTGCGTTTTAGTGGACAGGGACTCACAGCCTTCACCCAGGGTATGACATAGGCATTCGGGAAGTATGTGTTCCTTATTTAATCTCTTGTGCTCCATCTGGGACAGATCTCCGGTCCAAGAATACCTTTCCTCTCCTCACCTCTCCCCTTAAGGGAAAGTTTTATAAGCTCAAATCAGATTCCAAGACTGGTTCTCACCTCAAGAAATTATGAAGCCAGTGGTTTTCTTTCCTTCCCGCATAGGTTGTTTTATTCATGTTTAATTAATCAGTAGATAATGCAGAGCCCTTACTTTATGCCTGGGCCTGTGCTGCTGGGTCCTGGGGGTATAAAGACAGCCAGTCCTCAGCCCAGGGAAAAGGAGCCCACTTTCTGCTGGTGAGAAGAATCCGTGTTGCAGTGTGGAAAGGCTGGCAGGGAACGTCCCTGAGATGAGCCTCAGAAGGGCATGGTTGAGGTGTCTCTGAGTTTTCCTGGGAGAGTCAGGGAAGGCTTCACGGAGGAGGCGGTGCATGGTCTGAGGCTTGAGGGATGGTGAGGAGTTTACCAGCTAAGCAAGGGTGGGAGGGCTTCCTAGCAGATGGCCCCACTCTGGTCCTACTATCCAGAGGATTAAAGAGCACAGGGTGTTTGGGGGTTCAGGCAAGAATAGGGCAGTGGTGGGAGAAGATGCTGGAAAGGGAGTTGTGGTTTCCAGGACTTTTTATGCCACACTTCGTAGCTTGGAATTTATCTTCAAGGTGAGGGAATTGGAGAGGAAACATGATGAGCCTTTTTGTACATTTGAAAGCCCACCTTGGTGCTGTAGTTGGGAAGTTTAAGGCAGCTGTCAAGGAGGCCAGCTAGATTGCTCTTGGATTCATGGAGGGGATCTGGGGGAGAGGTGAGGGTGTGGGAACTGGCAGGGGTATGGGAAGACGGGACAGACAGAAGGCGCGCTGAGGTAGGTCAGATCTGGTTCTTTGGGGTCATTCTAGATTTGGGACCATCCAAGAAAGAAGGGCTAAGAGGGCTCATGTTTGGACAGCTGGGTCAAAGATGGTGCCCTCTACTGGGAAAACCAACAGGAGCAGGTCTGTGGGAGAAAGGGAAGGAGTTCTGAACACACAGAATTGCCTTGTGACCTCAGAGTGGAGATAGCCAGTATACGGGTGAATGGATTCATCATCATGGCATAAATACAGCTCCGGGGTTATATCCTTGAAACAGGTTTTTGTTTTATGTTATTTTATTTTTGTCTTATTTGCTTGTTTTTGCCTGCATTATCTACTTAAATAGTTTATGTTGATCTGCGTTTTGGCGGAAAAAGAGTGTAGAACAAAATGTGTCAATGTACCCTGGGCAGAAAGAAAAAAATCTCTGATGATATGGTCCGCACATATCAATGTGGGCACACGAAACCAGATACAGTGACAGGCGGTGGGCTGTTTTTCAAGTGACTTGGGACAGGCTGTCGTCTGCTTGCCCTCCTGTGTTCACACCTGCCCTGTGGAATCGCACAGCGGCTAAGCACACCAATTCCGGATGCAGGTGGACCTCATTTATCCCATTACTGGTGAGTCTAGGCCTTGGGCAAGTACCTGCTCTGTGTCTAAACCTCTTTCTTGCACGGTGATAACAGAACCCACCTCATTTGTGAGGATTAAATGAGATAATTGATGCTCTTTCTTAGCCCAGTTCCTGGCATAGTGAGCCCTTGAAAAGATTGTATCTCAAAATAATTACACGAACAGATCTTATATAATGACTCTAAATTCACAACCAACCATAACACTGGAATTCAGGTTTGGTTTTCTAAGAGATTTCATTTCTCAGTTACGAAAGGATTCACTGTACAATTCCTATAGAAAACCTTACTATTAGTGCATTTAAAAATATTTGACCTGTGGGGCACTTGGGTGGCTCAGTTGGTTGAGCATCTGATTTCAGCCCAGGTCATGATCTTACGGTTCGCGAGTTCGAGCCCCGCATCGGGCTCTGTGGCGACAGCACAGAGCCCGCTTGAGATCCTCTTTTACCCCCTCTCTCTGCCCCTCCCCCGTGTACTCTCTCTCAAAAATAAATAAACTTAAAAACAAATTTGACCTGCAAAAAAGCTCCGTATACTTTAAAGTCTTAGTCTGTTGTTAGTAATAACAAATTACTAATTTATTAACAAATTTATGAATACTCATAAATGAATAATTGAAATGAGAATAAGCTATATTATGTAATGCATTGAACCTTGAAGTGTTGCCCATACATCATCTCAACTACTCGTCTGGCATAGGCCTCACAGTAGAGCTGGATGTTACTGGTGATGATGCCAAGGCCAAGGGCATCACTCAGGAGATGGCATTGGAGCCACCTGAAAAACCTTTCTTGTGCTTTGGAAAGAAAAGGATCAAAGGAAAGAAGTGAATATTTAGTTCTTACACTTTTTGAAGAGGTAGAAATTGAGGAAGAAGCTGCTAATTGAGCAAATCCAGACCATTTCTTATTACCTTTAGAGAATATACAGTGGCATCTAATTCTTTCTGGAAGTATGGCACCCCTTATAAATAAATATGCCTTTAATTAGTTGAAAAGCTATAAATAAGTCTAGGGAAGCCAAGAGAGAAAGCTATTTGTTACTGTTAATTATGTATTAAAGTTATACCAAGAATGGGTTATTCTTGGTATGAATAACTTCCTGTGAAACAATCATAGAACTTTAGAACACACGGGACCTTGAGGATCATCTTTTAATCACAAGGAACAAGGAAACTGTGTTTTTGAAGTGCTAATTCATTTCCTTTATATTTTTATTAGTAAAGGACAGGCCTAGCTCTCCTCCATGAGCTGTCACCACGGCCACCGCCTGCTGAGTTGACATAATTCTAGTCCAAAGTGAACACGTTTTAGCCTGTGCCATCACACCGTGGGTACATGTGTGCTTTCTGTCAGACCTTTCCAAATACTGAGGTTAGCCCTGGTGCTCCCATTATTCCCTTTGGGGACATCCGCAGCTGCCCACAGTCAAGCCTGCTTGTTTTGTAGACCTCAAGTTTAAATCGCTTGCCCAGGTTAGAAACACAGGGACTTTGTAAGGTAATACATTGTATACAGTGCGGATAGAGCTGGAGGGAACTGTGGAGGCCACCCCTAATGTCTCTGTAAAAACCACGGCCAGAGAGCTGTAGGACACGCCATGTTCACGTTCAGGAGGAAGGCCGGCAATGAACGGGGGCGCAGCAGCTCCCCTTTGCTTAGAGTGTCTGTGTATCGACTCTCAAGTGGGCTGTCCTGAGCAGCTATCTGAAACAAATTAGTCACAGTCTGTCAGACAGAAACAGAACAATGAGCACCTGCAGTTGTCTTGCCCCAGGACCCCTGGCAGGTCAGAACCCCCAGTAAAACCTCATTCATCGACACCTCCATCCATTTGGAGTACCAAGTCACAACCCACAGTGGTAGGTAGGAGTTTGTTCAAGCCAGTATCTACGAAAAAGGAGTTTGCTAAGCAAATGGATTGTATCAACACAGACGCGATCATGTTGTTTAACCACTTAGCTTTAATATTCGCATGTGTAGTTAAGTGTTCATTATAAGTAATTCTTATCAGGACCAGCAAGACTCCTGCCGTAGCCATACTTGGCTGCTTTTTAAAAGTTGTTGATGAATTGCAAAGCTTAATTAAATTGCATTTCTCTATAGATTAAAAAAATTTTTTTAAGCTTTATTTATTTTTGAGAGAGAGAGAGCGTGTGCATGCGATCAGGGGGAGGGGCAGGGAGAGAGGGAGACACAGAATCAGAAGCAGGCTCCAGGCTCTGAGCTGTCAGCACAGAGCCTGATGCGACTCGAACCCATGAACTACAAGATCATGACCTGAGCGGAAGTTGGACACTTAACCGACTGAGCCACCCAGGTGCCCCATGGATGTTTTAAAAAAATGTTTATTTATTCTGGGAAGAGTGTAGGTGGGGTAGGGGCAGAGTGAGGGGGACAGAGGATCGGAAGTAGGCTCTGTGCTGACAGGCCATCAGCAGTAGTGTCTGACTTGCTTTCATAGTGCCACCAAGAGGACGTGGCACAGAGGGTTGCTCAGTGCTTACTTGTCAAATGTATCACTGAATGTGTGACTCAGTACAGTGACCTGGGATAGTGGGCTAACTGGGAAAAAGTAACACGCTGTGTTTCTCAGTGTGGGGCGTGCGCTGTTGGTACCGTGGCCGAGATGATTCTTCTTGCTGAGCACAGCCTGGTGCATCTCCGGACATTGAGCATCCCTGACATCCATCCACCAAAGACAGTAGCGCCCACCCCACTGAGACCGCCAAGCTCCACTTGCTTCCAGATACCTCCTGGGGGAGCAGGTGCCATCCCTAGTTACGGACCACCGCCTCCCCCCAGACATCAGAATATGTTACAGATATCCGAAAGTTCAATGCAAAAAAAGAAATGATAATGTAAGTAGAAGAAAATGTGTTGATACCTGACAAAAAGATTTCAAACATTTAAACTGTTGGGTTCTCTGCAAAATCATGCTTTCTAATTCTAACCTCGGCCTCCCCCTGCTGTGTCATGTTTTTACCTCTAATTATCTGTTAGATTTGCTCATGAGTTATTCCAGTCCTTTTTCATACTGCTTGTTCTCAAGTTTTCCTGCCTCTTTGCAGGGGACCGAGGCCACCCAGAGTGACTTGTTGCGACCTCACGTCTCCAAACCTGATAACCCCTCCTCCTTTCTTAGGAAGACTCCATCTGCTGGGGCCTCGCTGCCCTGGCTTGCTGCCCTTTGGCCATCCCGCGTCTCTAGCATTTTCTGTTTGTCTTCTCCACTCTTTCCATGCTGCCTGTCAACCTTCTCAGATGTCCCTAAGTTCTAAAATAAGTCTTTAACATCCATATTCCTGCACCTCCATCTACTAGCCTATCTCGGTCCTTAGGCTCATGTCTAAACCCCTCAATAAATTCTCCTTAGCGTGGTGGAAAAGGCATGGGTGCTGCAGGGAGGCAGCCCAGGGTGAGGGCCAGCCTGTTTGGCTTCTCTGAGCCTGAGTTCCATGGGGATAGTAATGCCTACCATGGAAGGAAAGGTCACCTTGAGTGCTGGATCTAAAATGGACTCAGGGTCAGGTCAGTGCCCCAGCCTAGGACCCTTCAGGAGCGTGCCATTGCCAGTGGGCGAGAATCTCAGCAAATCCTACAAGGCCTTGCTGCTTTTTGCACATTTTCTTTTCTCAGCATCCTTTCCCTCCAGCTTCCAATTTCAGTCCCACTGAATTGTTGATGGTACCATCTGCACCCCTGGGGGAAGAGCCCCCAGCCCTGTGTGCTTTGCTAGTGCTTGTCTGGGTCTTTTCTGACTGGCTGTCTGCCTCCAGCCCTCCCCTTGCCCCCACGGTTGACTCCCGTTTATTATTTTGTAGTAAGCCCTTCTTCTGGAAGTTTGCTGGAGACCCCTCCCCCCTTATCACTGCACCTGTACATTGTATCACAGTGGGCTGGCGGGGGGGGGGGTGGTGGAATCAGGCTCCTCCCACTAGACTGTGCGTGGCCTCCTGAGCAAGGAGAAGGCTGCCTCAGGAGGTGACAAGGGGTTGGTGAAGAAATCGTTGGTTGAATGAATGTCCAGGCTGGGAAGAGATGTGACCCGTTGCTTCTAGCTGTTGTAGAAGTTGACAAAATCGTCCAAATAGGTGGTTTTCTTGAGCATTTTACAGCAGTCATGGTCTAAGTGCTTTTCCCCAAACAAATCTTCTGGGGAAAATAAAAACAGACTTCTTTCCCAGGGACATGGTTTGCTGACCCTCTAATTTTCTCATGCCCTGTTTGAAACCCCGTCACCACTGTTCCAGGTTTGCACGTGGCATAGTCGACTTCCTTTACTTGTGAACACGTTTGAACCAAAGACAGGTGCCCTGTCAGGTCTTCTCCTGAGAATTGTTCATATCCAGGGCAGACTGGGGGCTCTGGGTCAGGTGGGTGTGGCATGTGGTGACGTGGGAAGACTTGGGTGACTCAGGAGCTTAGATGTGTGAAGAGCTCTCTTACTTTTTTCACATTTATTTATTAAATTCAAGTTTGTTAACATACAGCGTAGTATTGGTTTCCGGAGTAGGACCCAGTGATTCATCTCTTACATCTGGCACCCAGTGCTCATCCCAACAAGTGCCTCCTTAATGCCTGTCACCCATTTAGCCCATCCCCCACCCACCTCCCCTCCAGCAACCCTCGGTTTGTTATCTGGATTTAAGAGTCTCTTATGGTTTGCCTTCCTGTTTTTATCTTATTTTTCTTTCTTTCCCCTATGTTCATCTGTTTTGTTTCTTAAATTCCACACGTGAGTGAAGTCATATGATATTTGTCTTCCTCTGACTTATTTCACTTAGTATAATGCACTCCACTTCCATCCACGTTGTTGCAAATGGCACAATTTCATTCTTTCTCATTGCCAAGGTGTATTCCATTGTGTGTGTGTGTGTGTGTGTGTGTGTGTGTGTGTGTACAGTTAATGGCCATTTGGGCTCTTTCCATACTTTGGCTATTGTTGATAGTGCTGCTATAAGCATGGGGGTGCATGTGCCCCTTTGAAACAGCACACCCGTATCCCATGGATAAATGCCTAGTAGTGCCATTGCTGCGTTGTAGGGTAGTTCTATTTTTAATTTTTTGAGGAACCTCCAAACTTTTCCAGAGCGGCTGCACCAGTCTGTGTTCCCACCAACAGTGCAAAAGGGTTCCTCTTTCTCCGCATCCTCGCTAACATCTGTTGTTTCCTGAGTTGTTCTTTTTAGCCATTCTGACAGGTGTGAGGTGGTATCTCATTGTGTTTTTGATTTGCATTTCCCCGATGATGAGTGATGTTGAGCATCTTTTCGTGTGTCTGTTAGCCCTCTGTACGTCTTCTTTGTAAAAGTGTCTATTCGTGTCTTCTGAAGGGCTCTTTCTTGACTCACCTGTCACACACTGTACATGTTCCAATGATATACTCTACCACTGGTGTTCTGTGCTCATTCTTTTCAAGTAATAGAGGCCGTTTTCCTCTTTTATGATTTTTGTCCCTTTCTTGCCGTTTTCACTCCTGGTTTACTTTGTTTACTCATTTATACATGAGTATGCAGCACCTTTCCTGGTCAGGCACAGGGTAGTCAAATGAATCAGACACCCGTGGCCCTGCGTCTCTGTATTTGGTCTTTACACCCACGGGCAAGAGGGAAAATGGGCTGTAGACTAGGAATGTGTACTCAAATAAAACAGTTATGCTCCTGATGATGCTGTGATAGAGAATAAA
Organism: Panthera leo; assembly: GCF_018350215.1. Classification (NCBI taxonomy): domain Eukaryota; kingdom Metazoa; phylum Chordata; class Mammalia; order Carnivora; family Felidae; genus Panthera; species Panthera leo. The sequence goes on from NC_056685.1 coordinate 11,209,710, forward strand.
GGGAAAGAAGAGGGAATGTTCAGGAAGCTTTCTTGTGACATTTGAGATCTTTTTTTTTTTTTTTAAACAATCTTATTGAGGTACAAATACAATTCAGAGGCCATACAGTTCACCCATTTAAAGTCTACTATTCAGTGGTTTTTAGTATATTATTCTCCTTATGTTGTGGATGTGGATGTGGATATAGATACAGATCTCACAGTTGGCCATTTTAACCATTTTTAAGTGTACAATTCAGTGGCATTAATTACATTCACAATGTCATGCAATCGTCACCATCCAGTTGCAAAACTTCATCATCATCCCAAGCAGAAACTCTGTAACTAACCATTAACCCATAATTCTCCAGAACCCCCTCCCCCAGCTCTTGGTAACCTCTAATCTACTTAATGCCTCTATGAATTTGCCTATTCTATGTACCGCGTGTTAGTGGAATCATACAGTATTTGCCCTTCTGTGACTGACTTATTTCACTCAGCATAATGTCTTCACATTTCATCTGTGTAGTAACAGGTGTCAGAACTTTCCCTTTCTATGGCTGCATAATAGTCTGTTGTAAGTATATACCACATTTCTTTCATCTATCCATGTCACTTGAAATTGTGACACATGCTTTGTATTTTCTTAGGGCTTCCCCATAATTCTCATCAGATTAACTCGCTCACCATATTGCTAGTAAATATTTCTCGATTGCGTTGACTAACATTTTCCAACAAGGTAATGGTAGCAACAAGTCAGGAATGCCGTTTCCTGGTGTGGATGCGTGTAACTGTGTGTCTTTCCTTGGGTGTGTATATTTCTGTGTCTCTCATAAGGGAGGTCATCCAGTTAATAAACATGTCTGGAGAAGATAACGTGTGGGGTCAGGGTAGAATTGCAAAAACTTGGAGCAAGTCCCCCTACTCTGTGCTCCAGAGGTATTTAAAAGAAAACCCAGTTCCTCTGAAGTTTAATATCATCCCAATTTACTCTTTCAGTCTGCTCAAAACAGATTTATATCTGTCTCCTTATAATAAATGTGTCTCGCGGGGCTGGAGAAACACATAGAAAAAAAATGTACTTCTCTGGCAGGCTGCTCCCCAGGGAAAATGAATTGATAAATCTTTTTTGTTGTTGGTTTCACAAATCAAAGGAGGACACATCGAGTACTATGAGGCAGTGGGGCAAATATATAATGTGTTTGATGACAGATATTAGTTTTCTCCAGCTGGAGTGACACATGTTTAATAGGTGGCCTGAGGGAAAGCAATTTCAGATTAGGAATGGCCTTTGCTGAGTCTCAGTTTCTCCTTGGAAGATATTCTTTCCTCTGCCCTTTTGTATTGATTATTTTTAACCCATCTTTGCAGATATTCTCAGTGCCTTTGCTTTTCTTGGCTTTGTGATCATGACCAAAAGTGGCAGATCATAATGATTTGTTGTAGTGGCCAGTGTGTGTGTGACATTTCTAGAATGCTCGTGGTGAACTTTGCTCGTTCCTTCCTCGTCTGTGAGGTATGTGCTAAAAAATCCAGTGTGTTCATTCATTACTAAGCTTTGAGCCTCCCTCATGGGCTCCTCTGACACCATCTCATTGAATGTTGACTCATGGAGTATTTATTTGGGCCAGTCTGGGTGTGAGTAACCGCCTCTGGGACAAGATGACCTCGGCCAGCCCTCTGTGTCTTGTTTTCTTATTCCGTGGGTCTCTCTAAGCCTTGACTTGCACACTGTGGGTCCATGAGTAGAAAAATATTGTAAATGCTTCCTAAATTGTAGGGATCATCCAACCCGGTTTCTTAGGCTTACTGTTGATGATAGCTACAATGCCAGGAACCAAAATCATGCCTCCAAAATAAAGGCTAGAATGTCTGTTGATGTCTTTTGATCGGTCTCGTTTGAGGTGTGAGTCCATCAGAGCGGTTGGTATCTCTGGAGGCAGTGATGCTTGGTGAGAGAAACAAAGTACGAGACTGGAGTCCGCAGGGCTTATAATGCAGATATGTTCCTTCCCCGCCTGTTTACAACAAAAGGGGCATTTCTGGCATCATGATCCTCATCCCCTGGTATTTCCCGGGGCTCTGCCTGTGGGGTGAATTTGTGGCATGGATGGCTCTGGATGGGAGGACCAAGAAGCTGTTTCCCCCAGCCAGCTCTGACGCGTTCGCTGTTCCTCTTCCCAGCCACAAAAGAAAGAAAAGTCAAACTGGTGTCTATTAAGAATGAAACCACTTATAAGTTGTAGCAGATGCCTGGGTTGAGTGTCACAGAAACGGTCCAGGGTAAAGTGGGGGTGTTCAACACTGAATTTTCCAGCCTCTTTTTTTTTTTTTTTTTTGTCTTTGCCTTAGATAAATCATTTGCTCATCTGTGTTTGGCCCTCCTGGGTTCTTTCTGTCCCTGGAAAGAGTTGCTGAACATCTTCTCACCATTCTTTTCTACTTGACTCATGATGGGTCCTTGCTCACTCTGGATTGTGTCACAGGGGTGGGTTCAGCCCGCAGCAAGGTGGGGCGCAGTCCTTTTCACCGAATGTAGCAGTTTATATGGGGGTCAGGCCCCTCCTCCTCTCTGAGGGGCCTTGTGGTCTTGATGGTCCAGAGTAATGCCTGCATCTCTTGGCAGGTGAAAGGTTTATTGAAGTGCTGAGGAGAAATGGCCCGCCTGCTTTGGCAGAGGTGAGGGCTGGCCTTGCTGAGATACAGAGGGTGACCCAGAAAAATCGAAAGAAGCACGTGATGGTCCCTGGGGTTCCTCTGGGCAGGCTCACAGGGGACAGATGGCAGGTCCCTGGGGTGTGTCCAGGACCTGCTCCGGAGACCTTCTGGAGAATTACCAAGAACCTCTGTAACATTCCGTGTGTGCAGCATGTCATGACCACACTCTCAGCCCACTTGGGAAATAACAAATTGGGGGGATTATACCCTGGTAAGCAGTCTTCCTGGGCTGCATTCCAAGGGAAGGAATGGAGGTTCCCTCCCTTAAAAACAACAAAAAAACTGTCAATGCTCAAGGTGGCTAACTTACCTTGCAAAGCCTCGGGATCCACATCTGCCAAATGGGATGATAGTATCTGTCCCTGTGCCAGCTTCACAGGGTTGCTGGGTTTGATCAAAATAAAAATGAAACCAAATTTGAATGTTACTTTATCGACATGTTATGTGGTGTAAGTGTTGTATGATGATGGTGATGGTGATGAGTCCGTCCAGAAGGTCCTGGCACTGTGTGTTTGAGGAAGTTGCTGGTCATTTGCTGGTGTTTACGGATCTTGAATCCCTGCATGTGGGTAGTTCTGATTTCGAATGTTCTGTTCCATTGTCATACCACGCATTTCAGATCAAAATTGTGCCATTGTTTGGGAAAAATATACTGTTTTCACAGAGTTTGGAGATGAGAAACCTGGTTCCACCAGCTTTGAATCAGGCTTCTTGGTCTTCCTTCCCAGTCCTGAGATGCATATGATTTGGGTTATACTCTGGTCTTTAAACTTTAGCTGATACCAGCATCCCATGGAGGGCTTGCTAAATTCTAGGCATTAGCCCCAGAGTTGCTTGGGGCTAGAGAGTTTGCATTTCTGACAAGTTCGCAAATGATGCCAGTGCTGCTGGTCTGAGGCCCCACGCTTTGAGAACCACTGCTCTGTACTGCGTGGACCACTTAGTCTTGATGCTGGTTCATGACAGAGTTTTCCCTGGTGTGCAGGATCAGGAGGGAAAAAAGATATGGGGTTTTTAGATATTTTAGGTTTTTAGAAATCCATAGGTATCACGTGGAAAAGATAACCCTCTTTTTCTTTGAAATCTTGTCTTTCCTATTTTCTGATGTTCCCTATCCTCCCTTTCATGAAACAATGGGTACTGTTTGGATGTATTGACCTTAATGGAAAAGGTCACAGTTGGTGACTCTAACTCCCGTTCCTTGAGTTTTGGGAAAATCCTACAGCTCTCTGAAAGCCGAAAGTCTGAGGATCATCCTCTAATAAATGTGTAGTTTAGTTCCTTAATTGAAAAATTGCTTTTAAACAGGAGGTGGGGGGAATGGAGTAAGAGACACTGTTTTTCAGTTCAGCTAAGTCTTAAGCTATTTTATTGTCTGATGATAATGATTGTGATAAACTTTGTCTGTTTTGCAAGAACCCTGTGCCTAGAAGCAAACGCACTGTGCAAAGAAGACAGCAGCCTGTGCACAGTGATCTATATTAGTCGTGACGTGTTTTATCTGAAACCCTCTTTTTCCCTCTGTGATTTCAGAAATAGCTGGGGAGAGTGACCAGCCACAAGGACCCTGGCTAGAGTTTTTTTATCCGGCATTTTTTATCTATTGTGCCTCAACGTCTCGTAGTTGGTGGGAGAGGTTAAATTTTGTACAAGCAGCTTGCGTTTTTTTAACGTTTTCTAGCTTTTTCAAGCCTCACTATTGGAAAAAAAATCTAACACAGAGGCCCACTTGTAGGCTTCTTTCCGGACATGTTCTGATAAGCTCTCACCATTATTTTGGAGTATTTTAGGCAAAGTGTTGAAGACAATTTAGCAACTTTTCCCCATTAACTTGAATTTGGATAATTTCCTTGAAAAAAATCCTCTTTCTTGGTCACAGTTTCCCAGTGTTTTGTGTCAATTCTTTGGATGCTTGATTACCTTAATTCTGTACTTGGCTTTGCCTGTGTAGATGTGCTCTTAGTTGATGCTTTTCAGATCTTGCTTGATGGCCAAATTCAGTTCACATTCAGGAAGGAAATTAGGGAGAATCAGTTTCTCCCTCTTTTTTTTTTTTTTGTGCTCAGAAGATTCCCTTTAATGTTAATTTTTAATTTCTACTGGAAAAAGAAATCTAGTTGACCCTCTTTGATTTTCTCTTATGAATGTCTTATTTCTCTGATCACGTTGTCGCCCCAATTTTTAAAAAAGTGTTTGTTTTGAGAGAGAGAGCACTGTGCATGGGCATGAGTGGGGGAGGAGCAGAAGGAGAGGGGGAGAGAGAATCCCAAGCAGGCTTCAAGCTCAGTGCAGAGCCCCAACTCGGGGCTCAATCTCATGACCGTGAGATCATGACCTGAGCCGGAATCAAGAGTCGTATGCTTAACCGACTGAGCCACCCAGGCCGCCCCCATTACCTCCCTGATTTTTGGATTTT